>NW_027270963.1:2987500-3417500 GCF_040938485.1 Diadema antillarum | reverse complement strand
CTATCTATCTACCTATCCATCTATCTATTTATCTACCTATCTATCTATCTATCTATCTATCTTTCTACCTATCTACCTATCTATTTATCTATCTATCTATTTATCTACCTATCTATTTATCCACCTATCTATTCATCTATCTATCTTTCTACTACCTATTTATCTATCTATCTATCTACCTATCTGTCTATCTATCTATCTATCTTGTATCTTTTATGTGCATTTTCTATTTCTTTTTAATATTTCCTGCATCCTTGAAATCTGTATCAAGGATGCTTACCATCCCATTTCCTGGGTTACAGAAGATTATGTAATGCCCCTTCTGACCTTGCACACTGCTTGCCCTATGGCAATGTGAGCATTGCAGTTTTTAGCGCATTATGTATGAACAAGGCTCAAGCAATATCCTAATATTTTGCTTGTATCTTTATCACATCACCTACCCAGTCCATTTCTTTTCTTGTCCACACACCGGCTGCTCTCTTTTTCATTCACAATATATTATTTCTTTTTCTGAGAATTTGAAATCTGAGTTGAGAAACAACTGTCAAGACTTTTTTTTTTCTGGCACATCACTGTAAGTTATTTTTCATTTGCATCTGTTTCTAGTGAATAAGCACTGTGAAATTATTTTATGTAATTTACTTTTCATTAATGACTTACTGTATACCCCATTTATTTCACGAGTCTAAATTTTCGCGAATCAGAACTTCCCGATGGTTAAATTCGCGATAGTGGAGTTCTATACAGAAGGGAGAAATGTCATGTATGTCACATTCGTAGCGTGATCAGAGTCAATATTTTCGCATGTCTGTAATTTCGTGAATGGCACCTGACTCGCGAAATTCGCGAAAATAAAAACCTCGCAAAATATTTGGCGTATACAGTATAAGGCCAAGTAAAAAAAGAAACCAGTTTCTCGTCCTCGCGCGCATCGATTTTGGCCGCCGCGTCGATTTTTTTACTATTTACTATTTTCAAAATGGCGCTGAAAATACCAAGAAATTCATAATTCTCGTCCCAGCCCGCTCCCCGCCCGCATCGATTTTCAGTTGCCGCATCGACTTTTTTGATATTTTACTATTTTTTCGGCCGCCGAAAAAAAAATAAATCGACAATTCACCTACCAATCGTGATGTCTCATTTCTAATTACGCCTTGCGTCCTCTACTTTATAGCTGTAGTACAGCTGTAGCTTCTGTAGTGCGTATGTAATAACGCATGCATTTCACACTGCGAGCTCGGAAAGAAGGAATGACCCACAAAGCAGTTGAACTGTAATTGGATGGGTGCGGGCGGGCGCGGCCTGGGCTGTGATGTACAGCGCACTCGGTACGTCGTGGTGTAGACAGGACGTTGAGCACCTTCTGTACATTTTTCTCGTGCTGTTGCCCGCTTCATGTGCTGCTAGATTGATTGCGCAATGTAACCACATACTAGTCATAGAGGAGACCAGCCAGCCAGCATAGCATGCGCGCGTTCTGGAGCTGGAAAAAAAAATCGTGGAGGGCAGTGATGGAGAGAACCGATCTCACGCGCACGTGTGCACAGCGAACGGCTTAATACCAGGGCCCCGTTTTATCAAAAGATAAAATTAATTTTAATTTTCCTTACTACACAGTCTGCCATAGACTTACAGTTGAAATCGACTTCATAATCATTTCTAACTCTTCATAAAACGGGGCCCAGAGCTGCCAACCTTTGGAAGCACAAATTAGTACTCAGCAGCTCCAAAATTCGTATTTTTCCACCAGAATTCGTATTTTTTCAATCTCCCTCTTTTTGCTATTTTGAATTAAACTCGTCGACTTATGAGGCCTACAGGCTCTAAACATAACGTTATGACACATGCCGAAGCATCGAGCTGGTCACCAGCACGATAAAGATGCCAAACTACGCAATGTTCAGCGTTGATTGATTGCTTTCTCGCAATTAATGTGTACAAGTGCAAGTATGTACCTCCAAAAACTTGCTGGGATGATTATGGAAGCTTCCACTATCTAGCAGGGGACGTGGAATGCTTTCATCTTCTCAAGAGAGCTTCTTTGTGAGCGGATGCGATACCGGTACTCTGTTCCGTGTTTCCAATTATCGTTTACTATGAAAACATAATCACGCGTTGTTTTCAGGCTTTTTTCATTTTATTGGATTTTAAACATCAGTCTTTTCCGAAGGATTCCAATTCCTTTTCCCCTGACTGGAATCGGAAAGTCTGCTATAACGATGATCGCAAAATGCCGCGCTGTGTGTGGAAGCGCCGATGTGCAAACACGTGGCTTCACTTTCAAGTTTAAAGGAATGCGCCATGTGCTCCTGCCTGTTACTGCAAGTTCGATGAATCGAATGCGCCGTAGCTGAGCTGAGCTGAATGGCTTATTTACGGTAAACATGCAGTGTACGTTCGATACGAAGAAATCATTACGTCTTTCACGAGGGAAAAACACACAAAACAAACAAACAAACAAAATACACCCACAAACGAATGTTGATAGCCAAAACTTTGAAAAGTAATAAGCAGTTTTGATGAGCGTGAACTGAAATTGTCATTACACGTTGTGTTTTGCTGTTCATATCACTGCTGCTTCTTGGTAGCACTGTAATGATGGCCATGGAAGAAATGAAGGGAGAATGTGACTTACCTGCGCAGGTACATGTTTTACTACATTTATGTAGTTTTGGTATACAATCATTCATCATCCAAATGATGAGTGATTATCAAATGTCTTTTTAGAACATGAAGAAACATCTTTAAATGTTTAATGCTATAATGCCATATCAGTATCATTTTGACATCCATCTGCAATTGTACAAGCCAGTTTCCAGTTGAATGTGCTACAATTGTACTGTGAAGAACTATACACACCAGCTGTGTGGACTCAAAAAGTCACAAACACAAATGATAAATAAAGCAGTGTTTCGAATATCATGGAATTAATTTCAGTCGTACATTTGTTGAAAGACATGTTTTATACCTGTTTCAATTAATAGCACAATACATCAGAATTGCAAGTACACTGGTATCAGAAATGCCAGTATTAAGATGGTCATTTTCCCTTGACATCTGTAGTGGAAAGAAAAAGCAAATGTATTTCTGCATGCATGAAGTTTCGTTTCAAGTATGGTAGGCCTACATATTATATCTATTTGTTTGAAAATGCACAGAGTGCAGGCAAGACATACACTTGGGACCTGGTCTCTCATAACACAGCTACCAGAGTGATATTTCATTTCATAAATTGAATATAGAAAATAGTAAACCCCTCTCTCGTTACCTTTCTCAGAATTACCGGACGAAAAACACATATTACTTACATTTTGACAATCCTCGAAAAAATAGTAAGATATCAAATAGTAAAAACCTCCCTCATCGCCTTGCTCAAAAAACCCGGACGAGAAACTGCTTTCTTTTTTTACTTGGCCTAAAATGCAACAAGAGAAGCATGAAGACAAGATGCAATTGATGTAAACATTAAAATATTCTTCTAGGAGAATCTTTAACTTGTTCCACATACAACCTGGAAACATCCCTATGACACCCATTTGCTTTGTTTCTCAGATACAGCCCTGAGGGACACTGCCAAGGTTCAAGTTCAAATTGAGAAGTTAAGTACCTGCCCCTTCTGACATTTTGGTACAGTTAGGACAGGTGCATACACTGGATGCAGCCTTATAATCGATGTCACACACAAACACACACACATGCACACACACATATACATACAAACGCATACAAACTCAACCACAATCTATATTCCATACACTCCCGCTTTAACTCTTCCAGTCCTGTAATATGTTAACACAAGCACAATGTTGGCAGTCTTAAAATTGTTAACACACACAGATGCACACACATATGCACAGGCACGGTCTAACGATATTAATGAAATTAACAGCATGACATTATATTGTCTTCAATATTAAAAATGCAAAACTAGATCAACCTCTGAATTACAGAAATTACTGAATCATACCATGATCACCATCATTCTCGATCATGAATTTCACCACTCGCGCAAAATTCGCATTGTTTAGAAGACCAGGTATATTTGAAGTTAATGGTACATACAGCATGCGGCGAGTCGCCACAAACAAGAAGTGCATACCTATCATGCTGTGAGTCACAAATTAATAAACTCGGATCTTGAGTAACATCCCAAAGTGTTTACTTTTGCACACAGAATTTGATTACAAGGAGCAACACAAAGCTTGTGAACAGATAAGGGTTCAACAGTGATAGCTTCCGATTATACAAAAAAATTTACTCATGTCTTACTCAGAAATGACAGATAAGCGACAATCTTGCATGCATTGGTATAAAAAAAAAACTCATATCAATATCAGTGATTCTCATATTTCAGTGCTAATTCATCAAGTATCATATATGTCAGCATTGCACATTCTATATTCTGCAAGGAATAAGATATATCCAGCACACATTTTGCAAATTAAACTTCTTTTTGAAAGATAAATATTCAACCATCAGTTGATGTTTACTCACAGCAAACCATCAATTCTAAACTTCAAAACAGAAGATATCTCCTGAGTCCTACTGATTTGATGGGCAGAAATCTATCAAAAACCTTTGTGTACAGAGCAAAAATTCTGACATATCGAATATTTCAAAAGAGATGAGTCAATACATAGACAAGACATTTCCCAATAGCCAGATTCTCTGTTAATCTTTTACTACCACAGGAAAATTCTGTCATGTAGAAGACAAAGTTTTTTTGTGTCTCGTACCCTGTAATGCAAATGAAATGAAATTTCGGGGGAAGCATGGTAATAAATCTTGTTCAATATCAGACACTTCAATATACTCACGTTTTGGCCCTTGCTGAAGGCTGCATCGTAGCCGAGTGGTACGGTGTAATTTAGAATTTGACAGCAGTGCGTATTGTGGCTGTTATATCCCAGTCCATGTAGCAAAAACTGCATTCCTAGGATGTTGACCGCCCCTGGGCAATTAAAAAAAAAAAAAAAAAAATGATTACGGAGTTTGATGAAAACATGCCCCATTGTTTGCAAGACCATCATTTCCTGCATTAAAATTACATGATTTGAAAATATTTTTCACCCAAAACTGTGTTTCTTTGTGTTTTCACATGTATGTGTATGTGTGTGTGTGTGTGTGGATGTGTACATTTACATTCCATCTTCTTTTAAAATAAAGTTTAGTGGCCCTTAACCTTGACCTTTCACCACTGTCATCTATGCAAATAAATGCCTAAATGTATACAAAATAAACTTTTTAATGAGGAATCTATTTATCCCTGGATACTCAAATCTACAGATACAGATTGGAAAAAACAAAAACAGACAATGAAAGCCAAAGTTCAGTGACCTTCAATGTTTGACCTCTAGGGATATTGCTCAAAATCTAATCAGCACATCTGTTCTTCACCTGCAGCATTCATACATCCTTTCTATGATGTCTAGAGCTGATGGCTGGACAGACAGATAAGGCTAATTCACACTGACTGAAAAAGCGTGAGTCGATTCGCGATTCAAATCACACTTACCACTTCTCACTCTGCTACACACGTACAGAATTGTGATCTAAATTGCACTCATTGTCAAATCTCACCCATTTGGGCGAGATTAAACTGCGCATGGGTGAGTCTCTGACATTAACCCAACTTTGACAGGACTCTCCCGTGCACTTTGCATTTTAAGATATAAAATTACAATTTCATACTGTTGTGTTCATACACACTTGGCACACCACAAGTAATTGTGACTGTTCAAAGAAAAGCATGACTATTTCAGAAATCTCACACATTTAGTGGTGCACAGATACCAACTTTAAAGGACAAGTTCACCTTCATAAACATAAGGATTGAGAGAATGTAGCAATATTAGTAGAACACATCATTGAAAGTTTGAGGAAAATCAGACAATCCGTTCAAAAGTTATGAATTTTTAAAGTTTTTGTGCAGTACCCGCTGGATGAGAAGACTACTGCAGTGTATGAATAACTTAGATGTCACATGCGTACAACAATATAAGGAAAATATAAAGAGAATTTCACAAAATTCCATCTTTTGAAAAAAGTACACATTCCCCTGACTCGTTACCGATAATGTTATGGGTAATATTATTCCCCCTGTCTTTAGAAAGAGGCAAGTCAATTGCTCTTTTATTATGCGAAAAAAGTGAAAATATGTTGAATTTTCTTTTATATTTTCTTTATACTGTTGTATGCATATGACTCACAAGCTGTAGTAGTCTCCTCATCCAGCGGTTCCAACACAAAAATTTTAAAAATTCATAACTTTTGCATCGATTGTCCAATTTTCCTCAAACTTTCACTGATGTGTTCTACTAATATTGTTGCATTTTCTCAATCCTTATGTTTATGAAGGTGAACTTGTCCTTTAATCTCACCAATGTTCTGATCACTTTGTCCACACATACATGTATGAAAAAAAAAAGTTTTTGCATCATGATTTAAACTGCCACCAAAATAAACGTGACTATTGGTGACTGTGTGAATGCCTCTGCCAAGTCACTGATATGAAATCAGGGACTTGTTGAAGGAAGTTTTGCCCCACACATATATCTTGAAAAATTAGTACTAAGGAATTATTAATATAAAGAGAATTCCACACATCTAAAGTCCAACAAACTTTTCCAGCAAATGAACACTGGACTTTATCTCCTTCAGAAGACAGGAGGACTGGTATCTTCCTTTAATGATGTTCATGTCATTAACAAGTCAAAAGCATAACCTATGTGCTATTTTTACAGCAAATGAAAGTAAGACAAATTCTCCTTGTATTTTCTTCACATGAATGTATCATTGCATAGTGTTGTAGCCTTTCCTTCCGGCTGTGACAGCACATGAATAAAAAAAAAAAAAAATCAAAGATCATAGCACTTTCACAGTTCTTTAATATGAAAGTGCTCCCTATTACTGAATTACTGCAGTATTCATATGTGGGGTAAATATCCATTTAATTGTTTACCTGCGAGCATTCTTCCAAACATACACACACAAAAAAAAAGAATGGGACAAAAGACCATGCAAACACAAACAGCATGTAAGTACACTGTTCACTTTTCAGAGGCCATGTTATGCATTGCACAGGATCCACTTCCATTATCCTTCGATCGAGTCCCTTGAATTGCCGTTCCAGGACACATCGCTGAAATTGCCACTTCACGTCACACATACATGTAGGAAAAATTTGCATGCCGCCATGTATTCTCCCCACTGGAGCAGCAAGAGTTCCTTTAATCAGATGGATGGAGACTGGCTTTATTCCAATCGCTAGTCATTCAATGTAAAATGGTAAGATGATATTTCCACACTCATCAGTGATAGATAGCTTGACATGAAATACTTGAATAGTTAATGGACTGATGCTACAGGCATGGAAGCAGTTTGGAAGGGGATGTTAAATGAGAAAGGGGGGGGGGGAAAGAGACAAAAAAGGGAATAATATGCTCTAAATTTTACTAGAAATGCTTGCCTTCTCAATTCGAAGCATCATTCTACATGGGCCTAATCAATGGCAATGTAAATGACACCCAAGGTAGGATTACAACCTCCTCAATAAAATACAAAAAAAACCCAAACAAACAAACACTCTTTCTGCAATCATGTCCCGACAACCCTAGTAGTTATCGCCATGTATTACTACGTATCTCTGGTTGTTGTATTTCAATTTTCTGATTCCTCCATTTAACAGGTTGCCTCTCCTTGTCTCTAAAGAGACAAAGCACTTCTGCATGGCAAATATAAGAAAATAAAACGAGGGCTTTGTTCAAATTTCCATTTTTATGGGCTGTTTCCAAAGACGAATCACATTAGATACGTCCAACTCACACTACCGTAGATGTAATGTTATAGTAATCTAGTACAATTGTGGTTATTGCAGGCAGTGAATAGATTCTCTGATTCACATGAAATATGCACAAGAATATATTTGTTTATAACCATGCATACTCGTGATGATAATTTCACACTATTGGGTGTCTAGTTTTCGCTGGCTACATGACAGAATTTTACTGCAGCTTCTCACACTGTAAGACTTTTAATGATGCTACACATGTCACAGAAAAAAAACCCAACAAAAACATGAAGTTAATCAGCATTTGTCTCTCAGCACGAAGGGCAAATAAAAAAGCTTGTTTGTTTTGGTTTTGAATTTTATGTGATCTTCATGATTCTATGATACCTTTATATGTACTGTACTTCCTCCTGACCACGCACAAGCTCCCAGTGTTACCAAACCAATTGCCTGTTTGTCAGGGGCAAATAACATTTACTATAATGGGCATGTAAAATGAATGCTTGTTGACATACTGAGAGTCATGGTCAAATTAAGATACAAATAAATGTCTGTGGCAATCACCCTGTACTATCCATTTTATCATGGCAGAAAGTGAGTGTGTGTGTGTCTGTGCATTAGTTGTGTATAAGTATGTGCTTGAATACCTAATACCTCAAATGGAAGAAACCAAATTTCAGATTAAAACTAAAGATATTTTGTCATTTATCATACACATTTGAGAGGGGAAAAAAAGTGTAAAAAATCAGCCAACAAGGGTTACTCACACTAAAAAAAAATAAAGAAGAAAAACAGACAAACAAACCAGACAAGTTTCTGAAATTAAAACAGTCACGACTGTATTTATACTCTTTTGCTTATCCTTTCTCAAATTCAAATATACATTTACCTGGTAGCTCTTTGGGTCAATGACATCAAAGGATGTATACTTTACCTTGGGTACACTTTAATTTGGGTGTCACGACTTTGATTTTCTCTATCACTTTCTATCAAAATGTCTCAAACATTGACTGGAAATCAGGGATTGTACTTTTCCCTATCATACACTGAGATACTGAAAATAAACATGTCTGCAGGAGTGCACTGCGGCAAAATAGAGTTATTCAGTAAATTGAGCATCTTTTTGACTTGTCTTTGCTTTTCTGATGGCTCACACAAGCCTCGCAATGACTATGTAACCGATTGAGGAAAAACGACTTGGTGGTATACAATTTGCATCTGTGTGCGGCAAGAGAGCTTTCACCACGCAGGGATTAACGATGGAGGTATCGAGGTGCACTTGAGGTGCACAGAGGGCTCTCACTCTCGTTGTCTTTGCAGCTCGAGGATCTACCATCCGAAGCCGTGCATACTACTCTGGGAATTGCGCAGATTTATCTGGGCAATATTTGAAAGTCCTGCTGAAACCATCATATCTATTAAAGTGACTATATACGTGAAAAAAAACCAAGAATTCATTGACTCCTCGTCAACTGGAATCAAGCAGGCTGGTCATAGCCCCGCATAGGACTTTCACATGTCGAAAGAAGTCATTCGTTAAAGTGTATATTAACAAGATTCATAATAAAGTCATTTCTTCTTTTATCTTTTAACCCTCTATGCACCAGGACTTACATGTAGCAGGGGCGGATCCCTGAAATCTGGAAAGGGGAGGCGCCTTTACAAAATTAAAGGGGGCACACGCCCCCCCCCCCATTTTTTTCTTTTTATTTCTTGTGTTTTCACAAAAAATTAAAGGGGGCGCGCACCCAGTGTGCCCCCGCCTGGATCCGCCACTGTGTAGCTTAAATCAAAGATTTTTCATCAGCATTCAGAAATCCATACAGACTTGACCTAATTCTCCCTATCGCATATAGCTGATATCAAGCCATATCACCTTGCGATACTGATATCTGATCAATCGCTCTTGGGACGTACACTTCCGGTTTTGCGGTTTACCCACGTCACGTCCTTCATCTATAGATATTTTCCATAATTTCGTTGTTTTGCATCATCAGCCCAGCATTTGCAGAAGAATCCCATTCATCAAATGTAAAGTTACAGATTAGAAAATAACACTATTATTCGACAGATTATAAGACAGAATTTAATACGAACTGTGAATACTAGTACTTCGGCGTTCAATGTGCATAAAAGCGTACATTTACACATCGCGCGTTCATAACCGGAAGTTTACATCCCAAGAATTAAAGGTAAAAAATTAGAGCGCCACACGCATTCAGATTCGGAGAGCTATATACGATATGGAGAATTGTAAGGATAGCAAGCTCGCTGAGGTGTGACAATGTACCCCAGTCCAACAGAAAGGCAATAGGCCCATTCACAGACACTGAAAATGCACCAGCTGAATAGTAATTCAAATAACCCATTTTTGTGCTCTGGTTCACACATACATATGCAAAAAAAAACATTAAAAAAATAAAAAAAGATTATGATCCCATTCACATCCATTGGTTCACAAAGAAAATCGCAACCTAAATCACAGCAGTTTGAATGAGGCCAAACTGCACAAACATGAGTCTCCAGAACGTGACCCGACTTTGGACTGTCTAGCGGCGCGTCTTGTTATGGTGTATAAAAAAACGGATACGATTGCGCACAGCTTTCATACACACTTCGCACCACAAATAACTGCAGCTATTTCATAAATGTCACACTTGTAGTGGTGCGAGGATCATGATTTAAATCTCACTATTGAATAATTGTGATTATTACATGTTGCATTTCAAATCATGACCCAAGTAATCACAATTATTGGGGGCTGTGTGAACAGAGATGCCAAGTTCAAAAAATTGTTATGAGTTAGATTTTCATGACTTGGTGTCTCGGGGGTGCGCGCATGCACGCAAGCGAGAAAGTGAAGTGACCGATCGGAGGGAGTGTGTGGGAGTGGGGTGTCCCCCCCTCCCACGATAGGGAGCTTTTCCAATTTTTAGCTCTTAATGGTGCGATCTGGTGCATAGTGACTATTTTCTACTTATTTTGAAAGACAAAAGGGAAATATACCTTCCATTGCAACTATCACTTTAATCCTTTGAGCTATGGTCCCGATGCGTGAGAAAAATGGGTGCCATGTGTGAGATCGTGAGACGGACCCTAAATGCGTGAGTCTCATGCAGAATGCGTGAGACTCAGTAGCTCTGTGTGAATGATCCTGATGGTGACACAAAAGGGATTGAGTGATAAGGTTCTCTCTATAATACTGACAGTTGGTTGCTAATCAGCAGTTAAAGCACCCCAGGGCGCATTGCAATCAGCAAAAATAGCACAGTAAGGGTTAAGTTTGAGAACGAGCTTGAATATTTCTCTCCTAAACTGCATTCCTCAAATCACATTTGGGCATTTGTGGTAGTGGAGGCATTTTCAATCAAGTTTGAGATTTTGCTTGTGCACTTGTAATGTGCATAGGGTTTGACATCTTAAGCGTAATTACGGGGGTGGAGTTTTGTATTCAATTTTATCATCCATCATACTGCATGCAAGCACAATGTGAGTTTTGCCTCTGATTGAGAGGCCATGAGATTCGTGACACAGCTGCTGAATTATTCAGAAACACTTTAGGATGCGTGAAAATGTGATTCAGATATGTGATGATAAGAGCACTGGTAATTCTATCAGAAGTACAAAGACCCTCACCGCCAGTCCCCAAAGGTATACTTCATGTGGCTCCACCTAATTGCTCACCCGGCAAATGACATAAAATAACCTCGCAGCAAAGAGTCTAATCTTTACATGGCTAAAATCAATACACATAAAAGAAAAAGAAAATATTTTCTGTTTTACGCGAATGCCTCATGTTTATATAAAGTAGTTTGGCAAAAATGAGAAAGTTTGCAGAGATACATGTAGCCGTATGGCTATGTGACAACCATAATGGTGATGTAAGCTAGGGTAGAAAAAACAACAACAATAACAGCAAAACCGAACAAAAGGGTGAATAGAAACTCTCACTATGATTATGCACAATTCCCATAGTATCATAAATCTGTTGAATACATTTTCATAACAATTTCTCTTCATATGAGTATCAACTACAAAACACATGTATTACAGAGATGATCATTCAAATTTTTGATAGTTATGAATTTTTTTTTTTTCAAAATTCCAATGCACTCACCATACTGGTCAAGGTGATAGGTGATTTTAAGACACGTGGAATTGTTTGCGGGCTCTCCTATAAACTCCAGCTGAACACTATCTGTTGGTACTGGGGGAGGGTACTCATCCGAACTAGCTGGCCGAGGATATGGGCTCATGCAAAGCGTACCTACACATGAACACCAAGAAAGAAAGAAAGAATGCAAGAATCATATACTCTGAAGCAAGAAATGTTCGCGGCATGACATTTTTTTTTTGAATTGGAGGTGACAGTCCTTTTTGCAGCGAGAAAGTTTTTGCAAACTGCCACTGGCATCCAATGCAAAATTAAAATGCACACGAACATTTCTGGTTTCAGAGTAAACATATTACATGCAGTAAACATAAACTGCTAATCTTTACATTCACCTTCAACAAGTTTTGCCCCCATTGCCAGTAAGCGTTATGAGGCAAACCATGCCATTGCTTAACTTGTAGGTACTCTTCTTTTTTTTCTTCTTCTTTTTCTTCTTCTTTTTACACTTTTAGATACAAGTGATGTCGTGCTTTGGGGGGGGTTGCAATGTTGCAAAAATTAATTTGATTTGCCACGGTTCACATGTGGTCAATAATACTATTTGGCTGCAAGTACTTCCCAAAATTTCAAAACTGTGCATGCCTATGCCTACACAATGACTGGAGCATGACCACAGGGCACCCTAATAATTGACTTTAGAATGATGAGTTGCATCACAGGATAAAACAGGGTGTTTGTTTTTTTGTCTGTTCATTTTGCTTTTCACATGCTGCTCATACAAATTGCACAAGGAAAATCATCACAAGGCTTTCAAAAATAACAGCAAGATGGACTAAAAGTCACATGTAGTGATGTGGCTCACGATGGTTGGTGTCTTTCTGTGTGTGTGTCCACACCAAAGAATTTGCATTTAACACATCACACTGCAAAGACTAATTTTGTTTTTGTTGAAAAACCCTTCATTTTTGGGTGTGTTTGAACACAATTTTTACAGTGCCTTCCTACAGTCTTATATCATGGAATGGCTTTGGACAGGTTTCAAATCTCCCCCTTCCTCCTATGGCCATAAGTGCAAATACACCTTTTTTATTCCCCTCTGCCGGAGAGCTTTCCCCGCTCCTTGTCCCGACAGCTTTTGGGTCCTCCTATAGGCTGTGTTTAGCATCATTCTCACATTTGAAACACATTTCAATACTCACTATCAAAATGCATTGGCAAAGGCCTTTTGGATTGCATTTTTTGAATTGTTGAATTTATCAAAACACATTGGCAAAGGCCTTTTGGATTGCATTTTTTGAATTGTGGCATTTATCAAAACGCATTGGCAAAGGCCTTTTGGATTGCATTTTTGAATTGTTACATCTAACAAAATGCATTGGCAAAGGCCTTTGGATATTGCATTTTTTGAATTGTTGCATTTATCAAATCGCATTGGCAAAGGCGTTTTGGATTGCATTTTTGAATTGTTACATCTATCAAAATGCATTGGCAAAGGCCTTTTGGATTGCATTTTTGAATTGTTACATCTATCAAAATGCATTGGCAAAGGCCTTTTGGATTGCATTTTTGAATTGTTACATCTATCAAAATGCATTGGCAAAGGCCTTTGGATATTGCATTTTTTGAATTGTTGCATTTATCAAATCGCATTGGCAAAGGCGTTTTGGATTGCATTTTTTGAACTGTTGCATTTATCAAAACGCATTGGCAAAGGCCTTTTGGATTGCATTTTTGAATTGTTACATCTATCAAAATGAATTGGCAAAAGGCCTTTGGATTGCATTTTTTGAATTGTTGCATTTATCAAATTGCATTGGCAAAGGTCTTTTGGATCGCATTTTTTGAATTGTTGCACTTATCAAAATGCATTGGCAAAGGCCTTTTCGATTGCATTTTTTGAATTGTGGCATTTATCAAAACGCATTGGCAAAGGCCTTTTGGATTGCATTTTTGAATTGTTGCATCTATCAAAATGCATTGGCAAAGGCCTTTTGGATTGCATTTTTTGAATTGTTGCATCTTATCAAACTGCATTGGCAAAGGCCTTTTGGATTACATTTTTTTAATTTTGGCACTTATCAAAATGCATTTGCAAAGGCCTTTTGGATTGCATTTTTTGAATTGTTGCATTTATCAAAAGGGTATTGGGAAAGGCCTTTTGGATTGCACTTTTTGAATTGTTGCATTTATCATCTCCATCACGAGTCAAGAGGAAGGCTGTTTCACTGCGCAGCTCCACTGCGCTGTTTGACCCAAAGAGCAGAAATCGTGCAGTTGGCATGGGCAGGTCAGAGCTTTTTATCAAAAGGGTATTGGGAAAGGCCTTTTGGATTGCACTTTTTGAATTGTTGCATTTATCATCTCCATCACGAGTCAAGAGGAAGGCCGTTTCACTGCGCAGCTCCACTGCGCTGTTTGACCCAAAGAGCAGAAATCGTGCAGTTGGCATGGGCAGGTCAGAGCTTTAAATGCATTTCAAAATGACTTTGTGTTCATCATCTCCATAGAAACGTGTTTCTGTCTCAAACGAATTTGCTATCAGCACTTTTTTTTTTGGTGTTTCAGGAAGGATTTCTAACCTCAGAATCAAAACAGCTTTGCGATGTTCATCTCCCCAAAATCTCCCTGAAAGACGTTAGGAAACTTTAATTCTACACAAGAAATGAGTTGATATAGCCACCACTCTATACCACTCCTGCCATCTTCTTTTAATTCTTCCCCTTCTTCCTCCTCCCTAAATCTACCCCCAGACTCTGGACTTGTGACAACTGCAGTGACTCGACATTTGCTCCTGTGACAATTGCTCTGGTCTTCTTTTTTTCCCCCAAGGACTTAAAGGACAAGTTCACCTTCATAGACATGTGGGTTGAGTGAATGCAGCAATATTAGTAGAACACATCAGTGAGAGTTTGAGGAAAATCGGACAATCCGTTCAAAAGTTATGAATTTTTGAAGTTTCTGCTCAGTCACGGCTGGATGAAAAGACTAAGTAAGCTTGTGATGTCACATGAGTACAACGATATAAAGAAAGAATAAAGAAAATTCTACATATTTCCATTTTTCTCGCACAACAAAAGAACACTCGAGTTCTCTCTTTCAGAAGGCTGGGGGAATAATATTACCGATCACATACGTCAGTAGCAAGTCGAAGAAATGTGCACTATAGTCAAAAAGTAAAGTTTTGTGAAATTCTCTTTTTATTTTCCTTATATAGTTGTATGCATGTGACATCATATACTGTAGTAGTCTTCTCATCCAGCAGTGACTGCGCAGGTACTTAAAATATTCATAACTTTTGAACGGATTGTCCGATTTTCCTCAAACTTTCACTGATGTTTTCTACTAATATTGCTGCATTCTCTCAATCCTAATGTATATGAAGGTGGACTTGTCCTTGAAGGTTAGGGTTGTGATAGGGTTTTAGGTTTAATTTGTTGAGAGGATTATGATTAGGGTTAGGGATGTTGTAGAATTTATATTTGGCTTAGCGTGCCAACATTTCATGGGAGCAAATGTCGCAACTAATGTCACGGAACCGACATTATACCTGAGTAGCAATAACAGTCATTTTATATGTTGCATTTCACCAAAAATAAATTCCAACACACACACACAAACACACACACACACAAGGGAGGATATAATGCAATTTGAAATGGGATGCAAGAAAGAAGGGGGTATGAACTTATCGTCCGTCATGATTATTTGACTGCACTGTCAATTCACATGAACAAATTTTAGTGAACAAACGTGAAAACTACTCACTACTGCCACACATTTCGTCCTTCGGTTTCAGCAGTTCATAGCCATACTGGTCCTGGATGAATGGAAAGAGAGAGATGGGGGGGGGGGGTAGGGAGACAAAAAAAGAAACATTTCTAAATCACAGTGACACATTCTCATCCATCTTTTGCCGTGCATTTACTCATTGATGTATCCATAAAACAGACATACAAATTCCACACACTTTGACAAAAAGATTTGAATCTACCTGCACATTAACAGAAACAATACAATACTATTACTAATGACACTTCTTTCAGTTCTTTGGCTCTTTTGCTAGTAAAGAGAGAAAAACTCTATGCTTGTTTTTGAAAGTCTGTATTATTGTTCTTGTTTTTTTCAAACACAAATTTGAAGACTCAATACTACTATAAACAAGTACTGTAAAAGTGGATATTTTCACATGACTAATTTTTTATTTATTATTATTTTTTTTGCGCTCAGTCGGCTAAGAAGAGTTTCGCATGTTTCTAATTCTGTGGAATCAAGACATCAACTACTGAAATATATGGCAAGCAAAAATACTCTCATGCTTTTATTTTTGTGCTAATTTCTGGTTGCGCAAAATGCATAAAATTTCAACACCGCGAAAAAATTTCCACTTTTACAGTACCTTAGATTAGGACGAAACAGGAAAACAGTAAAAAATGAGCCAAAACAGAGATGTCTGAATTATGGAAAGATACACTGAAAACATTCATTTGGAGAAGGGTCTGCCTAATAGATATATTATTTGTATGCCTTCCAAACACATGAAATAGGAAGATTGATGTTTGTTACAAGAATAGCCACAGATGAGTCTGTTTGCTTGCTTGTTTTCACTCCAATTTTGACCTGGCACTTTCATACACAGCATTGTTTTGTACTTGGCTGAGTCTCACAGATGATGTTACATCAATTCCAAGATCTGCAGGAAATTGCTCCCTAGATTATAGGGGAGCACCAGCGATGCGATTCCTGCGTGGATGGATTAGTAGCGCGATATCCTTCCCGAATACCCATCAGTTTGAAACGGCTGTTTGCCCTACACTTCATCCATCTCCCTCTAAAGTCCCCTCAACATCGCTCACTCTAATTGAGTGCTCTCTGCAACTCTTTTTTTTTATGAGGGTTCTGTACATCCCTTCAATTTATTAAATTGTACGGCAAAGGAAGATATATGATTCACAAGACATTATTAGCATGTAAATTCTGGCCTAACTGGGAGGGAAGCGAAGATCAGCAGTCACTATATTTTGCTTTTGTCAGATTGGGTGGCAAATACGGTGAATATGCACATCTATTCCTTGTCTTTTGCATGATACAACCTGCTTCAGTCTACATTTATTTGAGTGCAAGAATTCATATCAAAAAAAGATGCTGATTTATGTGTAATTTAGTACCAAATACTTATCCTATACAGTATGTAAAAAAAAAATACAATGGGACTTTCGCATTGATAACTTCCAATAAAATCAAACTGCCTGAATGCTATTTCAAGGTCTAGAAATATAACATCTAATCTACAATGTATATTTTGCAGAAACCCCATTCAGGTTGGTGAAGTGGTCACAGAGAAATGTAGATTGTTGTAAAGCATGTGTTATGGGTCTGATTCTTCCAAGTTTAACACTTGAATGCTCTTGGAACTGCATATCAATGGACGAACACAATGGACAGAACTTGTAGGGAAGGGATTCCTGCTACAAAAATCCTCATTTTTCTTCGACCAATGACGCAAATTGGATGGGTTTTCTGTAAGATGTGGGTATTTAAGTTATAGTTTCATACCCTGAAATTGTATTTGCATTGATTCATTAGATTTTTCGAAGTTATCATTATAGAGGGTCCCGTCATATATACATATATATATATATATTTTTTTTTTTTTTTTTTTTTGGGGGGGGGGGGGGAAGGAAGCTCTAGCTAGGCTAGCTGGACACTATGGTCAGATGGAATTGTGGCAGATCCTACCTAAAGATAAACTAGCTCACTGCACAATGACTATTACACACAATATTGCTCTTGGGAGTAGTATACAAATCCCTACATCAAACCTTATGATATTGATGCCGACTGTGAATATTATCCAGTGACAATTTTACTACTGCCAAGACATTTCTATGTATTTGTTTGTATGATTCTTTGTATGATATGGCTATTTATCTCAGCTTTCACATTTTTGCCTTTCAGACTACAGAATGCTCTGATTGATGGGCTTGCGATCTCTTTTTCTGGATTTAAGCTTTACTCAGCAGCATTTGACAGATGGTCAAAAAAAGAAGAAGAAAAAGAATAAGAGAGAAACAAACAAACAAACAAAAACAAAGAGAGAAGACCAACAATTAAAAGAAAAAGAAAATATCAAATCTTTGAATCAGTACAATCAACTGACTCATTCACATTCTGCTTAGGGAGATTTGTTAATCATCTCTTTTTTCTTTCTTTTTTAAAGTAATACACTTTGCAGGCTGTCACAATGGCAGCAGGTTTGCTAGTTGGATAGGAGGCAGATTTGCCAGTAGATACCATCAACTGCTCAGCCATGAAGTATATCTAGTAGACAATCATTGGGCTAGAAATTATGGAAAGTTCATACGAACGATTCCTAAGGGCAAATTCTTAAAAAACAACAACATCAAAGCAAGTTAAGTTGAGTCTTAACAGACCTCTTGGGCATACATTTTAATGACTCCCAGTATAGTAATAAACATATTTCCTGAAGGTTAACTTCACACTGGGACAAAGTGAGAGAGTGAAATCAATGTCAGCTTTTACACGGAAGGAAATTTCCACTTTCTTTTTGGATGCCTGAGCCCTTCCCAACTTCAGCCATCAATGTTTATATCCTATAGGTGCAAGGTGAGGTTACCCCAGTCTGAGTTCAAGGTGACTGTTAGTGAGCAAATTCAAGCAAGTCAAAACAAAAAAGCAAACAAACAAGCACGTACAAAAATGTGAAAATGCAGAAATCAGACTAGAAATACAAGAAATATGAATGGACCGTTACAGTATCATATGCTACACAAATCAATGGTCTATACCATTAATAATCACATGTGCAATATTATGATGTCATCCTCAAAAAAAAAACTTGTTGTGTTGTGCTTTAAAAGATGTTACTCAATAATTTCTGACTACCTTTTAATAAGAAACTTTAATTTCCCTTTGTAAAACTACATTAAACTGTTATTCATCATTCCTAATAGCTACTGTGCCAATGGGTCAAATGTGCATATTTTTCACAAACAAACCTCTGAGCAGGTAAAATTATGTGGCACACAGACAGTTAATTACTGTAGATGAATCTATCTTAATGGTTTTCATCCATGCAAAAGAAAACAAAATTATGAGAGAGCTGAAGAGTTGTGAGGGGTCAAATCTATCAAATTCTCATGTTTGGCTGTGTGATAGAGACCACCATTGTAAACCTTTAATTGATAACCTAAGCAATAATTTACATTTCTAAAGGTTCTTGTACTTTGAAGACTTACATGTACACTGAGTTTAGTTTGTCTTGTGCCCTTGCATTGAAGACAACTTGAACATGGCATGACCTTTCCATTCAAGATATCATTTGGTATTTGCAGATCACAATCATATGACTGGTTGAGAGTGCACATGTGACCACGTACATGTATTTACTTTGTGTGACATATAATTTTGCATATGACCAGTCATTAGTAAAGTATAATGACTGGTCACTAGCACTTTGTTTCCTTTATTGTCCTATTTTCTGATGAAAATGGCTGCCACGAAATTTAATAAAACTACAAGGAACGGCTTAATCATTTTATAAAATGAAAAATAAACATCATTTTGTTTACCCACACTCGGTATGTCAACACAGTATTAGACTGTTCTGAAAGGTACCCTGCGAGGGTAATTCTTACTAATGCCCTCACTGATATGTATCATTTTTATACAACTAACTGCGCATGCATTGATTTCTTTTCATTTCAATATTTCACCCGATATTTGAACTACGGTACCTATCTTTGTACAGTAATAAGCCCTCACAACTGTGCAATTAGCATCATCTTCCAGTAAAATACATTTCTTGCAACACATTATGTTCAGTGTGCCCATGATAGATGCAATGACTTCAATAGATAATCGAATGATCTGGCATAGTCTTAAATATCTGGTAATAATAGGGCCTTTCCGTTGAGGAATAGCCTCAGGAGAATAATGCAAATGACAATTACTACTTATTAACATAATATGATAAAGACCAAGAGGCTCATTCATCTGATCAGACAGCACCCATTCTTCATATCTCTCTCATTCTGTTTAGCCATCCATCCAAAATGCACAGTGGGCCCCTCGGCTATTGAGCTGGTGGTGGAATGCTCATACAGATGCAAAACCATAACACCACCTTTGAACTCCACACTGTGTAAAGTCTTTATTGAACCAAAATCCAGCATTCCAACTCTGTGACCTACATTTAATATATTCAATGAGGCTTAGAAGTTTTGTGACAAAGGGAAATCTTCTCTTTCTCAGCCCTCTCATTTTGATGCAGGGAACTGTCACATGGTTGTATGTACATGTAGATAGAAGGGGGATTGACATTTATATACACAAATTAGCGGGTTACAGAACTCGAGTTTTGTAAGCCACTAGCAAGCTCTAGTTTTTTGCACCCGTGGATGCAAAAAACCCCAGAAAATTAGCGCAATCAGCAGCGCAATGCTATACACCTAAGAAATCTTGCTCTAATTTCTGAATTAGTGCACTGATTTGTCCCATGGTAACGTGTGAACGGTCAACCAAATAAACTCAAATTTTTATATCCCATCATTCAAAGCGAACGTTGACGTGCGCTCCACACCATTGTGAGCTTACAGTGTAACTTTGGGTTATGAACGGTTGCAAAAAAAAAACAACCTCAAGTTTCTGAGCATTATCACTAACCTGCTTATTTGGAGCATCTGAACGGTTGCACACAAAAAAAAACTCAAGATAACCCACTATTTTGTACATGTGAATGCAGCTAGTATATCTCCTCCTGTAAAAACAAGGAATATTCACATGCATTTAAATTTCGCGAAGGCCAACATTCAAGAAATTGAAAGCAAATTAAAACGCATGCAAAAAAGTGCTTGTCTACACGATATGCATCGAATGCCAGTGACAATTCACGAAAAAATCTTGCTTTACAGTAATGTACTTCACTTACTGATACTGAAAGTGTTAGTCTTCCTCATATTGTTCAAATATTACTCAAATGTTTGTTCTTGAATTTTTCTCACTAACAGTACTGCAACACAACAACAATGTTGTCTTTATCATATCTTTTCATCAGGCCCTCTCTTTGCTCAGCTTACAATTACCTGGTATATGAAATGTCATCTGAGTGTGAATCACATGCAAACCTCAACATGTACCAGGACACAGTGGGCAACCAGGAGAAAAAAAGAAGGTCACAACTTTAGGGTTACATTGCAGATCCTTCCTAGAAATTCCATCCACAGGTGAACATTCACAACACGTCCATCACGTTCCATTACATCTGCCTCTAGAACCCCAAATCAACACTTCATTGTAATATTGTATTATTTAGAATGATTCAAAACTCAATAAAGCTTAAAATATACCTCAACAAAAAAAAATTAATCAAACTAACACTGATTTTCGGCAACTTGCTCAAAAAGTATAATGACATTTTGCTTGACACTTCCTGTCAAAGTGAACATTTTCGCCGTGATAAAACTAGCACAAAAAATAAAAGCGAACAATTTTTTGCTTGTTATATTTGCAATACACTATACACTACCTTATATTTTGATCATTTGAAATTAAAAAGGCATTATGAAATTAATCTTTCTTGGCCAAGCGTGAATGCTTACTGGGGTGAAAGTCTCCACTTTTACATACAGCACAAAGCACAGACAATGCAATATGAGGGCATTTATATGCAATACGTAATGAACAGACATTCTATTTTGGTCTCTCCTCCCCTCCATCCCCCACCCCTTCTAATTTCTGCACTGTGTGTACATATTTATTTTTTTGTTGTTTTCATACATTATGTTAAAACTGATCAATGCTAGAAACAGCATAGAGTCATTCATTCTACACCAGTTTTAATTCAACATTGCCTCCAGGTTTGTGAGGCACCATACAAAATTAACATTTGCAAGACGTACATGTACATGTACATGTACCATACACTGGCATCACTTTGCATTCAGACTATAAACCACAGAGTAAGTTAAAGGCAACCCTCCATGCTCTCCAAATTCTTGGGAAGTTATTGGGTCAAAATTCTTGACAAATATTCCACACCGATTCACAGATAAATAGGACACATCACTCCTGGAAAATGCAGGATATATGGCACGATAGCTCTACCTTCAGATCATATCAAACTGCATGACTGACGGCAAGGAGAGGAGGTTGGTTCCATGACATTTTGCTCCTACGATACATTGTAAATGCTCCCATGAAATATCTGCATACCAAGTCAAACATACAATGTATTCATTTCTACCCACAGACATAACCCTAACCCTACATGTAATTCTGATCTTCACATCAAATTTAAAACTAGAAATGTCGCTATGGCGACTGGTACATTGTATGCCTCCGCCATAATGCATGGTTCTCCTAATAGGTCTCTCGTACAATGTCTCGACAATGTGGGATGACAGTTTCACATAACTGGCAAAATATTGAAAAGACAGGTTTGTCACAAATGTGTGTTGAATGTTCACTTTCCTTGAACTAGGTTTGCTATATTGTCTTAGAGTACAGGAACATGTATTTGGGGATTTGAGGATTTTTACTTGACTTTTGACCTTTTTATAAGTTTATGCATTGAGTGATTTTCAAGGTATGCAGAAAAAGTGTAATTTCACTATTACATAGTAAATTATTTGCATTCTAGCCTGGCCTTTGACCCTATGACCCTTAAATTCCAAAGAGAATCACTGTCAATTTAACGCATTAATACTTCCTATAAATTAAGTTTCATAATGATACCTTGGGTCACTATCAAGATATGGTTCAAGAAGAAGTGAAATTAAACTCTTCCACTTGAGCTATGACATTTTCACCTTTGACCTTTTGGCAAGAAACTTCCCAGAGAATCTCTATTGGGCAATACATGTATACATCAAGTTTGAAGAAAAATCCCGCTGGCATTGCATTAAATTATGAGGGAAATAGTGAAATTTTGAGGGGTTGACCTTGACCTTTGACCCATGGTCCCCAAATTCCCTAGATAATCACTGCCAATCAGTACATGCATATGTACCAAGTTTCATGAAAATACCTTGAACCACTGGAAAGATATGGGGAAAAAAGTGAAATTTCAACATTTTCATGTGACCTTTGACCTTTGCACTTTGACCTCATGACCCAAAACTCTCTCTGGGGAATCTTTATGTGGTAGTACATGTATACACTAGGTTTCAAGAAAATACCTTGAGGCATTGCATAGATATGGGGGAAATAGTTGAGCATTTGACCTTGATCTTTAGCATAGGCACCCAAAAGTTGATAGGCACAACTTCGCCCACTCATACATATGGGTCAGAATTTTGAACGATGTACAATTGAGCCAAAACAAGGCAAAATTTAAAAAGTAGGAAATTCTCCAAATCATTCATCTTACCTGAAAGAGTATAACTCAAGCTTTAATATGAACCCAATTATACTAGGATTTTCCCAGAGGAACAAGTTTTTATTCACCGCTGAAGTTTACCATGTCCAGAGCAGCGAACGTCCGTGAGGAATAGTACTGCACATACATTTGAATACCATTTAACATAGTTTCCAAAGATCTGATTCAGTTCAAAATCCTAACGAAATATCTTAAGAGACATTTGTACGTGATTGCAGAATATTAAGCTTGTACTCTTAACCTGTACGTAATGATAGACAACTGATGATTTAACTAAATTCGTCATTTCTGTGGAAATATTGCTCTTCCGTTAAACACTTTCTTAACTTTACGCGCATTTTACAGAAACTCAATATTTTCACCTCTTATTTCACTATCCCATACTTTAATCCTCACTCCCAAATAATAATATACCTTTTTAAGATGTATCTCATCTGGGCAGTCTCTATAACCCAACAAACATAGCATAGTTTTCATCACGGAGGTTCGCATGTAGCTCACGGACGTTCGGAACAAACAAGATATTGAACAATGCAGCTCTCTTGAGTTGGAAACGCATTCTACTCACAACAAACAGCAATTTCATGTCGAGAACAAACTCCTCTGCAAAATCCTGAATAGATATTACCAATTCTCAATTATATAAGCTTGTTTATCTTCTCATACTGAGGAATAAAAAAAAAAACAATTTTCCATCTCTCGTAAATGAACGTACAAACGTACGTGTAATCTCAGTGACGTAGTCGATCCTTGAGAACGAATATATTTATCAAAATTTCGTTATCATGAAGTAAATATTCAGGTCCTAAACTTGTTATATAAAGTCTACAATGCAAAATTTGCTTTTTTATATAACGAACATGATCACAGCTAAAATCATGACAAAGAATTAATATAGAAAAACAACAGAAATGTGCTCCGTTATAGAAATACGAAGTTTAGCTGGGGAGGGCAAACGAATACGTTAGGAAGAAATCCCTCTGTGTTTGCTCCTTGTGTTACACACTGTTACCGAGGAGAATTTGTGTTATTATATTAGTCAGAAATGATAATAGGTTCGATACTGCGAAGTTTCGTCATAACAAGACACAATAAGTCCATGTAACTTGGATGGATGTTTGTGACTTCGATATTATACAATACGGTTTGTTATAACAAACCTTTTGTAGCGCGTCATTTCGGAGGCTCGTTATTCATACAGTTTGTCAATAGGAAAATTGATAGAGTTCGTATAATTATGAAGCTTTTTTATTCGGTAAATGATAGGAATCTCCGAAGGTTAACCGAAAGGCTTATTAATTGGAACATGAAAAATTATGTTCGCTTATCCAAATGTGGAGAAACAAGTTAACAACTAAAATCCTCCAATTTCAAAACCTCATAATAACTGCTTTCACCTAAACGAATATCAGGCCCATTCCACTTTTAGAAGAACGGACCTAAAAATAATGATCCTTAATATCTATTTTTCGAAGAACATTTCTAATAACAAACCTCCTAAATTAACTACAATTTTTTTTCCATTTTGGAATAACAAACCTTTGGACATCGGAGTAACGAATCTTTGGAAGAGCGAACGTATTAAAGTGCAACCTTAAACCTATTCTTAATCATTACTTTTTTTTAACATGTGTTTTCAAAGTAAGCACAAAAGCATAAACAAATTGACGATCTCTCTGTCTCTTATATGCAAAATGAAAAAAAAAATCTTGGAAAAATTATAAATGAATATTGCTTTTCATTGATGAGTATAAAACAACACCATGTGATGATAAGCAGAGGATTTGTGTGTTTTCATCAGACAATAATTGTATACTACATGATTTTTGTTCGCTTGTGACGGCATTTCGATGAATAAAAAACAAAACATAAACAAACAAACAAAAACTTCTCCAGAGGAATTTGGTATAACGGGAGTGCACTGACAATTCTTTTCTCTGTGTGTTGGAGCTCGATCCCTTCTCTGTTTCTCAGTCATTTTCATTCAACTGCTTCCACGTCCTTTTAAAACTTTTCCGTTTCTTATTCAACACATGCTCATTACAGACTTCTTCCGTCATTATCTTGAATGTGATTGCGTAGGACTTTTCGGATTTGTTTTGGTTTGTTTTGTTTTGTTTTTGTTTTCTGTTTGGTCGCAGCATATTCAGGCTACTGAGGGAATGAGAGAAAATCGTCATGAAGAGAAAAATAACAATGAATTAAGGCATTTAATATCATGACAATTACAGCGAACGTCCGTTATGGAGACCAAAACTGAATGTGTTCTGTTTGAGACGGCAGCTACCATACTTAAAAGATAAACACTTAGAGCACCTGTCACTAAAAAGTGGCACTGATCCTCTTTCTCCTACTATGTAATCCACTGACTTATTCAACCAACGAACATCCGTGAAAAAAAGGTTTTCCGTTTGTTATTACAGGTAAATTGAGTGCTGAACGCTATTCACTTTCGGGTATGAGCGGCTCGGTGATTTGGTAATATTTTCAACTAACATTAATCTTATGTGCAGGGATATATTTGTAATTGTCAAAAATTTCCTTTCTCGGACAGAACGTCCGTGAGCGAAACTTTCAGAACCTGTAACAGTACAAATTGTCTCCAGAACCTCATTAGAAAGAAATTTAAACGCACAGAAATTACAGATTACGCAAAATTCCATTTTCCTATAACTTTGTTTTAAGTGTTTAGCTGTTTTTTGTATAATTAGAGGGCAAACAAGCGTAAAATTGCGAGTAAATTTTCAATTGTTTGTTCATCATGATCACATAACGCCTTAAAAATTCTGAAACTAACGTTCTAAACTCATTTTCTACTTTGTAAAACTTTATTTGTCGCTATTCGAGCCAAAAGTTTTACAGAATACAGGACACTTTCGGGACAAGTTATCCCTATCGGAGGGATTGCATACGTCACGGACGTTCTCTGGAATTATCACGGACGTTCGTTCTACTACTAGGGTCATGTTCCAGGACGGATAACTAATCGGCAGAGAGTACCTAGCCTTCCTAACTCTTTCAAAAATTTGAAAATGTATTGTCAATGCAAATTATAAGAAATTTGACATCCTTACAACATATGTTTTGCTCAGAGGGGGATCAGGAGGTGAATTTTCAGAGAAAATATTAATTATTTCCTTGGTTTTTGGTGAATTGCATGGTCCAAAAACTGCGGACGAACCTCAGTCCGCTCCAAAAATGGCATGCAGCTCCTCGGCTAGAGAGCCAAAGGTAAAATGCACCTTCGCCATCAAAGCAAGATGGTGTCCCACTCGAAAACGTTTTAATCATCACGGACGTTCTTTTTTTCTTGGAGGTTCGTCTAAAAATGTATTTTCGGTTCCTATTTGACAACGGATGGACAGAAACTCAAAACAAACATATCGTCGTGTTGCTAGATCTTAGTTGATTACGACTCAGAACAATATCGCCAATAACGTTTCATGGGCTACGATCTTTATTAGAAAATAGCGGAGGCACGTCCGTGACGAAAACTGAGTATAATTTTGCATAAAAGAATATTACGTCCCATGTACAGCCAGCAGACGTACAATTTTTGCAGGATATGTTCATGAGGTGGAACACCAAATTTTCGTATACGTTACAGTTGGGACAACAAAGTAGAATTTGCAGCAGCGATAGAAATAAAAGCATCACGGACGTTCGTCTGTTTAGGACTTTGATATTTTAATTGTTCTCTGTAATTTTATACGTGCTCATAAAGTTCTTATAATTTTGTGGTACATACCCATGATATGTCAGATCCAGAGCATGGTCAGATATTAGATGCCACGTACCATTAAAAATGCACATCATTAGTTTGAAAAACAAAAATTATTGTGAAAATAGCGTTTTTACCGTATTTTTACGCTTTAAGTCCTTGTGAAATGAAAAATATCAGGCAAAAGTCAACCAAACCATATATTTCCTGAAAGGAAATTTACCAATCTTTGAGATGACATGAAAAAATCTGGTTTCTTAGATCATCCTGGCGTGTTCTAAGGAAAAGAATGTCATAAGGTACGAAAATTGGCAATTGTACATCGTTCAAAATTCTCACCCATATACATGCCAAGTTTCATTAGGATACCTCAAACGGTTTTTAGTTACATTGTCCACACAATTGATTACGGACAGAAGGACTGAAGGACGGGTGGACGGACAACCCGAAAACATAATGCCTCCAGCGACACTTCGTGGCGGAGGCATAAAAACCTAAAACCCTAACCCTAACCCTAAGTCCTTGGAGAAAATAAGACTGGAGCTATTGCCGCAAGATCAAAGGTTGTGTCACAAAGGACTCTTCACAATGAGTCCTGGATATTGCTTATACAGGACCAGATGTTTTTAGAATGGAAGAAACTTTATTGCGTGATGAAAGGTTTGCTCTACCATAATGTTATCATTTTGGAGCAGCACAAATACAGGAATGTGACCGTGACCATGGCATCACACTGATATGGGGGTGAAACTGGGTCTTAACCCATTGAAAACTAGTCCCCCAAGTACATTGTATAGTCAAGCAGGTGTCTATGGAAAATGCATGTTATCGCAAAATCAGCTCATCCTCAATGGGTTAAAAATAAAGATAGTATTTTGTTGAGGTCTCATTCCATTTCAACCAAAAAAGTGAAAAAAAAAATTATTGTCCCAACCTTTCACCCAAATTTTGATTGTCTGTCTTACCATGACAATGTCATGTCCATAAGTTTTTGTCTCGAGAGGTACTCCACTCTCCCGGACTTTAGCCCTTTGATGGGGGTAACTTTATGACATATCCACCAGGATCTAGATATTTGCACTCAAACACACACACAATGGCCTGCAAATACAGACAGACTTCAAGTGCCCATGTGTCAATGCATTCACCTCAGGAGCTGTTGCGGCTCAATGTGTAAGACCAATGGGGGCCATCAAAATCATGAAAGTCTGTGGTTTGAGTCCCTTGTCTGCAACAGTTCTGTAAAGGCATGACACTTAAACATCAGTATAGGGGCATTCACATCTGAATTTAGTACGGCATTAAAAACTTCTGTTATTTACCAACACCATTCTCACGTGGGGAAATGCAATAGTAATAGATGTACAGCAGTAATTCACTTGGTTCTATTTTCATTCATGAAATACTGTGGTATTACTGGCCCAAAAGTACACCTCTCTGATACCCCTTTCAGTAACTCCTCTGGCTCAGGCCAGGCCTGAGCTAAGTTGTGAAATTTGAGTTTATGAATGGATCAGGCCAAAGTGGCCCGCGCTAGGAGCGAACTATTTTGGCACTGCTAAAGCTAGAACCCAGGTTCAGGCCAGGCTCGGGCCTGGTGCAGATCAAAGAGTTTATTAACGATAGCAGCGCCAGGCTCCAACCAAAATTCCTTGCACAGACAAAGGTCATAATTACCTGGCTGTGCCCTCCGCTGGAGGGTGCGTTCAGTTACCATGGTAGTTATCCCTTATGTGGCCGAGCTCTTGAATGGGTCATCGTAAAAATAAAAAATAGTGCGCTTTGCTATATAGTTACTGAACACAATTTTTACTGCTTGGTGCGGGCCAATTTAGCTCGGGCCAGGAGGTGGCCAAAAATGCATGAGTTACTGAAAGGGGTATGAGGTTTCAAGCACTGTGCATAATCTCTTATAGGGAAAAGACAGGTACCGGTACCGGTAGCATGTCAGGTCACACGAGAAACGCCTCTCCTTGCTGTATGATTGCTGATATTTCGTGATATGAATCATACTCAAATCTTGCATGCATATTTGTGCAAAGTTTGACTAACCACCCTAAATACATGCAAGTTGTGTGCCCAGAAGAACAACGTGAACGCACGCAAGGCATGTAAGGTGTGCCCGGAAAAACGAGGCCAACACACAAAAGGTGCATAAAATACTTGTGGGGCTCGAGTGCGTTCACATGGTTCTTCTGGGCACATCTCATGCGCCTCGCATGCATTTGTGTCATTCTTCCAGGCCAAAACGATACCATGGCATTTCCTCAATATTTCGCTAGGTGTTTTGTGGTGTATTGATATTAATATTAATAATAACAATAACATTAATGAATAACTTAATATAAGTCTACCACCATTGCAATATGACCTTTTTAATTTTTTTTCTTGTTTGAACCTCACTTGACTATAAACTGTCTTTATACGTCACTAACATTATTGTGAAGAAAATCTGGCCCTGCCATTTTTTTTTCTTTTTTTGGTGAAGCTGCCATCTTTGTTGTTTTCGTCCTCATTGTTGCCATTGTGGCCAGACTGCAAAATCAGCCCACACTGAAACTTTTGTTAGAAACATATAACAATATGTACAATGGCAATCGAAAAGTGTGAATGTATTCAAATCACTACAAATCATGACAATCATTGAAATCGTGACAATCATTGAAGACACTGTATGATGCAGGAATCCAAAAACTGACACCTTAACCACTGAGGACGGACTAATTTTGCTACAACACGAATTTCCCATAGATACCTGCCCAAGTATACTCAGGACTCATCCCCAACAGGTTAACAGCGACTTTTTCCCCTCATGAAGCGACTCTTTACAAAAGTGATCTGCTAATGCACGGTCCAGTAAAAGATGCTGAGCATCGCATCATTTCGGGGGGGGGGGGGGGGGGGGGGGGGGGTTTACAACAGAAAGACAAACGATTCATAGCAGTAAACATTGTTAATGACCCATTATCATAAGGCAATTTGCTACACCTTTCGCCAAGGAATACTGTACACAGGCAGGATCCCTAATGTGTGCGCTGATGATGTAGATGGGCACAATGGCAGGGGGAAGTGAATATCTGTTTCCACGTATATGGCTGCCTCTTTAGCCTTCTACGATATTACGTTAACCATTTGGCTAGGCCAATCAAGTCCTCTCAATCCGCCACATCTCTGCCTTTCTGCAACGTTACATAAAATATTCTTCATGAAACATATCCTCCTGTTATCTGACTGCGGTATTATTGACTCATACAATTTGTACCTCACAAAAAAGGCTCCCTGCTAGTCTGTAGATGTAAATTAAAACACCACCTAAACAGGATGTTTTGGTTTGTTTGTTTGTTTTGTGGTTTTTGTTTTGGGGGCACAAGAATAAATGGATTAGTACAGGAATGAATTATTTAAACAATCAATGAGTTGTGGTATGAGAAAAATCAAAGGGCAATTACCATAAACAGACTTTTTAAAAGACTGCGAATACTCTGCATTTCCACTAAAAGCCCTTCTCAGAAAAAACAAAACAAAACAAAACCAAAAAAAAGTGCTGTGAAATAATTGTGTGATCAAGTGCTTAAAATCCATGATCTGACAGATGTCAATCTACCATAAACAAAAAATTGAAAACCCATCCAATATTGATTTACTGGCCATATATAGCGGCCCTCCTAGCTTAAATAAGTACCCTTTGGGCCAGGGGCATAAGAAAACAGGTCCTTGAAAACTATTCCCTGGAGTTCAATGCCACTCATTGACACTACAGGCAATACAGAGTTACGTCATCTGCCTCATGCAGTTCAACCCTTTCTACAGAAAAACAAACATACGCACGCATAGACATGCATACTAACGCATACCTGTTTTGTACACATACATACTGAGCAAACACACTATGGGACGACTTAAAACCTAGTCAACGTGTGCCTTCTTGAGGCTACATCATTGCTTTCAGAAAGGACCAGCAAATAACTCTTCCTACACAGAAAAATAAACCTGCACACACTCTCAGCTATGTTCAGATACACAAAGCATACTTAATTACATTCGTACAAACACACTGCATACATAAAATAACACATTCATCGGCTCGTCAACACATCTCTTCTCAACAACATACATTGCATTCCACACTCAGGAAGAGCAAATGCCAATCAATGATGGAATTATCACCTTCACCAAGGAAGGAGGTCATGTTTGCATCGGAGTTTGTTTGTTTGTTTGTTTGTCTGTGTGCAAAAACTCAAAAAGTTGTAAATGGATTTGAATGAAACTAGCAGGAAAAGTTGATAATGACAGAAGGAATAGATGTTTAATTTTGGAAGTGATCTGGCAATCTATCATGGATTTTTGAAGGATTTTTTTAATCATCTGCCAGATAGGGTCACTGAACATCCTGAACTTGGGAGTTCAAGTGGCATGTATTTGAGGTTTGCATGCGCGCTCTTAAGTGCATGCTCGGGCGAGGCGTCACGTATAGCTAGAACCTGATGACGGATTTTCAGCATGCATATATAATGGGTGGATATGAGCTCTTGGCGGAGATGTGCGCTCTACGAGTGCGTTCTTAGTTACAGTTACAGTTCCCGTTCCCCTCCCCCCCCCCCCCCCCCCCCCCCCGGCTTTTTACCTTGAATTTTGCTCTTTTGTTGCATAGATCTGCATGTATAGGATATCTTGCTTTCCTGCAGATTTTACTTATTGTACGCTATCACTGGACATTCTTTGCTCACGTTATGGCTCGGATACCATCTTTACAGCCAAAGTTCAGTGACCCTTGACATTTGACATTGATAGATTTGCCAAAATTCTAATCAGTGCATGTACACCCAGGTAGTAAACTAACCTGTGACAAGTATAAAGAAGATTCACCCAGGTATCTCTCCGCCCCCTTTCTTTTTAATTATATTCACAATATTTAGAATGTACAGGTGAACAGATGGATGCTATCTCATAGGCAAATTATAACAGGATCCAAAAACATAACACCTACCTCTGGCTTCATTCTGGAGCAAAGGCAAGACAATCAACAAAGTCTTGTGGGAAATGAAGCAGCTCACAATCAGGACTGCTGCTATAGTGACCAATAGCGGTGAAATAAAAATGTGTACATGAGGAAAGATCACCTCACCGGAATAAGATGAAACACAAGACAATTCCACAGAGTTTTCATACTCTGAATAGTATTCATTTACTTACATCAATTCTCCGAAACTGCTTTTCATTGTCTCAGTCACTTCCTCTTTCATTAAGTCTCAAGCTTTACTAACAAGCTGATAACTTGTTGACACACTCACAGAATACACCATTAGGCTTTGTCCATAAGCTATGTAACACAAAGAAATCTTAGAACTGCCCTTGTTCACAACATACAGTTCTGTGGCTGCAGATAATTTATTAAAAAGAATATCATCAACATCACATTTGTGGTTGAAAATCGAGCACTACTCGCTAGTGTTGCCACATTGTCACCAAGCTACAATAGTAATTTTGTATGCAAGATATGTCATTCTTATGAATCAATTTCATGTATCAACAAGAATAATCACTGAAGGTGTACCCCCGCCCCTAGTGTTGCTTTATAGTATGTGATGTCATGAGGGCAATGACGTTAATACCAAGTTTGTGCATTTGTCGAATTGGAAACAGAATAATTTTTTGTGAGTTTACTGTACATTACAGAGTTGACACTGAGTATAAAACTTACAGCAAATGGAAACATGCTTTCCCCCAGCACCATAACACTTACAGACCATCACACACACCAAATTTGACCTTTATAGCTTGAATGATTTATTTTGATAAAGTGGTTACCATGGCAACAACACATTGGTGTCTTGCAAAACTACACTTCTAGATCATAATACATACTAAATTTGACTTTAATTGCTTGAATGATGGAAAAGTTATTCGATCTGCAAGGTTTTGGTAAAATTGTGGTTACCATGGCAACGGTTTGTGTGACAAACACAAAAATTATGTGTTCCACATCTATACCTCAGGGCCATAATGCCTACCAAATTTGATTTCAATTGCTTGAAAACTGTGGAAGAAGTTCACTCCACAGGATTTAAAAAAAACAAACATGTGGTTACCATGGCAACACATTGTCCAATACAAATACAAAGGACATTTTGCAAAACTACACTTAAAGAGCATCATACACACCAAATTTCACCTTCACAGATTAAATGGTTCAATTTGATACAAAAAGGAGTGGTTACCATGGCAACACATTTTTCTTAAAAATTATGGTTACCATGGCAACACTTTGTCCGACAAACACAAAAATCATGTGTTCCACATCTATGCCTCAAGGCCATAATGCCTACCAAATTTAGATTCAATTGCTTCAAAACTGTGGAAGTTGTTCACTCCACAAGATTTCAAAGAAAACATGCGGTTACCATGGCAACGCTTCGTCAAGTACAAACACAAAGCGTGTCTTGCATAGCTACACCTATAGATCATCATAGATACCAATTTTGAAATTGATTGCTTAAATACTATGGAAGTTATTCGATCCACAAGGTTTTGGCAAAATTATGGTTACCATGGCAACACATTGTCCGACAAACACAAAAAAACATGTCTTGCACATCTATACCTCAATATCATCATTTACCCTAAGTTTCATTTAAATTGCTTCAAAACTGTAGGAGGAGTTCGCAACGCAAGATTTTGCAACAGACTGACCGACCGCCTGACCGCCCGACTGCCGGACCAACATTGCAGTGATTTCTATATATGTGACCCTGCACCTCAAAACAAACAAAAAGTCGCCAGACATGAATTTTTAGTTAAGACCATATTCTGAAAGAGCAGACTTTAAGCTTTAAAATGATGTATAACTCATATCAAATGGACTTTCCTAACCTATCTAAATATTGGAAAGAAAGCACAAACTCAGGAAAAGTGTGAACTGAGAAAAGAGGCTCTGAAGTACAGTGTCTATTCAAGCGCTCAATCTTTACCAAACCGTGCTGGCTGTGCGATGAATGGGACAATAAACAGGAAGTAAGCCACCAGAGTAACAACAATGAAGAGATTATCAGATTAAACTGAAATTAAGCATGCCTCATTAACACATTCTGTCCATAATTAATGCCAACTTTCAAAGCAGTAGAACTATCCTTTCAAAAGTTATTAGAGTTGAAAGTGAAGAGTGTGGACAAGGTTTTTCAGAAATGAAAAAGGGATTCTAAAGACACACCTAATCACACTATTCTTCAAAAATGTTCGAGATGAACTGCTCAAAAAAACACACTTTCCTGTCCGTTTTATGATACCAAATTTTAGCATAGTGTAAACGAAGACCCGCTCTTTCAGAAAATATGAAAAAGTCAAGTTCGGCTAGGTTGACCCATTTCACTTATTTTCAGCCCTCACGCAAAATTAGTGTGTGCGACTTTATGTTCGTTTTGAGGTGCAGGGTCACATATACCCCCTTCACACTACGTGTGGCGGGGGTATAAAAAAGAAAACAAATGAGGGTTTAAGAACGGGTCAATGGGAGACTAGCGTAGGTACTGAAATCACCACCTCTTCCACTCTGCATGTGTGAATGCAATACATTTGTGAAAAAAAAGTGAAAAATTAAACTGCCATAACTTTCTTATTTTACATATACGGTTTACATTCAATGCAGTCCCAACAAATTTGTTCATAATATTTTATTGTTTTGAAAAAAGCAAAGCTAGCATAAGTGTGGCACTATGAAATCACACACTATCTTCATTTTTACTTTGTTTCAACATAGGAATTGAATTCAGTGGAGATTTATTCTGTGTGAAGGTCAAAGTGAGATTGTGATTCTATGGCATCAGTACCACATTTAAATTGCATAATTTGATTGCAAGTCTTAATAGTGAGTTGAATATCAGTTTTTTGTTTTTTTTTTTTTGGGGGGGGGAACTTGTGGAGTTTGAAAACTTCCCAACATTTCTATTCTTTGTCCGAATACCGAAATTCTGCCTGATTTTACCCTAGTAGTAGCCTCTCTAACTGTAGAAATGTTTACACCATTTATTTTTTGAGGATTTTATTTTCGCGAATTTTGCGAGTCATGTGGTATTGGTGAATTTTACAACATGCGAAAGTATTTACTCTGTTCCCAACATAAATGTGCAATGCATGCATACATACTGCCAGCCATTGTAATATATTCCACGCCGTGAATTCACCCATTTGCCAAATTGTTGGGCAATCACAAGTAGCAAACAAACAATAAATAAACTCACTAAATATAATTGTACATGAGAAGCTAGCAGATCCCAATCCCGAATGTACATTTTCACATGCTGGATCTGTTGTCTGGAACACTCTACCAAAACAACTCCGTCTTTGTGATTCAGAAGAAATGTTTAGAAGAAAACTCAAGACTGAACTATTTCAATTGTAACTACTAAGTATGTTCCTATGCTTTGTGAATGTTGTTCGTTGATGTATGTACAGCGCTTTGATCAGGTCCTGTAAAAGCGCTCAATAAGAAATAGTTATTATTATTATTATTATTAATAGAGAGCTGTCACACAAGACAGAATCAAGCCATTAGCAAAAGGCAAGCTCCAGAAGAGGGCTTTGTTTGTTTGTTTCACTTTCCATCTAAGAAGATGGCTGGATAGCCCACATCCAGCTGTGCACACTGGCTGGTCTTCGAAAGGTCCAGTTGGATGTGAGGTGGGACCACTTATCTGGCTTATGCACCTTGTTGCTCTTTGCAATAAATGAATGAAGCAGGATCTTTAACACACAGGAGCTGTGACTCTCTCACACATGGGATCTCCATTTGTGACCATGCATCACAAAACCAACAAAAAGTTGCACGCACTGATTTTTTGTTAGGACTGAAAAAAGGAGAAATGGTTCATCCCTGCCAATCTTGAGTTTTCATATTTTCTGAAAGAGCAAGTCTTCTTCCACATAATACCAAAGTTTGAGATCATAAAACAAACAGGAAATTGTGTTTATAGCTGTTTTTCTTGAACACTTTTGGGTAGAATAGTGTGATTAGATGTTTCTCGTAGAGTCCTCTTTTCATTTCTTAAAAACCCTGTCCATACTCTTCACTTTCAACTCCAATAACTTCAAAAAGAATGATGCTACTGCTTTGAAAGTTGGCATAAAAAATCATCTACAAAATGTGTTAATAAAGCATATCTTCAATTTCAGCTTAATCTGATAATCCCTTCATTATTTTTGCTCCAGTGGTTGACATCCTGTTTTCTGTTCCATTGATCACACAGCTTGGTAAAGATTAAAGGGAAAATACAGTCCAAATATAAGTTAGTCTGATAAGACAAAGGAAAATAACATGTATTACGAGTTCCATAGTAAAAATTTTAATTAAATTGGATGGAAAATAAGGAAGTTATGACATTTTGAAGTTTTGCTAATTTTTTAGGAAACAATTCTTGAATGGTCAATATGAATAAAAAATATACTGCAAATGACAAAGTGAGCATGTCATCCCCTCATAACTTGCTATTTTGAGGAAACAGTTCTTGAATGATCAATATGAACATGCAAATAATAAATTGAGCATGTCATCCCCTTACAACTTGTCATAAAGTTTGTACACGAAATTTCGAAATTTCCAGTTTTTCATCCAAACTCAATTAAATGCCAGAAGCTCAAATTTTCATATCTAAGTAATCACTATTCTGAAGTTACCGTATTCAATAACATCATGTTTCAGACTTCTATGACAGTAACATTGAATTTTCGTCATTTTTTTGTACACGATAAATGAAAAATTGTGAGGTTATGACATGGTCAGCTCACTCATTTGCATATTCATATCCACTGTATAAGAACTGTTTTGCAGAAATTAGCTATATCAACAAATTTCATTAATTCCTTATTTTTCATCCAATTTCAGTTTTTTCCGTTGAACTCGTAAGATTTTACAAAATTGCAACCAATTAGCATCTACTGTATTCCAAGAAGCTTACAAAATATTTCTTAATGTCTGTCCATGGAGAAAGTCACTATTCCATTGGTGGAAATGACTAAAACATCTGAATGGCTCAGTAACTGGATTCATGAGTAGGAGTGTTTTGCTAGTTAGACTCTCTACAGGTTCATGAATAATAAATAATTGCATTTGCAGATCTCAAGAAAAGAAGAAGAAAAGTGCTGACGTGCTTCACAGCTTGGTCTCAGATCTCTTTGCTCACAACTGTCAGTACCAGCAGCTTGATGGCCTACGATATAAAAAGGCTAAAGGTGAAGTGTTTCACTCTAATCTCCTTGAATTGAATGCTTGAAGATACTACCTCTCTTTTAAATGCTTAAAGGAAGAATCCTCATTTAATGATAACACATTCAGACAGCATTTACGAATAGTTGGGGATATTTAGGTGCGCTCCTGAATACTAAAATTCACTACAACTGTTGAATGTATTAATCAACAATTTGTGAAACTTTTATTGAGGCTTGTTCCGGTTTTTGCCAGTTAGAAGAACAAGACAAACATATTGTGTGATGTAAGATACAAATATCATTTTGCATCGTATCTCCACGCGACAAGGCTGTACCAGGGTGGTGCACAACAACAAAGCGAACACAAAGTGAACATGGTGATCGCGTTGAGTTTTGATACTTGACATCATTTTTGTCACCTCAAACTCAGAAAGACAATTTTCGTTAATTACACTTCATTTCTATGTTATCGATATTGACATACACAATTCACAACACACATTCACATCATTATATATATATATATATATATATATATATATATATATATATATGTATATATATATAAGTAACAAAGCTGCAACAAAGTTCATGCTGTATTCACCAACGGTTTATTTCTTCACACAAAGAAATGTGTTATGTGTTATGAGTAATCATTTTTTTTTTTTTGTTCTTTTGTGTGAAGAAATAAACCGTTGGTGAATACTGCATGAACTTTGTTGCAGCTTTGTTACTTATCTTTTTATCTTGCCAACACGTGGACTACCTTATCAATATATACTTGCAAAAATAATGTTTAGATGGGGAAATATATGTATTTAAATCTATAAATAATGTTAATTCAAACAAAAGAAACAAACAACAAAACTTCTACTTTCTACTGTTAATTCTAAAGAAAAAGGGGGGGGGGTATTTTTTCCAGCACCTTCTAAATGACAAAGAGAAGGCATGTATAATGTATTTCTCAGTCTATACAATAGGCTTACTGTAGAGTTTATTCCCTCACACAAGGTGTGTGTGGGGGGGGGGGGGTGGTGGCTGAAAGTTTCATATTCTGCTTGAATTGTTTTGTTCTTTTTCTTCTGAATGACTGTAGGCATGTGAAATTCTATGACTGAGCCAAATTTATCACATAGGCCTACATCATGATAAAGCTCCTTGACATACATCCTGCACCCTAACCGCAGCAGCAGCGACCCCTGCAACACGTAGCTGTTAATGGTTACAGCGCACCGCGCCGGGGTTACCTGCACCCCAACCCTTACCAGACCTTCACTCAAATCACCTCACAGATATACACATCTGTGTGTTTTTTCTAAAAAAAAAGAAATAAAAAGAATAAAGAGGGGAGGCACATGCCCCCCCCCCCCCTTCAATTTTGTAAAGGCGCCCCCTCCCCAGTCCGGTCCCCCTCCTTTACGGAATTCCTGGATCCGCCCCTTCATGCCATCAAATGACAGATTCAAATCTATTCAGAAATGCACACCTCATCTACAAAATCGTTAACAAAATTGACACTGAGGTCAAATATTGATATTTACATACTCATACCACCAGAACTTGGAAGGTAGATCTATGAATTGTTTGAAAAGCAACTTGTACTAGATCTAAATGCTATAAAATGCATGCTCTCATTGGTGATAGCTTCACCAAAAGAACTCTTCCGAGAAACAACATACAAAATATCAGTGGAATTTACCGAATTCCAAGTGTACACGCTTGGGCATCGGCTGCCACTACTCGCGGCGGAGACAGCAACGGGAGCGGACTCCAGGCCGGTGGACAGGGCGAAGCAGAGGCCACAGAGCCGTAATATCCACTCCACACTCATGGTAGCGACGCTAAAAGATATCCGCAGATTTCTGAACCTGCCCAGAGGATGATGAGCAAAAGCAGCTATTCCGAAGTTTAGCTAACAGGCTAGATGCACTAAGAATTTTGAAGAAACGGCAACATGACTGTCACGTCATGTATGTGGCGAGATGGTTTTCTTCGGTACAGAGATAGGAGAAGAGAACACTGCACAGTCACAAATTCAAACACGCTATCTGCGCGCTGAAGTCCGAATGAGATGGGTGCATGCATACGTGGTATGCAGGGGTGACTTCATCGGGCCACGCACAGAATGTTGACTGTTGATGATGAGCTTTCGTTGCTTCACACACCATGAACTTGCTCCAGTTTATCGTACCGGCATTTATGTACTGTAATTCATACCAAAATATGCGATAATGCTCAAGCGATCGAAGCAATGATAGACGACAGGTTACCAGGTATTGTTTGAATGCTATAATCCACACATTTTCACTACCGGCGCACTCCGAAACCACATAATTTGTGTCGCATGCAGCTCTCGCATCGCACGCCGCCGCTCACTAGATTATGAGCGCATCTCAACCAGTTATAGGAGCGAGAAGCAACAAGGTACAGGTGCGTGAACTGATTGTAAGAGCGCAGATGTACTTTATTCATGCAAGAGGTGTGAGCCGAGAGCGCCATGCGGCGTTTTTCGGGAGAAGTGCCTACCCCACTTTGCAAACTTCACCTGTTGCCGATTGTTTCTCAGTAATACGTAGAAGGCCTGGATTAAGTAATAAAATAATTGGAAGCAAAGAAAACACAGTTTTATAGTGTGTTCATTTTGTTTGTGTTTTGCCGGGGGCATATAAATTATTTGTCTTCTCGCTAGAATAAGATTTCATGACCTCTGTACTTTTAGGTGATGTGTTATTAGGCTATTCTACCATCAGTAGTAAGGACAGAGGCAAAAAAACCCAACAACTTGACAATGTTTCTCTCGACAAATAAGAGTATGCTCTGTAGGCCTAAACCATTCTGTTTTTGATGCGACCTTTGTCCGGGGTGGTGGGGGGGGGGGGGGCGTCAACGTCTATAAGCAATCATATTATTGGATCGTTTATATTCGTATAAAATGATATCAGTTTTGAGAGGTATCTACGCCGTTGGTTTTTGCTTTTTCAAGATCTAGGTGGTTTGCTCGTTTCTTTGATGTTTTGGGGGTTTTTTTTTTGGGGGGGGGGGTGTTATCGTCAGGCGCATGACTCACTCTTCGTTTTATTTTTCTTTTGAGGTGAGGAAGGAATATCTAGAAGGGACAGCAATGGATAAGGATATTTAGTTGTGTGTTGTTGTTTTTTGTGGCTTCGCAAATCTTTGATGGAGAAAAATAAGAGGGAGAGCATGTGGTCACTCTTTAAAGTTCATGGGGTTTTTTTTTCTGTGAAAATGGATGTTGTATTTTGAGCAGGCGTACAATTTGCGAACTCCCTGGTCTGCTAGGCCTAGCTCTCAGATGTACACAGTCAGTATACATGGATTAACCTACCAGTGAAAATGTTAATTTGTACGAATTACATATATACATTTTGTTATGTTTGTTGCTCAAATTCAGCCTTACAACACAACCATTACGAATGCTAAAGGCCTTTATAAACATTTAACCATCAATTTCCTGCAACGTTCTCAGCCATCCTCGCCTGTGACGGGGGGGGGGGGGGAGCAGCGTTATAATTTCAGGACTTGTATATACAATTCAATATCTCTGCAGCCGGATTTTCTTGGAGAATTAGGGATAACTATCATACATAATTATGTTAACTATTAAAGGGAAAAAGCGATCTTAAGTTTTATAACTTGATACTCAATGCATTTTTCTAGTGCCTTACTGATAATAAGGTCAGGCCTTTATTCAATACTGACGTACTGATAATTTAAGGTGAGGCTATCTTGCAAACGGAATGGCTTTGAACTGCATGCAGTGAAATGAACCAAACTTCCCCCAACAAGAGAAGCTCATTAATAGGTATATTTTGTGAGGTATGGTACTATTCTCTCTTGAATACATTAATTGAAACTGGCCTCTATAAACCTATTTCTATATAGCAAACTAATCCCCATGTTTTGATGGCAATGTGCCGCAGTGATTCGTCTCTGCATGCTTTTCGGGCATGCCGGCAAAGCCATTATACGTGTAATATAGCTATCAGATGTCAGTGACCCTTGTTCAAACGTTGTGCATCAAAGTTGAATATGTCAATAAATCGGTCTACATCTTACTTCAGCACAAACTTTCCACAGAGCTTGTTATCATATAAACTTTCTGTGATGTTCCTGCGAGCCGTAACTGAGGAAAGGCACAATAGATATAATATATCGATGGATATTATTTTCGTACATTAATTCACATTGAAAGATTTAAGAAAGCTTCACACGACTCTGCCCTTTGCGGTATATGCATCCCCAGGGACAGGAGGCAACATTTTTCTGGAAGAAAGACAAGTATAACAGCATTATGTGTGACCTTCTGTTTACACAAACCGTATAACGCCTGTAGATAAGCGTCGATCGCACGAATTCATCAACAAGGGGTTTCCCCGACCTTTTGTCTAATACTAGAGTTACTTGTACACCAAAGGATTCTATCATGAATGGGCGCGGCTTCACCATGGTGTGGTTTCATCGCCATGGCAACGAGCATTGTGAGTGTGTTCAGTCCATACACGTGTGTCCGAGAAGATAGTTCCCTTTCGTCAAGTCCGAAACGTTATAACACCTCAGAATCCCTTCTCGGAACCTGCATCGGTCTTGCTTGCATGCTCTACAAGCCATTATAAAAGCCTTCTCCACACCACGTTCGAGTTACATAACAACGTCTAGCCTACAGAAAATAGCTATTTCATCATCACTTCCAGCTTCTTCAGTTACATTTCTATGTTAATTTGACGAATGACATTGTTTTGGAAATGCTTTATAAGTTTCCAGATTCGGGCCTACTTGAAAAAAACAACAACAATCATTCAGTGCACTTTTCTTTTCTTTTTTATTCAATAGCTATAACACGGTGTGTATTTAATTGTTGACAGGACATTGTAAATTCGCATCATATTGAACGATAATTATACGGGTGATTTTTTTTTTTCAGCAGATTGGTAGAGTTATATCATAATCGGACCCACATTACTCGAAATTATGGAATTTAAAACAGTATGTTTGTGACAACCCAGGGGCGAATCCAGGAATTCCATAAAGGGGAGGCGCAAACAATATTTCTATAGTGCTACTTTCGGGTTTCATCTTTTTTTTTTCTTCTTTTGTTTGAACAACAAATAAAGAGGGGGCGTGCGCCCGGTGCGCCTCCCCATCCCGCCCACCCCCGAATCCGCCACTATGCAAATGATATAAGATAGTGACCTCATGGATTCACAAGTGACTTTCCCACTGAAGAAGCATTTCAGCCCTTTTAACGCGAAAGCAACATGAACAAAATGCCTTTCTCCATATTATCGATCAATGTAAGTTCAAACGTTGCAATTACCGATAATATGATATGGGGAAATGTACAACTGTTACACATCATCGATCCAAACAATATAAGTGATGTATAAAAGTTTGGCATTGAAACTAATAAAGGAGTTTTGAGCTTCTTCACGACATCACCCCTCAGCTGATAATCGTAATGATTACGTGGGGGCGCTGTGGCATAGCGGATAAGACTCCCGACTCCCGGTCGGAGGACCTGAGTTCGAATCCCGCCCATTACGTCCTTGGAATGGACAAGATGTTTTTACCCACTACGTCCCTCTCGACCCAGGTGTTTAAATGGGTCCCTGGCAACACTAGGGTAATAATAATAGCAGGGCCCTCTGGTAGAGCAGTGACAACACTGAAGAGGCTACCCTGGGTAAATAATACCTAGTCATTATCATTATTATTATTTATTGCAACCATTGTCACCAATTTGATGAAATGATACGTAACTCCATTCCATCACTATTTTGTACAGCAAGATCGCTTGTGATAGCAACTTTTACATTGTTATATAAATATTTTTAGTGATTCACTCTATGTATCAAACTCACTTTCAATTTTGTGGAATTTAAGTGAAAATTCCTCGTTTAAGGTGATATAATTAGGGAGCCTATATTTGATATTTATTCATTTATGCCATTTCATGACAAACGGAATATACATACATTTTTCTTTTGTACAAATCATATGATTTTTAAAGAAGAATTAATAGACTTGGTGAATACAAAATATTGACAATTATCTAATTCATTGCATGGTATATTTATAATACAGAAAAATAATCTAAAGGTAGAATCTGATAATAATGATATATAAAAAATATATATAAAGAGAAGCGAGAGAGAAGAGGGGAGTGGTGATGCCATGACCTTAAGCCTCAGCTCAAAGTATATAGGGCGAGAAAGAGTTTTGTATTTACCATTGATCTACACTGGTTGTGGATAATATCATAGTAAGTGTATTATTTATACGATAAAATTGATTGAATAACGGGTGCACCTTTCATATATCCTATATACGTTCAGCATGTAAAGACAGTGATTGCTCCGCATCCGTTGCTCAGCTATAGTTTATAACTTTTTTTAATCATGTATGATTACATTGATAATGTTTTTTTTTAATCATTATCATTTTCATCAGATTGCCGTTTTGTTATACATTAATAGATTTAATCATGACTACACTGCCATTATGTCGTCATAGTGTTCCCTTTGATGGCGATAACCACCTCACAGGTTTGCAGGGGAAAAAAAAGTATCGTTGCATTAACCCCCTCTCTATAACCCCTCCCCCTCCATCCCCCCCCCCCCCCTTCCCTCTGGAAAAAAAAAATATGCAAATTTAATATCATCCATTCAGGTTGGGCATTTTCACATTAAAGTGAATTCCAAAACCGGGTGATGTTCTCTATGTCGAAAGTTTGATTTCTACATTCCTTCCATACAAGAATATAACAAAAAGTCGAAATATAGTAAACATTGAAAGTTATTGAGTGATATCTGAACAGAGGAAATACATGAAAACAGGCAAATCAATGATTGGGTGATCATTAGTTAGATTCGTTTATCTGAAAATGAAATAGGGTTTAATTCATTAATCCGAACACTATTTCATGGCGTTATCCCTATAAAGGTTCATTATTCCGAGGTAATTCCTTAATCCGAAAATAAGCTTCCTTATTCCGATTTATAGGATTAGCGAATTCAGGTCATGCTGCAGAATAACGAACCATTTTCTTTTTCTTCTTCTTCTTACATTTTCGGATTGACGAGCCTTTAATTGGAATGAGGGATTTTGAGCAAAATCTAATCAGTGTATTATTATCACACACTTTGTGTATCCAAAATTCTGGGCCAGGTGCCAGAAGTGTATTGAGTTTCTTCTTTCTTTCCATTCCTTTATCGTGACAACGAGAATAATCTGGTACGGACAGACAAACGGACAGACAGACTGACCAACGCATAGACAGACTTACAACCCGAAGACACAGACGCCTTTGACTATGAGGCATCGCGAAACTCATTGGTATAAATTTCGTGCGTCGGTATAAGATACCTATGATTATAGATCACAAAAATATACCTAAATCGATAAAGTGGTTGTTACTTAACCAATACAAATTTAGAATAGTAAAACTCCACTGAACTTTAAGGGGAAATCCAGTCCAAAATGATATATAAGTAAATCTGATAAGAAATAGTAAAATAATACGAGTTCAAAGGTAACATTTTGATCGAAATCGGGTGAAAAAAATAAGGAAGTTATGACATTTTGAAGTTTCGCTAATTTTCGCTAAATGCCAATTTTGAGGAAACAGTTCTTGAACGGTCAATATGAATATGAAAATGACAAAGTAAGCATGTCTTCCCCTCACAACTTGCCATAGAGTTTGTACATAAAATTTTGAAATTTCAAATTTTTCCTTCAAACGCAATTATGCCCGAGGCTCAAATTCTGATATATCTAACTGATCACTTTTCTGAAGTTATTCAACCAGAGATATCATCATGTTTCAGACTGCAATGACAGAAACATTGAATTTTCGTCATTCTCTTTTTTTTTTTTTCGTAAACGATCAATGGAAAAATGTGAGGCTATGACATGGTCATCTCACTCATTTGCATATTCATATCCACTGTATAAGAACGTGTTTTGCAAAAATTAACAAAACTTCAAAATTTCATAACTTCCTTATTTTTCATCCATTTCAGTCAAATTTTGACCATTTGAACTCGTAAGATCTTACCCCTTTTCATCACACTAACTTATCTTTGGACTAGATTTCCTCTAATACAGTATAATAGGTCCGATTCATATATTAGTGAAACTATTTATATGCATTTATGTGGGATTCGCTTTCTATACAGTGTCTACTCTATACATGAAAACCCACGCACTTGAACATGCATGGCTTTGAATCGAACTTTCGAAGTACTTTTGAGTATAATAAGCACGAAAAAAAATGTGTTGGTAATTGAATACTAGTATAGCATCAGGCGAATCGATCAGTTTAAATCAGTGAGACAGAAAACCCTTCTCTGTAGAAATGCCTTTTTTTTTTCATTTTTCTTCTGGAAACATTCGTGCATGGGAGTGGAAATTCCACGTCACTTATTTCTACTGCGTATATGCAATATTGTTCATCGATGTGTGAATGCTGATATCCACCATTTTGAGATGAGACCTGAGCATGAGAATATTCAAAGAAATGAACAACAGCGACAAAGACAAGCCAGGGAATTACACAGGCAGATGAAGCATGCTGCCGCTATTTCAATGATTGAAAACTCAATTTTCAATCACAATATCGTGAGCATGGACGGAAAGCAGTTAATTCTTCATGAGTAAATACAAATTAACATTATACCGACTTTGTTGTCGTGCATAGATGGTGTGCATAGATTAAAAAGTATGTAGTCATAATGAATAAAATCAATGACAAGCAAGCAAAAATAAAAGAACAAAGGTACCTGTACATAAAAAATCTTATATTTTTGTTTCTGAATTCCCTTTCTGTCTATAAATTTTATCATAATTTACTCGGAGTTTTTTCCCGACGTTCCGTATATCTAACTAATGATATATGACATTGTGTAGGCCTGCGTATTCGATTACCCTTGGAAGGTCAGAAAGTTCTTTTTATACAAGTACAATGTATACATGTATTATGATAATTCCGTATATATCACAGAGCAATTTGATCGTTACCGAAGGAAAACGATCAAAAATCACATGCATTCAGAACATTGCACCGGTCACACGGTCAAAATAGGATACTGAAACGCTACTGAAAAAAAAAAACATATCAAACATTTTACGAAATTCTGAATAGGAGACGAGAATCCGACTAAATTTTGTAGAATGTACCGACGATCGAACGAGAACGTCGGTCAACTTCGACACTCCAGTCGACAGAGGGCGTCAGGATATTTTTCTCCGATTGTTGACTTGAGTGCTTAGCGAAAAAAAAAAAGACTTCTTACGATGCAGTATTATCTTTGGTGCGAAGGCAAAACTAGCTTTACGCAACTTTTTAACAAATCAAGTGGGGCGGTGGGGGGGGGGGGGGGTGCTGAGAGCGAAGCACACATACACACACAACAAAAACAAAACAAAACATGTATATCCAATTATTATCAAGTTTGTTGCGCAATGCTCAATCACATTAATGAAAGATAACATCAAGACTCGCCTAGAGCATTTACAAATCTTTACTTCATCATCATTTCCTTGTAGACTTGTAAAAAGCATCTACCCCCAAAAAAACCCAAACACACACACACACACACACACACACACACACACACACACACACAAACAAACACCACAGCAAGCAACAAATAAGAAAAAGAGCACATCGTATATTGAATCAAAATTTTATTCCGTTTCAAGTAGCAATGACTCACGGACACAGCGGATCTTCAGTTCCGTTGTCACCGATGTGAATGCTCTTCTGTATATTGTTGTTGTTATTATTTCATGTTTATCTATAAAGATACCACCTGAAACAATGTGCTACTCATTTTGATTAAGACAAGAATGGAAGTGGTAAATCTAAACCACATGTATGACCAATAACATTGTAAAAAGCATTCCGGAAAATGATGCATCCAGTTAATGCCACAAACATTGTGACGAAAGCAACATTTTGCTATAAGATTATCAATGAAATTCGAACGAAATTAAAAGTCATAAAAGTCATAAAATTGCTAACGGGTGAATATTGTCAAAATGATATTATGGTGTAAGGGACTCTCGAAATTGACGGTCCAGGGGACACGTAACCATCGATCTGTTATTGTATACCTCATAATAGATTTCTCTCATCCGATTGGTTAAAAGTGGAGTAATGAAAATAGCTGTGCCCCATTTTTGATCAAAATGATGTCATGATTTTACTGCGCGCCCAAATAGAATGAACTGTGCCCTGTAAATATAGGTTTGGAGACAGTCGCAACCCCGTACACATAGATCACTTATGTACGCATCAATGATACGACCGCCGCGCTGTCGATCAGCGTTGATTACGAGTGCTGTAAAAGAGACTAGAATCTATATTTTCGGTATCTATATTTCGGAATCTATATTTTCGGTACAGTGTATATAAAACAAATATTGACAGCTTGATATTCGGAGCACAGTTAAGATTATGTAGGCCCTCGGTGATGTGAAAACCATAACTAGGCCTATGCCCTCAGCTTCGCTTCGGACATAGTTATGGTTTTCACATCACCTTGGGCCCATAATTTTAAGTGTGCCCCTCATAGCAGTCATTATTTGTATACTACGTCATCAGTGTCGAGCGTTGTGCAAACACCAAGATCCGGGATTGGAGGAATCAACTCCATTAGTGTAATTATCTTGCCCTGTCACGATTCCCCGCTTTTTTTTTTTCGATAACAGCGCCCTCTATTTAGAATCGATGAACAATCCTGCAAATACAGTAACAGTAGTGAACCCTGTCAATATTATTCAGTTCAGAAATTTGCTAAGACGGGGTGGGGGAAGGGTCAGCTCGAACTCCGCTCGGAGTTTGGAATACGTATCACAATCACCCACTGATTATAACACGATCTTATGAACAATAGTTTTATATAATTTATGTGAATTGCTCATGAAATGTCTTCCGCCTTCCAGAGTGTTGATTCGTTGTAATAATAGTTGGCGCATTTGAGAGAATTTGTGATCTTGGAAATACAATTTGTTTTGAATTGATTTGAATATAGAAGTACAGAAAAAACGGCGCTTAACTTGTTACTACACAGTATTTCATTAGCTTGGAGTCTAATAGCCTGGTCTCTGGGGTGTCAGGAGAGAATAGAACATGATTATGTTCGATTTTTCTCCGAAAAAATTTTCCAATCTCCAGCTGGTCTCGCAGACGTCTCATACAGCGACGTCCGACGACGTCTTCGCGTCGTCTTAGTCGCGACCATCTAGTTGTGGAGACTATAGGCTAGCCCTTAAACATTTTTCAAGAAAATGCTGAAAACTGATGTGGAAAACCGTCCCCTCGTCCCCCTTACCCCTTGACCCCTCCCCCCCCCCCGGATCAGGGCACCCCTGGACAAGCCCTATAATAAAACATGAAATTAAAGTCATGTCTCAATATACAGCACTAAATCTTTATAGCTCTTTTTTTTTCCCGGTTCGACAGAAGAAGATTAAAGAAAAAAAGATCAGAGTTTCGGGACCCTGAGGCCCTCAAATTCCCCGCATGCTCTTCGGCTGTGTGTGTCGGTGTGCGTGTGTGGAGGGAGGGGGGGGGGGAGGACTCATTCTGAACAGATGAAGATCATATCACCAGAAAGATGCTATCTGCGAGTTTGGTGAAAATCCGTTATTGTAGATTTTTCACTGAAGATGCTGAAAATGTGGCAGTAAATCCCCTCCTCCCCCTCGACCCCCACCCCACCCCGATCAGATAATCAAACATGAAATTTTAGTCATTAATGTTCTATAAATAGCACAAACGTAAGTTCTATCTTTTTCGGTGCGACAGAAGAAGATTAAAAAAATCAAGAGTTTCAGGACTCTGAGGCTTCGATCTCCGCCCCCCCCCCATCAGCCGTGTGTGTGTGTGTGTGTTGGGGGGGGGGGGGGGGGGGCTCAACAACTTAAGGCCTAAGATCATAATCACCATAAAATTCTATCAGCCGAGTTTGGTGAAAATCCATTGTAGGGTTTACAAGAAAATGAAAACGGTAAAGGTTCGGACATGAGCAGTTTTCATGAATACTGATATCAGTAGTAGATATGCCTACCATTCTTAGGTCCGTTGAAGTAGGGCCCTACATTATGTTTACATTTCCCGGCAAAAATGGACGTTTTTACATTTCCCGTTGACGCAATTTTCGATATATACATGTATATATATATTTTTTACATTTCCGAAGTTTTTACATAATCCTTGCGAGATGCCCCGGCTCCACACGGTCTCGTGAAAAGACTAATGCTCTACATACAGCACAATGTACAACAACAACAACAGTACCATGTGTACTTCCACCGTACACATACGGTCCAGATTGTTTCATCTCGTCATCAGCAGTGAGCGAGTCGGTTGCTGACCTCGTGGAAGTGGGTTGGGCTTGGCTGAAAAGACACCCAGGATGTACCGTATCCGTGGCAATTTGATAGGCAGTCAAAGAGACACGAATGTGGGCTAATATATCACCCATCCCCACGTACTGCCATCCCATCACAAATCCAGAATCTTAGCTGGAATTATGCACCTTTTCAACTCGACATCAGCAGCCACCTGCTCCCGGTACGTCGCGGCCACGGCGCGGTCGACTCGGGCGACTTTGGGACCGCTCTCCGCTGGTGCTGCAGCTGCAGCAATACTGAGGTGCACAATAATAATACTGTCTCTTTTTAGCGTAGCAGCCACTTCTGGAAATAATGGTAAATGTTGTGCGCAACAGCAGCCACCGATATCGGATTGCTCCTTCAGTTACTACGACGAAGACACCCAAAACGTGCAATTAGTGAGTGGATATGATTTCTATTTTCTGTCTCCGTTTTCACTGGGCCTGGTATGGTATGGGGTAGGTGAAGAGACTCATGGAAAGTTGTGGGGTCATAAAGTTTCACTTTGTACAGTTTGTAACATTAGGCCTATTACCACACATATAAACAGTGTCATTGATACTGCTGGTTGCAACTTCATAATTATGCAGCTAAGATTTATAGAGAGGTGGTGTCCTCAACACACAACCCTCACATTGGCTCGTCTGCACAGAATATTTCGTCAATTATAATCTAGACCCTAGTGACTAAACCCTAAAAAATCCTAGCCCTGTCTAACCACATGTGTACAAAGACAGGGCTGTGTGTACAAGTAATTACAAAAATCCATGCTTTTGGTTAGTGCAACAACAACAAAGATCCAGTAAAAAGGAGATAGTTTTTTTCACTTATATTCCTGATCTTAAGTTAAAAGAGGAACTTCACAAAAGATTGAAGTTGAACATGGGAACATTATGTGAAATTGCCCTGAAGTATAGGCTACATGGTCATAATTTTTGCAACTACCCTCTGTTTTGTCTAGCTGATTATTGCTTGTGTTTCATGGATTTACAATTGAAATGTACATTTTGTCAAGTAAAATTATGAAAATCTTTGATAACAAATTTTCTCTGAATAAGATTTATAAGTGGAAGATGTGTTGTTACTCCCATACCAATAGAAGAGGAATATCAAACATGATAATGATGCACATTGTAAGATGTTATGTTTTCTTTCCATTTTAATATACCCCATCATTTCACTGTGGTTTGTTGCAGTAGCTTACTTGAACTTGCTTTCTGAATTTGTTTATGTAGAATGTACTGTTGTATGATTTCAAACATTTATTTATTTATTTATTTATTTATTTATTTATTTTATTTTATTTTTTATTTTTTTTTTTTTTTTTGGGGGGGGGGGGGGTATTTTGTTTTCACAAAACGAATGTTGTTGCTTTATCAATCTTTGTAGTAATGGGTGTCTGAAACATTAACACCCTAACATTTTTCTATCAATAAAAACTTAAAATATCTCCAACTTGCCTGAAATTTTACTCACTTGTCAAGAAAATACACTGAATTCGACATTAAAAATGCAATTTTGAGACCTGTACATGCTCTAAGATAACAGCTTCAAACGAGTGGGTGTTATTTTGACGCACTCCGTTGCGCAATAATTTCGAAACCAACTTTCCTACTCTCTATTGACAATAGTATACATGTGAAGTGTACATAATGCTTTTTCTACATGCATTCATAATCTATGGTATCAGTGTTTTGCTGTTGTTGTTGTTTATTATTGATCTTTAAAGTAATATTTTGATATATTTAAATCCCCAGTGAAGAGTAAAAAGTCACTGCACATAGTCTCATGCGTGCATTTTTGTTCTTTTCGCGCAGTGTTATAAATATAGAGGGGTGTTGGTTTCAATATACAGTGTCAATGTGTTGGACACTTACCACACATACAGTACTAATTGATGGTGTTATATTCTCCTCTTAGTAGTACATACTGAGTCCTTTGTGTGGATTCTGGATAGCTTTTGTTGTGTTTTGGGTAGGATTTTTATGGGTAGGATTGATTATGTCATATCATCATAGATTGTCATACATGTATATCTGATTTGCTTTTCATGAATGTTTCATTTTGATGAAAAGAGTTGAATCTTGTGAAATATCAGGGTTGATGAAAAGAGTTGAATCTTGTGAAATATTAGATCATGAATAATAAAGCAATTTCAACTTGGGCTTTATTTGATAGTTTATTGGCCAAACTCAGGGGCAGAAAATAAAAGTGAAGAAGTGTTAAACCATACAAGTCACATGGAAAATTTGCTGCCTAAATTGTCATTTTGCTATCATTAAACTTGCAAGACTAAGTCTTTCTGCATCTAATATTTTGGAGAACATCTGTCACAGAACTACACGGCATTAAGTTAGAACTAAATGATAAAGAAAGTTACCAGTGCACAAATTTGAGAGAGACAGGGAACTATGTCTTCTGAGATATACCATGTCGCTTATCATTTAAATAACAATGGATTATGATTTATGAGATTTACAATTTGTAGAAGCTAAAATTGATGATTCTTTGACTGAAATAAACATCAGGTGTTTGAACATTGTCCCTGAACAATCTACCACAGGCATAAAGAAAAGAGATCATTTTGCTATCATATGAAATTCTAACAATGAGTTGCAAAAAGTCATGGTTAAATGATACAGCATTAAATCACAGAAATGTAGTTTCTTGGAGTTATGTGACAGTGATCTGTCACCATGGTACCTGGAAGCAGCAAGTGAAAAAGGTTCAAATTATGTTGTTCAGCCAAAAAGACTTCAATAATACTTGAAAATCTAACTGATGTTCCACACTTCAAAAGTTGAGATATGAAAGGTCACCTTCATAGACATGTGCATTGCGTGAATGCAGCAATATTGGTAGAATCCATCAGCGAAAGTTCGGGGAAAATCGGACAATCCATTCAAAAGTTATGAATTTTTGAAGTTTCTGTGCAGTCATTGCTGGATGAGAAGACTTGCAGTGTATGATGTCACATGCGTAGATAATTCAGATGACCTTTTTTTTTCCCCATCACATTTTTGTAATATCCTCAAAAATGGTTCACTGGTTCACAAAATGTCATTCAATTTGTATCGTGGATCTATGTATTCATTTCTTGGTGGACAATTTAGAACAAATTATGGACTGTCAGAATTTTTCTATACATTGTGGTTACCGACTTTGTAAATGAGGTTTCAACTGTGTGTTACCGATATTTGCACTGTAATAATTTTGCATGATATGATAGAATGCAGATCTCATCAACAAATTTCTTGTATTACTTTCAAATCTTGCTGATTGAGTGTGTGGAGTACGATGGGAGCTTTTTTTTTAATGCTCCTGAGGCACGTAATCTGTTTAAGTGAAATTGGATAGCCGATCTCCTCTACAAATCCCTTGTTTTTCTTCTAATCTCACTAATTGAGTTTGTTGAAAATGGTGGTAGCTATTAACCTTTTCTATGTATGCCCAGGCACTTGGCTGTAATTTGCTCTGCTTTTTTCATTTACTGGTAGATGTTTAGCAGATGCAATACTCCCAAACTTCACCTCATTATCAGATTGCCAGCCCTCCCAGGTGTGACGACGTGCATCAGTCATAGGAAGGGTGTAGTAACAAGATAGAGATTGAAGAGAATTCAGTTTAAATCTCCAATCATTGGCAATAAAAGTTTTGAGACATAAACATACACTCAGCAAAAAAGAAAGTAAACACTTTTTCAAGTTTATAAATTTCTCATAGAATGATTAGCTAAATGTCAATGTATTATATACCATATGAAAGGTAAATCAACTGGCTATCAACTTTGTAAGTCAATAAAAAAGGGAACTTTATGCATGAGTGAACACCTGTGTTTTTCTCTATTGACTCTAATTGTGCTAAACTGGTCTTTTGTTATCATCGTTATCTTAAAGGACAAGTTCACCTTCATAAACATAAGGATTGAGAGAATGTAGCAATATTAGTAGAACACATCATTGAAAGTTTGAGGAAAATCAGACAATCCGTTCAAAAGTTATGAATTTTTGAAGTTTTTGTGCAGTACCCGCTGGATGAGAAGACTACTGCAGTGTATGAATAACTTAGATGTCACATGCGTACAACAATATAAGGAAAATATAAAGAGAATTTCACAAAATTCTATCTTTTGAAAAAAGTACACATTCCCCTGACTCGTTACCGATAAATGTTATGAGTAATATTATTCCCCCTGCCTTTAGAAAGAGGCAAGTCAATTGCTCTTTTATTATGCGAAAAAAGTGAAAATATGTTGAATTTTCTTTTATATTTTCTTTATACTGTTGTACGCATATGACTCACAAGCTGTAGTAGTCTCCTCATCCAGCGGTTCCAACACAAAAATTTAAAAAATTCATAACTTTTGCATCGATTGTCCAATTTTCCTCAAACTTTCACTGATGTGTTCTACTAATATTGTTGCATTTTCTCAATCCTTATGTTTATGAAGGTGAACTTATCCTTTAAAAGGCGTTTGCAGATGAAAGACAACATGTAAACTTTTGCAATTTTTACTTTGTGCCTTGGAGAACAAAAACAAAGGTGTTCACTCATGCTTAAAGTTTCCCTTTATATTGACCTACATAATTGTACTAGATTGCTAGCCAATCAAATTAACTTTAAAATGGTATATATATTACATTGATTTTCATCCAAATCTTCTATGAAAAATATGAAAAGTGTTTACTTTTTTCGCTGAGTGTATGTTCAAATCAGCCAAGAAAGCACTTCTGTGAATGTGGCATTGGGCAAAGTGCAGTCATGGTTAGATGTACATTGTAGAAGAGCTTCAGTATTCCTTGAATACAGATTTAATCCTTATTATCCAATGGCACTGCACTTCTTACTTTTATCCACACAAGTTTCCTTCTGTGTGCTCTGGTACTACGTGCAATAACATGCAGTTTCATATACATGACTATTTGAATGTTTATCTTTTTGTAATTAAAAGCAATCACACCATGCTAACATGTCATGCACCTGTAAACAAAAATGAACCAGAAGAGGAACTGGCCTTCTTTTTATCCATCCCTAATCATTTTGGTTATAACCCACAATCCAAAAGTTAATGGTTTCTGTTTAGACACCTGTTTTCTTGATACCTAACGTTATGATGTTCTGAGTCATGACAGTTTGTTGCCTGTTTGTCAAAGTGTTTGGCTAGAAGTATTAAGATAAATTTCGATAAATATCATATGTATGATATGGAATAACAAATATCCTAATGGGCAAAAAAGTAAAAAGCCTTTATATCTTTGGCAAATTGAGGTGTATGCCACAGTAAGATTCCAAACTGTACTTCCACAATTTACTAACCTTTGAGCTTTGCAATCAAGGCATTGTAGCTTGATTTAGAGTTGCATACTGACGAAAGAGCTTGTGCCAATTGGTTGTGTAGGTTTTGCAGTTTTAGGAAATTGTGATAAAAAACAAGAAGCATATTATTTTGTTTATGTTCTGTCAATAAAGGGGGTTTCGTATCTATTCTCTTTTGTTAGCACATGTATGTGTGCAGATGAATACTGAGTAATCCCTTTACCAGTATACCATGAGTTTAAGCATACTGTCTGAAGGTATCTTCAGCATTGTTGAAGGAGGCAGGTGAAAGAGGAAGAGGAAGGAAAATTTATTATCACTGCTCCTGAACACTGAAACAGTTTGGCCAAGTAGCACGAGCTGATGACATAGCTTCTTTACAGTCTTCCAGAATACCGGTACTTCCTGCGTAATATTCAACCATTTGTTGAGCGGAGCTGAGCGTAACCTCTACCTGTCACTGTGCAGGTGTAAGTACAGGTGTAACTCTTCAGAAAACAAAACAACAAACAAGTAACCAAGAGAGACATGATAAAGGGTTTTGAGTAAACCATCATGTATAAGAATAAAACCAAAGGAGTGTTATGCCAATAGAGGTCTGAATAAAAACACTGGTTTGACAACGACTTACAGGCACTTTGAAAATGAAAAAATAAAATACTTACGAAGCCCAAACTTAATTTGTAGTGCTCATATGAAGAATGGGATTAAAAATGATGCAAATTGTATGTAATATACTCTCACTACATTGCATCAATAAACTATCAGGCAATGTTATTATTATATGGTAAACTTCAGCAGATGTGCACAGTATAAACGTGATTGGAATTTACCCAAATCTGGGCTTCATTATAGAATTTGATGTGCTCTTTCCAAGTTTGAAGGACATAGTACTAGGCTGCATGTCTCTGCATGACTTGACAAAGTTCCTTTTGTGCGTTGTGGTAAATACGCTGTTGAATATCAGAGACAAATTTCAGCTTGAAAATTTTGTAGAGCATACACAGCAGTGTGTAAATGCATGTTTTTTAAGTGATAAGAAATGTCTTTTCATAGCAATTACTGTCTCAGTGGTGAGGGAAAATAGAGTTTGCACTTCCCTGTCAGAATCTTTGATCACTGCTTTGTGTACTTTCTGATCGTATGCATGTTTTAATTATATTGATGTCAAGCACATGTATGCTATAACACACAAACAAACATACTCATTCACACACACAGACACACACAATTTGGGTGTCAGTGTTTCTATACTGGGCATATTCTGTGGATTCCCAGTCTGTAATAGTCTTTGTAGTACATATATTTGTGAAGTGAGGATTATTGAAAAAGAAAAGAGAAAAGGTTACAGGCCTGTGTGTTTGTGCACCCTTCAGTGATTTTGCATTCTGTTCCACTCTGCAGTATGTTCTGTTCATTGCCTCTCTTGAAATATTGAACAAAAGCTGTGGGGAAAACCCAAATAACTGTTCGGCTAGCTTTGGTGGAGTTACAGTATGTGTACACTAGACCACCTCTGGTAGGAACTGCAGAGAGTGTAACGTATAGTGTGTTGCACAAGATTGATTGCACCTTTTCCAAAGAATTGGACTTTGAAATCAAATTCCGCACTTGAAGTCTCCTTATCATGACCCACACAAGGTGACAATCATTGTTTGTGCAGATCTCCATTGTTAGTGTTGTTTTGGGGATTATGTATGAAAGAACATTCTGCAACTGTAATCTCAAGGAGTTTAATATCAGATGTTGTACTCCTTGGTAATATACAAGAATGATGCAGAGACATGGACATTGGATGGAGAAGGAACAAATGACAAAGAAGAGGAAAAAAAACCCACACACACTTTGATATCAGAAATGTCAAAGCTCAAGCAGTAGTTTTTCATTTTCCTATCTCACAGTTTGTCTTATCTTTTATTTCAGTTTAATACCAAGCATATCAACAGTCTACGTGTATGAGTATTTTACCCTGCATCACAAAACCAACAAAAAGTTGCCAGACATGGGTTTTTAGTTACGGGCAGATTCTGAAAGAACAGACTCTAAGCATTAAAATGATGTTTAACTCAATTCAATTGGACTCCTCTATCCTATTGTATCTAAAAGACTAAATTAGGACTAAAGAAAGCACACACTTATGGGAAAGTTGTGAACTGAGAAAAGAGGCTCTGAAGTACAGGATCTATTCAAACGCTTACCTGGTAATCTTTACCAAGTCTTGCTAACTGTGCGATGAAAGGGACAAAACACAGGATGTAAACCACCAGAGCAACAACTATGAAGGGATTATCGGATTAAGCTGAAATTGAAATTTGTTCTATTAACACGTTCTGTCCATAATTGATGAGCGTCTAACTTTCAAAGCAGTAGCATTGTCTTTTCAAAAGTTATTAGACTTGAAAGTGAAGAATGTGCAAAGGATTTCAAGAAATGAAAAGGGCCTCTAAGACATACCTGATCATTCTACTCTCCCCCCAATAAAGGTTGTAGAAAAACTGCTGAAAAGACACTTTCCCATTCATGTTATGATCTGAAACTAAACAAAATAATGTAGAAGAAGGATAGCTCTTTCAGAATACGCATATATATGAAAAAACTCAAGATTGATTCCGTTGACCCATTTCATCTTCTTTGAGTCCTCACAAAAAAATCAAAAAGTGTGACTTTTTGTTGGTTTTGTAATGCGCGGTCACATATATCCTGCCACCACACATACTATGACATGGTTTTATGACGCAGGTTATCCCCTGGATACAAACCAGAAAGTTCGCCAAATAGTTTGCCTGATGTGGTAACAACAGTTGTAAAGCCAGTTAAGTTTTTGTGTGCATGAAATTTTTGTGAGGAGCCAAGATTTGCAAAATTGAAATGCATGCATGAAGTTTTTGTCTACACTACAAATGCATTTATTGCCAGGATTTGCAAAAATAGACAATCATGCTGCAAATATTTCTTGGTTTTACAATAATGGATGTCAGTTTGATTCTGAGTATACAATGACATCTTACCAAGTAGACACAGATGACAAGAACAGCTCTCAAAATCTCTGCGCTGATCACAGTCATCAGTGGGTACAAATTAATGAATACTAAATCTGTCCTCTGATGCTGATTCCAAGCCAATGCAGTTAAGATCATAGGAGCAATGGTATTGAAAAAAAAAATATCTGAAAAAGCAGCCATCCACTTGTGGCAACATTATTTCATAAGGTGTGTTCACACCAATGCAGATTTTTAGATTTTTAGAATTAGAAGATCCATCAAGATTCAGATCCCATTCTTTGAGATATGTTCAGCTACATTGTATCGTAAGACATCAGAGAACTCAGGCAACTGAAACCTTGTTCATTGGGAAGAGATTAAAGAGTCTTTGTATATGGCCATAACATTTCATGTTTCTTATTTACATGACAACAGAGTGTACTCCTCACACAAAAGAATGAGAAAGAAAACACTGTGATTTTTTTTCTTCACAATTTGTAGACAGGAATAATGATAATAATGATCAGAAAATTATGCTTACAATATTATTCAGCAAATATTAAGTAATGATCAAGCATTAATAATCATATTGATCATCATCATCACCGCCATTATGAGAATGAGACTGCATTCATTTTAGGCTGCGTTTATCATCTTCTCCCTGTTTGAAATGGCTTTCAAAAGCCGTTTCCAAAGCCCTTTAGAAACGGCTTCCAAAATAGTTATCAACTCATCGCGAATGCGAAAACTGGCTTGTCACTGCGCAGCTACATTATGCATTTTGACCCGAGGAGAAGGCTTGATTCGTTACCACAGTACAAAGCCGTTTCAAAACAGCTTTGCGTTTATCTCGCTTCAAAGGACTTCTAGAAATAAGTTTCTGGAAACCTGTTTCGGAAACCTGTTTCCAGTTTTCCAGAAAGCACAAATTTGCAGTTTTCAAAAAGGCTTTCCGAACCTCACGATCAAAACAGCTTTGCTTTTATCATCTTGTAAAAATTCCCTGAAAGCCGTTTGGAAAACCTGTTTCTGCCGAGAAAAAGAGTTGATAAACGCACCCCAAGACATGAAGAAGTCATCCTCTCACACACACACACACACATACACACTTCATACTGAACAAGCGTACTAAAGAAAGTAATGACACTTCTCTCAGAATCAATTTGCGAAAATTTATGGGGTCAGCCACGGCATGATTTATGTCTGTGAATATCTGAGACACACAAAAACATCCTCTCTGTAATTTATTGTGTGCTTGACACGAGCCCTAAACATCACTGCATTGATGAACCGAACCAGAGAATACTTGGTATAATATATAAACTGATATAAAACAGTACACGAAATAATGTCACTTTGGGGGGAAAAAAAGCCAACTTCACGAATAACTTGATTATCAGAGTATGAGCATTAAAACCATTTGACAAATGAAAGCTACCCCCAAAAAGAGAACCACACATACATGTCTAGAATCTGAATGGCAAAATCTGTAATGTGCTTGATTTCCATTTTAAACTGAAATTTGATTGTAACATAATGTTGGCAGTGTTTACCCACAGTAAATAACATTGTATGGAGATTATTCAGGCAAGATGACAAAATGCCTACCGTCAAAGTGGATACACTTTCTCAAAAATCAGTAGTGTGTAGCAATTTACTGTAAATATCCCACATATTCTGCTGGGTTTTCATTTTGCAAAAAATTTGCAAGGTGCTGTTTGCAAATTTTAAAACAAGTGAAAGTATCTACTCTGATCCCGACATGAATGTTTCTCTATCAGGTGCTGTACACCACGATCATGAATTTAGCCACTCCTTAAAATTGTTGGAAAGTTCTGATTCCCGAAAAATTAGACTCACTGAATATATAACTATGCAATACTGGAAAGAGAATTAATCACAAAAATATCATAAATTAGATAGAGACAGCATCATATAGGTTACATATGGCAGAGTAAAACTAGTAAAAAAAAATCATGTGGCTTAATATGGCATTGTGGATGTCACTAAAACATCCGACATAACTGTTAATGGGGACAAAAACAAAAACGACAACAACAACAAAAAAAACCCACCCAAAATATTCAGAGTAGAGGTCATTCCAGAACAATTCTGTTTTACATTTGATTATCATTCCCTTCACTTTATTTCATTTTCATGAAGGATTGATGTCTAACTTCTAAAATTACATGAGAGTTGTAGTATCATGGATATACTGTATACAAAATCTAAGGACATTTCTTTCAGGTGACTAGAAAATGTTTTACTGGCATTTCGATGAATACCGGTAAGTGGAGATTTTAATATGAACCGCACATATATCATCTAGACAGCTCTCTAAAATTTATATTCAAAAAAAGGGGAGCCTTACTGAATGACTCCCTAATTACAAAATTACACTTTGATAAATGTGGAATATTTCTCTCGCTCTAGAAGATTTTTGTAATTTCTTTCTCTACTGTAATGCATTTAGTAACTTTTATCAAACGGGATCATCTCCTAATGCCGCCTCCCCCCCCCCACCCCTTCCTCCAAACACACAATTTATCAATGCATGATATCTTCTACCCAGAGATCAACATTTGTCCCATGTCAGTAAGCTTGAAGAGCTAAATCTTTGACAAGTACACTTTAAAAAGTAACTCTTGTCAAGTCCCAAGACTAGGCATTCATAAAATTCAAACATTAGTTACAATTTATAGCAAAAAGGTTGATAGCCTTGCATGCTTAGAACTCCGAAAAACAAACCGCACACAACAGATTGCCAGGCAGAAGGGAGTTTGTACAGTCTGCTTTCATATTGTCAGTTATAACCCAGGTTTGTCGTAAAATCAGTGTTTACAATCAGTCAAATTTGTAAAATACAATGTATGTTCTGGACAGTGAGAAGTTTGATTGAAATCATGAGAAACACAGACTTTCCTCCATAGACACCTGCCTGAGTATTTCTCGGGAAATTTTATAATTATCTAATTTTTTGTTCAATATCAATGACAGTTTAATTCTGTTTAATTTCACCATTTCTGTGAGTTTACTCTACAGCTGTAGCGCGGAGTGACATCTTCCCTATCACAAGCTGACAATGAGCAATTCCTATATGCATCTCAATTCACATAAAAAAAAACAACATTGCGAACTTTCAGAGCGTGCTCGCATATGAAGAATCAACATCTATCACTCAAAAGAAAAAAAAAATATAGAATTGACTCCCAGTTTCTCTGCAAAAACTTACAAATTTTTGTCATCTGTCAACTGAGACTAGGAGAGAGAGAGAGAGAGAGCAAATATCAGAGCAGTTAAAAAAGATATATATCCACTTTAACAATGTTTTGTTTTTATGGGTCGTAATTTGAAGAGAGTGCTCTATGATACGGTGTTCGTGACAATGTGCACGTCGCAGCAGTAAAGATGTTAAGCTTGGATCTTTCGGGAGGTGTGTATAGTTAAAGGTAGCTCTCTATGTACTTTTTATTATGCTTTTACAGACGTGTCTAGAACATAAATTCTGTAATCTTTCGAAATGAATGATAGTTTACCTTATACTGTGTTTGTACTCCTTTCTTTCCAAAGAATTGTGAAGGTTTACCAATGTCTGTACTAATGCCAATGAGTCCTAATGTACAACTTATATATTGTAAATTCTAGAGAAGAGCATGAAAGTATGAATATTTTGGGATCCGTGACATGGGAAATTGAACGAGATTGGCAGCTCATTAGCATGATTTGTTTTGGTTTGCCATTGATGGTTTCATGTCTGGTCTAATGTTTATTGCATGATAAATCAAATGCCAGATGTACATTTGTTATGTTCATACATATTTAGTACAGTTTGTTTGTATAATGTGATATGTTTATAATCTCTTGGGCCTAGCCAGTGGTTTCCATCATTAATACAGAATTTATTTTTCATGTCATAGATGAAGAATGCAAGCATCTACAAAATCTAGATCAGGAACACTGTGTATGTTGATGCATTTTATATATACATAGCCTAGGGTGTTACTATTCAAATGTTTAGTTGTATACATGTATATGCTGCAGACTGCAAATAGATAATGCACATGTACATTACAGCAGCAACAAAAAAAAAATGGCCATTTCTCTCCAATGCTACAGTGTTAACTTCACAACTACACAGCTGTGGACACAGAAGGATCAAGACATTTATCTGTTTTCATTGTGGTTTCTTTTGCTGTGAAAAATATGGATTTGAAATGTTAGAAGACTTGTTCATTGTGGACAAGCTTAGTGTGTGTGTGTGTGTGTGTGAGCATGTATACTTGTCACATATCTGTTTTCCCTTGAATGAAAAGTATATGTCTAGTGTGGGCCACTTCCCACAAGCATTATGTATTGATTTTTTTTTTTTTTTCAAAACAATAATGATAATAATGATGAGAAAAAAAAAGCAACACCCAGCTATGATACTAATGACAGCCTCTATTTTCCAATCCATTATTATCTTTGCCAATGAGGTTAAATATTTTTATCTGCATTGGTTTCTTAATTTGTATGTTTCTTTAAGGGCTGCTCTCTATGCTTACCAGGGGTCTGGGATGTTTGATGCGAAAATAGATTGTGATTCCTTTCTGAAGGGTTCTTAGATTGCTGCCTTGTATTTCACTAATTATGTTTGCCCATTTCATTTTCTCTAGCTCTGTGTTCCTGAGATGAATTACAGGATGTCCCCCAAGTTGGTTTATGCTCCAAGAGAAATGTGTAGGAGAACCTGCAGGGAAATATGAGAAAGTAATACACATAGCTCTTAGAAACAAAACATCCTGTTTTGTCAACTTGCATACTATAAGCTGTCATTTTGTTATAATTGCTGCTGTTTTTGTTCTTCTTTCCTTCTTCCAGAGAAATGTCAGTTGCGAGTTAAAAAATGGAAGGAGAAGAGGATATGTACACGGTAAGAAGATTATCTATCCTTTATAGATTATAATTGAAGGGAAATCATAGTTCTCATATACCTGCAGAACTGTCAATTTCTGCTCTAAAATGTACACTTATGTATGATGAATGGATGAAAGAAAGCCATAATAACATGATTTCAGTTGTGTAACTACCCATACTGTACATTCTACTCACCCACTACTTAATATGGAAGGCCTTTCAGGAATAAAAGTTGTGTGCATACGATAAAAATAATCTTACAGTTGTTTTCAAAATATTTAAAGACAATTATCCCGGCAAATCTCGTGGCAGCCAAACAAGTTTCTTGGTAGACCCTTTCGATGTATGGCATTAAAGCAAATTCCAAATGGTGGAAGATTGAATTTGAGCCCTTCTGAGAACTTGTTTTGGATTTAACTACTTGTTGGAATGGTGATAAAGTGCCTGATTCACATGTAAATCATGTGAATAAAGGCAGTGAATAAAGGGAAAATCTTTGTAAGATAAACATAGATAAGATAATACTGCTAACTTGATTACCTTCAGAGTAGTCTGCATATGAACTCATCCTGTGTAAAAAGATCACCTATGCAGAATGGCCTTTTTTTATTCCTTTTTGTAAAGTGTTATAGTCACTGGATATAACGTGTACTGCAGCTAGCTCAGACTGTGCCAACTCCCCCATCGCATATAGCCGATATCAAGCGGTATCACCTTGTGATACCGATATCTGATTGATCGCTTCTGGGACGTATACTTCCGGTTTTGCGGTTCTGGAAAATCGCACCAAAGATCCTACGTAGTGTAGGATCATAATTGATCGTACATTCCTTTCTGGAAATGTCTCGAACAAATATGCGAGTTTGACTTCAGTTCGAAGTGGTCTTTCCTGCAAAGCAGATTTTCCACGCTCTCCGCTGAACTTTGTCTGTTGGGAACTTCATCCTCGTCATGACCTTCATAATATGGATATTTTCCTTATTTTCGTCATTTGGCATCATCAGCCCAGCATTGGGCCGCTTCGCAGAAGAATCCCACTTATGAAATGTAAAGTTGCAGATTAGAAAATAACTCCATTATTTGCGAGATTAGAATTTGATAGGATCTATGAATACTAGCTAGTACTTTGGCATTCAATGTAGACAAAAGCATACATTTACACATGGCACATTCATAACCGGAAGTTTGCACTATATCCCAAGAATTGAAGGTTTGAAAAATTAGAGTGCCACACGTGTTCAGATTCGGAGTGCTATATGCGATAGGGAGAATTGCGGAGAAACATATGATGCTGTGTTCTATTCCCATAGGGAGTTGCCCAGATTACGGGTACACCAGCAAAGATCACATTCCTGGACCTGTAAAGGAGCTGCGGGTGGAGCCATTCGTGACCTCCTGCCGGCATACCATGTCGAACGCGACTCCGCTCATGGCGTCATCATGCAACACTCAATGCAGAGACTACAGTGGGAACTTCTTCTCTGGCATTAACATCACTTTCAAGGCGGATGAGATCAGTGAGTATAAAAGGAGTTTACTTTTGTGCTTGCATTCTGCAATGGAAAGCAATAGAGGGTTTCATGCATTTTCCATCAAACCTTGGTTATTGTAAACTAAACCAGGCACTACGCAGTCATACATATTTTTGAATGTTTACATTCAAGTTTGTTTTTACCAGCCGATTTAATCAGGTACGTACATGCGTGATACCAATGGCACTTCAAAATTCCATTTTGTATCTTAAGCATTTTTTCAAATACAGTCTGTCAGAAATTGTGAACAATACTGTTTAAACTCATCCACTCATTTCACATGCCTCTGTGGTTGCCAGATGCATCCATTTGGTTTGGATTGCTCTCATCATATTCAGGCAAGGTATTCTGTACACTTTATACAATTTTTGGGTGCAAATTTGTGGGAGCTAGTATTGTGAGGTGATGATGTCATATCGATCATCACCCCCACCTGATTTGCGTTTGTGGTTCCAGCCAACTTTACTGCTTCGTAACAACATGCAAACCTTGTATGTCCACGAACATTCTGGTTGTTTGATAGAGAATTCTCTTTCTCAAAGTTCATTTGAATATGGCATGATGTAAACCCCCTGTACACCACAGTACCGCAATGCACGAGCGTTTTTTTGGTAAACATTCTGTTTTTCAAAGCCATATAACTTTTTGTAGAAATGGTTATGCTAGACATGCAATAAGCAAATTTTTAGAGAAAATTACAAACTATGCTGGGATGTAAATTTTATGGCAAAGCTATGATTATATTTCTTGCAAATGACCAGTACAGTAGCTACGTTATTGTCCAGTCTGGGAAGCATGACATTTGTAGACCCCATCGCTAAAGAAAATTAGAATTTACAAGAAAAACCCCTGTCAATCGGCACACAACGCAAGCTATCTGTGTGAGGAATAGAATTGCATGTGAGGCTTTTATTGTACTGTGGCATGTGGCGATTTATCAGTCGGTTCGGGCGGTTTGTGCATTCGAGCAAAATATGCGAACTTGGTAAGCCGTCGACCGAGTTGGGTGTGCGAACGTGGCACATAAAGAATTAAAAGTAATTTCGACTGCCAGACATATGTAATAAGAATCTGGTGTATTCCACAGGTGCTGAGCACTTGGAGGGAATTGAGATCTCGCTGAGGAAGATGAGCGGGGAGAGCGGGGTGACGGTGTGGTGCGCCAGGATGCACATTGGAGAGACCGGCCTCAGATGGGATGCTGCATCCCAGGTGAGAATGCAAAAATTTTTGTCACGCATGTAAATATCGATATGCATATGTGCATAAAAGCATTTTTAGTTGTGGCAAAAAAGCTTACTGCAGCGTGTACTGGATTTTTTGAACTCTCATATGGATGCTAATTTTCATTGAAAATATCATATATTTTCTCATCATTTTCCTTGTATGTTTTTTGCAGCTTTAATGGCACATAATTAAAATTACGAAGAATGGAGTTAAATTGTTTTGTATGATGGTGGTAGTTCACAGATATCTTGATAGTGATGCTATGGTTTTATTGTTGTTGTTGTTGTTGCTATACCCCAATGTTTCTTCATCCATTTTAACATTATTACACAGCTCAAGTCAGTGGAGTTCTGAGTTTCAAATCATTCAGTTAGAGCCACCACAATAGTAACCCTCTCCTCCCAAACACCTTAGAATGCCATTGGGAATGCATGCAATCAAGTCATCCCTGGTGCCGACAGGGCTAAACAGTGTCTTTGCCCAGTGGCATGACATTTGCTCCAGTGACAAATGCTCTTGTCTTGTTTTCTCCAAGGACTTAGGGTTAGGGTTAGGGTTTTGATAGGGTTTTAGGTTTAGTTTGTTGTGAGGATTAGTACTAGTGTTAGGGTTATGTTTGTGGGTGAAAATTATGTTTCGCTCTTGTGTATATAGCGTGCAAATATTTCATGGGAGCAATTGTTGCTGGAGCAAATGTCAAGGAATCCTTAACCCTGTGCAGTGATCTTACCTTCTTAAACCCATTGAGGAGAAGCTGATTTTACTCCAGCAAGCATATCCCATATGACACCTGCAAGCATATCCCATATGACACCTGCCTGTGCTTACTCTTAGCAAGTCTTTCATGGGTATAAGAGCATTCACCTGAAGCACTCTGCTCTACTGAACCCATGACCTGGGTACATGTATATAGCAGCTTCCTTCTCATATGCCTCAATTCAATTTTCCATCAAATTTTGTCATCATTATGTATTATTTGTAAAATTGGTGTTGATATGGCATTGTTTACACCTCATCACTTTGTCGATTTGTTGTTTGTTTGAAATTGTGAATGCCTCTCACTGTCCCTTCATAAAAACACGTAAAATAAACAGCATCAAGAGAAATGCACATGTATGCACTCTTCCTTCCCCATTTTTCTTTTCTTTTCTTTTCTTTTCTTCTTATTTTTTTTTTTTTTGGGGGGGGGGTTGGATCTTTGCCCAACTGTCTTTTCGCAGATTAAATAAAAACCATGATGGTAGCAGGTGAGATTAAAATGATGTTTGATTGATGAGCTTGACATCATAAACACAGTAAAGCCTCTTCAGTGTACTGATACTCTGAATCGAAACAATCAGGGCTGCATTTATAGATTTCCACAGTTTCACGTTGCAGGTGCATGCGAAAAATGTCAGCTTGCATATGGGTGTTGGTTGCCAGCCATGCAGACTGAACCCTGTTGTGTTGTCAAAACAAGTCTGACACACCTGCGGCGTGCAGATGTGCGTGTGAAATCATCGGTTGCGATTTCCACACGGATACAAGTAAACATGCATGATCGCACTTTTGCACAGCGATGGTCTTTCATTTATACCAGGCCATATACAATAACAGGTTATTCTACACCTATAATAGATAAACTGAATGGGGTTGGAGTTGATGCAGTGTACAGCTGTAGATGGGAGATGAACTTTAGCATGGAGTCATAATGGTGCATATGTCAAGTATTGGTCTCAGAGCTACCACTCCTTCTACAGTTATATTATCTGATTTTTGAAAGGTAGAATATATATGATTTCAGTCAGGATTCAAATGAGAGAAAATTGTATACTGTTTGCGGGATGGATATATACATGTACATGTAGATCATTCATTTGGGGGTATCAAGCATATTTAGTGAGAATTCCTGTTTCATTAGGTTACTCTGTTTTTGCAATGCACCTTTTTTCATATGACACAACCAAATTTGACCCTATCGCTACAGAGGGCATGCATGACAAATGCTTTACATACATGTGCCTACTGTAATATCATTTTGTAATCATGACAATTGGTAGATATCGATGTCCAAGTTATATCAAATTACTCTGAGAAAACAGAGGTTGTTGAGAATTATACATCTTGCTTATTAATGTCATGCTGATGATTCCACATTTCATCTGAACAACACAGTAAAAAGATTACCAATTTGGTGCAGATAAAATTCTGTCATTGACCACTTTAGCAGCCATCTCAGCTGAATTCAATGATGAGGCCATTTTAAGCTGGTTAAATGGCAAGATGGTGAAATGACAGACAGTGATTACCTTTGTATGCAGCTTCTAATAGCAACTAAATCCAATTTTGCTGGGAGCACTGGGCTGTGCCCGCCAACATGAGTCTGCTTATCATGTTGCTTGGAAACGGATCAACGTATACCGTTGAACGCCCATTGGGGAATACCAATCTACCTCTCATACATCCCTCCCCTCTCCCTCTCCCTCATGTTCCCTTTCTCAGTCTGTCCCGCTCCCCCTCGCTTCCCCCCCCCCCCATTTTGTGCCATGCCGCACCATGTTCACATTGAAAACAGTAAATGAAACAAAGTCAGTCACACAGGGTTCATCAAACACAGAGAAGAAATTTTATTGCATTTTCACTTTTAATCTGCACTCAAAAACAGTGATACCAGTAGCAGCCACAACACATGCAAAGATGAGGCAATCAGCCTCACTAGTTTCCCATTTATCTGCACCAGGGAGGTAGGAAGAGACCCAACCTCCTTTCCGGCACCAAAATTTTGAATAAATCTCCCTTCTTTGAATTTTTTTCTTTTTTACTTTTTGAAAACAGAACATTTTGTGTCCTCTACATGAACTTGTTTAATGTGTAGACATAACCTACCAATGATTGCAAAGGCATCAAGGCATGGTTTCTCCATTATCTTATGCCCAAGCCCTCAAAATTTTATGATCCTTCTGCACAATTTGACCCTTCTTCTTGTATAGCACTTTTCAGGGTTTTATTTAATAGCATTCCCCCCCCCCATCTTCTTCATTTTCATCTCTTTATCCTTTTCTCCTTGTTCTTTATCTTTTCTGCCTCAATCTTCATCATCACCATCATTAGTATCTTTTTTTTTATGCCTCCGCCACAAAGTGGTGGCGGAGGCATTATGTTTTCAGGTTGTCCTTTTCTTCTGCTTCTTCTACCTCTTCTTTTCCCTCTTCCTGCTCTCCTTCCAGTTCTACTTTCTTTTTAGTTCTCATTCTAAATTTGAGATGGCAGTGCATTCTCAATTTTGGATGAGATCTTTCGCTCAGACGTCCAACCATGTTTAACGTTTGTACTGTTGTGCAAAACTCTGTTTTGTTTAGTTCAGTAATTCCATGTCTGACTTATTATGAGTTACGATGCAGTTTAATGTTTGTGATGTGCAATCACATGATTTTGACAACCAATCAAAAGCCAATGTTTTGAGGTCAGAAGTTCAGCGGCTACACTGTGCGGTCGCAGTCTTCACAAACAAGAATGCGCTTACACTGCATTCGTACCTGGTACTTTTATGTGTATTGATATGCCCTCAAAATTAGGCATTCGACCCCCCCCCCCCCCCACCCACTCACACACATGCAGACATACATAACTCACACACCCCATGCTTAAGAGCCTTTTGTCCTCTTGCCAACAATTCTTTGTGATGTGAATGTGGGATTGCTTGCCTTCAACAATGATATTACACATAGAGATATAGTCAGGGGAATTTCCACCAGCATCATGGAAATTTTTCCCAGAGGGCATTGAGCTGAACTCCCAGAGATTGGGGTAGGTGGGTTTGTCACAGCTGAAAATGGAGGGGGAAAACGTCTTCTTTCCAATAAATTACAAAAAAAAAAAAAAAGAAATGAGAAAAAAAGTATGACATTGCAGTATTGGCCTGATGGAAGCAAAATTGATTTGTCTACAAATGACAAAATGACAAAGCTTTATCGAAAAGTTCATTGGATGTGATTCTCTGAGATTAACAAGTATTCTGTACAATTTTTTGAGCTTGCAATATATCTGCTCTCTTGTCTGAGTTTCACTGGTGGCTTTTCTCTGGGTTTTATTCTACAAAAGCAGAGCAAAATCTGAATCCAAAGGGGTCAGCAGAAATGTTCACCAGTGGCCAGTCAACTTTTGCCAAAGAATCAGCTGATAGTTATGAAGAATTTGCAAAGGCATTCTTTCAACTTTACACTTAATTGCTGAAGAAATCAGTAAAGTATCAGTTTCATTTTGTAGTTGGATTATATCGTAATGGAAGTAATCATGTGTCAGTACAAAAGAGGCTTGAAAATACTATTTGTAGTCACTAAAATAATGACAACAAGTATTACCACAATACAGGGAAGATTGAATGTTTCAAAACTAGGCAGTCAAAAATGAAACAATATATATATATATATACCGCGTGTCCCAAAAAAAGCGGAACGGTGGATTTTCAGTACCTTGCGTTCTAAAAGTGATATATTTTTTGACATCATTAGAAAGAGCATCTTCTGCAGAAGACTATGATACCAAAATCATTAAATTTGGTTCAGTACTTTTTATTCTACGCTAATTTCTGTAAATGCAGTCATTATCAAATTTTACTGGATTTTTGCTACTTATGAAATAATAATTTGAGCGCGACACGCGATCCATACGGTGAATATTGTGTAAGCTCGGTGGTCCATGTCAACAAACGCGGGCCAGGAAAAAACAGTGTCTGTGTGTGTGTGTGTGTGTGGGTGCGCGCCCAACGTGAAAGCAGTATCTTTATGATCAGCGAGCTTACACAATTCACCGTATGGAACGCTCGTCGTACCCAAATTATTATCTCATAATCCGGCGAAATTTGAAAATGACTGCATTTACAGAAATTGGCGTAGAATAAAAAGTACTGAACCAAATTTAAAGGACAAGTTCACCTTCATAAACATAAGGATTGAGAGAATGTAGCAATATTAGTAGAACACATCATTGAAAGTTTGAGGAAAATCAGACAATCCGTTCAAAAGTTATGAATTTTTGAAGTTTTTGTGCAGTACCCGCTGGATGAGAAGACTACTGCAGTGTATGAATAACTTAGATGTCACATGCGTACAACAATATAAGGAAAATATAAAGAGAATTTCACAAAATTCCATCTTTTGAAAAAAGTACACATTCCCCTGACTTGTTACCGACAAATGTTATGGGTAATATTATTCCCCCTTCCTTTAGAAAGAGGCAAGTCAAGTGCACTTTTATTATGCCAAAAAAGTGAAAATATGTTGAATTTTCTTTTACATTTTCTTTATACTGTTGTACGCATATGACTCACAAGCTGTAGTAGTCTCCTCATCCAGCGGTTCCAACACAAAAATTTAAAAAATTCATAACTTTTGCATCGATTGTGCAATTTTCCTCAAACTTTCACTGATGTGTTCTACTAATATTGTTGCATTTTCTCAATCCTTATGTTTATGAAGGTGAACTTGTCCTTTAAGGATTTGGGTATCATTGTCTTCTGCGGAAGATGCTCTTTCTAATGACGTCAAAAAATATATAACTTTTAGAACGCAAGGTACTGAAAATCCACCGTTCCGCTTTTTTTGGGACACCTGGTATATATATATATATATATAAAATTATATATATATATATATATACATACCTGTAAAATGCAGTATGTAAGATGCGTTAGAACTGACAGCAAAATGCAAAGTTTCTAAAACCACAAAAAGGAATGAATTACTGAATTATAGTTTGTTCGGGATGGCCACTAAAGAAGCAGTGAAGCCAAAAACTTTGGAACTGAAGGTAGAGTCCCTTCTGGCAGACTAGCCAACAGTACCACTCTCATTGCAGTCAAAATAACATGTTAAAATCACGTCCCAAATTCCAACATTTTTATAGTGTGAATAGAAATGATGTGTTATTTTGTGAGCTTTACTGTAGGTCGCAATCCAAATTGCACAAATTTGTGATTTTTTTTTTCAAAAAAGTTGTACAGTGTGAACGGTGACTGCAAAAAAGAAAAGAAAGAAAAATCAAAATTTTACGTCCCACAATGCTCCACCTGTGTTGTTCCTTTGCTATTTTCACCAGCTGTGATGCACCGTGGCATATTGAATTATCATTGTGATGTAAAAAGCATATCATTCATGTACATACACAGGTCAGCTCTTTGCAAATATTTGGAACCCAAAAAGTTGCATTTTTTTTTACTGAACAAAAAGACGCAACCCTGATCACTACCCAAATTTTGCAATTTTTACAATAGGCGTTTTCACATCAGCCCGATAAAAATCCAAGCTCGAGATATTTTTTAATTTCCCAAGTCAGAAAATAGCGCGCTATTTCGAAAAATCGGGCTGATGTGAAAACGCCTTATGAGAGTGGCACAAATGAGGATGAAGTGCCTTTGCCAAGGGCACAACCACTGCTGCCTGAGGGATTGAATCAGGGACCTCAAAATTGATAGTCCAGGATCTTATCCACTGGGTTACAATAGATCATACCACGATTTCTATTGTTTAATGAATTATTGTATCATGCTACATCAGTGTCATATTGTAAAAATAGTTCCTCACCTTTCGCAAATTAATGCGCAATGAATTAGGAGCACTTGTGAAATAACTAGTATATTTATGAGTGTGTAGTGCGTCATAGCTGGGCAGGAAAGCAATTGAGGATGTCCGCTATCGTCAAAAGAGGAAGTTTCCTTTCCTTAAATACTGGCTGCATTGTTTGTTTGTCCTTCAGGTGGTGTAGCTGCCTATTGTTGCTTCATAGCTGTGCAAGTCCGTAAAAATACAATGTCATGGATTCAACCTGAACGTGCTGAATTGGCCGGCACAACCAAGAAAAAACAAACAAACAAACAAACAAACAACAAAACAAAACACTCTCTGACACCAGTAGCTTAATATAAATAAACTGCATTGCACGACTGGTGGGTATGAGCTCAGTTTACAAAGAAATCAACATATCTCACTTTAGCTCTGAAATTTTTCTTGTTAGTGCTAGTTTGTCTTCTGCTCAGAATTGCAAAGAGAGTTCTCAAAGCCAAGACATAACTGTATCTTGTAAAGCAACAGCAAAGAGCACTTGATTTTATAATGATTGAAAACAATAGGATAGTATTAGTACTAGCTAATTAATTGTTATCAAACTGTCATACCTTTCTTGCTTTCCAAACTTATTCTATGATTGTTTCCTTTCAAAGTACCATTAGGCATTTTGATAGAGGTCCATTTTTTTAATGGTTTGACACTTGCAGATATATTTCATTTGTGGTGCAAAAACAGTAACAATTTGGGTACTCTCTGTTACACTCCTTTTGTGCTATGGTGCAAACCTCCTGTGTGCTACATTGTTTCAAAACCACAACACACGCATGCTTTTGGAAAACATGCTGTTTTCTCAATCCTTGTAACTCTTTATAGAAATCTTTATGTGGACATGCAATAGAGAATTTAATGTTTGTTTGTTTTGTTTGTTTTTTTTTGAAAATTCAAATCTTTACTTTGATGTAAGTTGTATGGTGCAACTATGATGATTTTTCTTTCAAATGGCAAGTAACTACATTATTGTCCAGGTCTGGTTGGCATGACTTTTTCACACACAGCCATGACAAAACGAACAAACAAACAAACAAACAAACAAACAAACAAACAAACAAACAAACAAACAAACAAACAAACAAACAAACAAACAAACAAACAAACAAACAAACAAACAAACAAACAAACAAACAAACAAACAAACAAACAAACAAGCCGAGGGAACACCACTAAATATCACCATGTAATGCAAGCTACATATGAGAGAAATGGAATCTTGAGTGAAGCTTTTATTATGCTGTAGCTGGCAATTTATTAATTGGTTGGGATCAGTTTGTGCGTGTGGGCAACATTATTTGCAAACTTAAAGAGTTGACTGTTTTATCTGATATTTTTATTCATTTGCATTGTAAATGCATAATCAGTTGATTGATGAATCAATTTATGCATTCATCATGTGTTTGTTCAGTTATTCATTCACTCGTGGATGGAGAGGGGAATAATTTTCAGTGTACTGTTAATCATACAGGATGAATGATTGGTTTAGTTCTTGCTGGTGTCATTAAATTAGAATAATTTTCCACGAACTGTAAAAAGTTGTGTGATGCACGCATATCTGCACGTTGTATGCATGCAGCGTTTCACATCCTGTATCGTCACATGGATAACAATGATGTTAGTAGCACAAGGTTGTCGGATGTTTTGAAAAGAATGTGGCCTGTAAGTCCAATGATTTAAAACATGGCTCTTTCTTCATTCGTTTAGCTAGATTGTCTTTCAATTCAGAAATAACCTTGACAGTGAATGAGCTCTTTTTGTGTGTTAGGTCGCCTACTTTCATAATACATTTGTAAGCCTTTTTGATAAATAACTTTCACAGCTGTAGAGATGTACACATCTTCCACTGCATATGATGAACTACAACAACAACAAAATACAAGCTCCGACAGGCCTTTGATCTTATGCAGCATTTTTTTGCTGGTATCAGTGTGACATATCGGTTCAACGAAAAAGAGTATGCTGGTGTAATTTTACACTTTTTTTTTTCTCCAGTTTCTGTGAATTCTGTCTGAAATGTGCTGGTGTAATGTGACTTTCATATATTGAATAACAATCAAGGTGCATGATTGACAGTGAAAAAGGTATTAAGTGAAAAGTGTGTAATCCAGGTGGTTTTGGCAGCGGTGTTGATTTAACAAACTTATAAAAATGCAGTATTGTAGCATGAGTCAGATCGTCTCTTAAAGTTAGAAAAAAAAAGCTTTGGGAAAATACTAGAAAAAAGAAAAAAAAAAACTTTGGGAAAATACTAGAAAAAAGAAAAAAAAAAAACGAAGGACAATAGTGGATCATCACGGTGCTCTCCTGTTGTGTGTCTTCTGGTTCTAGTTAGCATGATACACATGGAGCAAATTGAGGCATTTTGTTGCAATCGTGATATTTGATAAAATCAAATATAAATGATTTTTTTTCCCTCCATTGTCAATTTAGAGCCACACTTATGAAGTTGCTTTTGTTGTAACCAATTGATAGTCTGGATTTGCATATTATCAATCTTCTCTATATTGCATAGTGAACATTTTTCATTTTCACAATGTAATCAGTGTTATTACCTCTGATGACTTTACTTCCCTTTGTTTGCCAGACAAATTTCTCGGTCAGATAAAAGACATTCTACATGTACACTTTGTATGCAAGAGAGAGCTTGAACATATCGGTAGTGGATTAGTGGATATCTGTGCATTAATCTGCAGCATGTACAGTGTACTTGTATTTTCACAGCAACAAATTAATTTGATGAAACATTTCATGCATTTTCCCTCTCTGTTATGAATTCTTTATTTGTTTTTGACAGCACACCTTCTACTATGACAGGTTCATTGGCTTGGAACCGACAGCAGTTTACGAGGTTTCAGTGAAGACTCTCCCAACAAGCGTTTACAGCAATAATGCAGTCAGCACACAGGTCACCATCCCCAAGGAAACATGTAGGTGGAACCATTACTGTTTTGTAGAGTCAGTAGTTGTATGATGAGATTTTTTTTTGGGGGGGGGGGAGGGGGAGGGGGGATCACTAAAATGTCAGAGAAGGAGGTATCTCGCTTCAAAAGTTTAATTGAAGTTTCAAGATGAAGATGGGGTTTGCCACATTACACTTGAGAAAAAAGGGGAGTTTCTAACTTTCTCTTTCCCTTGGTATGCACAAATTGACCTTGTGTCTGTAGCTCACAGGGCATGTACAGTAATATCAAATTGACTGCTGTTTTTATATATAATGTTGGAATGGAACAATGGGGAACGAGAATATGAATAAATGCTAAAATGGAAATAAAAATGTCGATGCAGGGATGATGGTCATAACGAAGAGACTGCTACTTGCGAGAGATACATGCATCGATGGATGAGGTATGAATATCATATATAAATACAAGTACACATACTGACATTTTTTCAATGAAATGTGTTTTACCATTGTCATCAAAGTGGGCAGACATTGAGATTTCATTTGAAATGGTCCTAAGCATTTGCTCCTGCACATCCTATTTCACTGAAGTTTTAAATTTGGCTGGATTTCACCAAAACTTCCCCCCTCAAATTTAGTGGTTTTGCTGCGCCAGTGGTTGACGACGGGTCCCGAGTATACTCGGCCAAGCTTCTATGGGAAATGCGTGTTGTAGCAATATCAAACCGTCCTTAACGGGTTAATATTCAAGTCTTGAAGTAGAATGAGTCATGAGAATTACATTATGATAAAGGAAAAGAGGGGTCACTGCAAGGATGGTATGTACTGTAAAAGTGGTTTCTTTCGCGTACAGATACTTTCATGGTTTCCGTCGGTGCCGACTTTTTTGCATGTGTTTAAATTCGCGGTCGGCAAAATCTGTGAATTCACAGTCGGCAAAAACTGTTCTATTTTGCACATGAAAACCTAAACTATAATCCAATTATTCTTTTATTTATCAAATAGAAATTAAAATTAAATGCAGGCTTACCTGAAATCCCGTCTCTCGAGTACTTTATAACATGCTTGTGCCTACAATGTACATTGCGCGGTATCGCTGTGTGTGTGTGTTGACCATCAATCCACTCAATGCACGGAATCTTCGTGTGTGCATGTGCGCAATAGCGTTGTAACAAGCGGCGAGTTCAAAACATTTCCTTGCGTGGTTAATTTCGCGCAACTTTTCAAAACATTTACGCGTGATGTTAAATTCGCGGTTCAACGTCAAAGCGTGAAAATAAAACCACCGTGAAAGAAACCACTTTTACAGTAAGTGAATTTTGCCTGTGTGTGGGTGTAGCTCTACATGTAGTTTGAAAATCTGCCTTTTCCTCTCAATACTGACACATTCCTGCTGATACAGTCTGCTCAGACAATTTTCTGTGTTTAACAAACTGAAGCACATATATTCCATTCTAGAAGAATAAAACTTCATATCAATGCATTTTTTTTAATCAGCTCAGGTGAGCTAAACACACACTGTATACACTTTAATCTACTGTACATTCATTTCTTCTAGTTCAAGACATGAAAAAGGAATATTTGGTTTAATGTCATACACTCTAGGCAGAGCAAATTTTTCCCGTAGCTAGAGAGAGCTTTAACCCATTGAGGACGAGTACGGGTACCGAGTATACTCAGGCAAGTGTCTATGGGAAATGTGTGTTGTAGCAAAATTAAACCGTTCTCAATGGGTTTAGGGCATTTTTTTTTACGTTTCCTTCACTCATCCATGGAGTTACTATTTACCCAAATTTAAAGCTTCGATGAAATAGAACATGCATGAGCAAATGCTCAGGACCGGGTCAGCATACCAACAACGTTTTGCGAGCCATTTCGCACATAGTGGTATGCATGATAACATATTCTTGCACTGCAGAAGCTTAGACCAAACCAAAAAAAAAAGTTCAAGTGGGACCTCATTTGCTAGTATCAAAGAAATCTTTCATAGGCTACAAGTGTTCTCGGTTTGATTCCCAGTTGAATCTTCTAGGCAAACCCCCCAGTGAATAGCATGAAATAGGATGTGAGACTGTGGTAGTGCAGTTAGCATTTAGCTATCCTAGACCCCGTTTACAGTGCGAGGCTCGGCCGCGGCTCAGCCCAGCCCCGCTTCAGTGTAAACACGCAAAAGGCCAAATGCGAAACCAAAATTGGCCTCGCATTTGGCCACGCTCTGGAGGTGGTCTCGGCCACGCTCTGGAGGTGGTCTCGGCCACGGCCAAGCCACGGCCGAGCCCGGCCTTTTCTCACTGTAAGCGTAAACTGGGCCTAATGCATGGCCAATTTTAGTCTGGCTTCCAAACCCTCTGCCTGTACTATTTCGCTGTTCAGGATATTAACCCCCTCAACGTCGAAAACTAGTATAGTTTAAGGTGATTTTGTCCTGTAAAGAATTTTTTCCTTCGGCAAAGGCCTTTGCCCAAACGGCGATTTCGTCGCCACGGAATTTAGTTGGCAAAGGGTCTGAAAACCAGACAATACCAAATTGCCTTTGTTTACAAGCAGAGCGGCACTACGACAAAATATTGAAAGGTTTGAATCAAAAGCGCGGCTGAGCCCGGCAGTGTAAACGGACAAAATTGCGGGGCCCGGCCTCGCAATTGAGGCTGGGCTCGGCCGTGGCTCGGCTGCGGCTCGGCCCAGTCCTGCACTGTAAACGGGGTCATAGCTCAAGGGAAAATGGACATGTATATGCACAATTATGAATAGCTTGATTTGACATATTTCCATGTTCAATGAGCATCAACTTATATCACCTGTATAGGCTCATTTACACTTGCTTGGAAAAAAAGTGATTTTTCTAAAATCGCGACAATTGGGGGCAAGTCGCTAAGCAACTACACCCAAACGCCCTCGAAACATCGCCAGAAAAATCGCCAGCCGGAGTGCGATTTTTTGAAACATTGCGATGTTTGAGGCGAAGTTTAGCGAGTGTAAACCCAAGCTGCAGAAATATCGCGATTTTTCATCACGTGACTTTCGGTATCGGATTGCAACGGGGGTTTTCGCGCACTCCTGATCCCTCTGTGGAACATGTAGAGAGTACGTCGGCCGCTGGCCAGAGTACAGGGTACATGCTATACAGGTAAACGGGACGATCCTCGGCTCGTGGTCTCTCACCTCCCTGACGAAACTATATACATGGAAACTAGTGACAAACCTGAAGTTTTCCAACCACGTATCATCACCCCATAACCAGGGGCTGCGGAACGTTTTTCAGTTGGGGGGGGGGGGGGAGGGTATCAAGGTCAAACCCCCCCCCCCCCCCCCCCCCCCTCTTAGACGCACTGGCATAGCCTGGATAATGATCTTGTCATCTTGGGAGGATGGGAGGGCGGTGGTTACTATGCGAGGGGGAGGGGGATGTTCCCCCCTCCCACGGGGAGAACTTTTTGCATTTTGATGTTGTAAATGGTGCAATTTGCTGCATTTTTTTGCATCTTTTATCGACTTGAAACCCCCGCTTAGATGCACCGGCGTAGTCTGGATAATGATCTTGTGATATTGGGAGGGGCGGTGGTTACTATGCGAGGGAGCGAAGCGACCGAGCCCGAGCATGGAGGGAACAGGGGGGGGGAGGGCATGGGAGGTGGGTGTTCCCCCTCCCACGATGAGAATTTTTTTTTTCATTTTTATGTTGTAAATGGTACAATTTGCTGCATGTTTTTCCGTCTTTTATCAACTTGAAACGGCCCCACTTGTTTAAGGTAGCAGGATATTTTGACGGGGATTGTTATTGAACAATTTGCCTATAAAGTGGTAGCATAAACCTCTTGTATTGATTTATTGTCACAATTAATTTCATGAACGTTGTCTGTTAAGCAATCAAACAGAAAAGGAATGCTCACGAGGGTGTATATAGGATGCAAAAGGGATATTTCTCCTCCCACACGAAGGTGATTTTACATTTTCAGACCTGACATTCAGCGATCTGGTGCAAACTTTTTGTGCAATACTTTGATATTTTTCTAGCTCCCCCACCCCCCCCAAAAAAAATATTTATGGAAATAATTTGGACTTTTTTCAGGAAAGTGTATAGTAATGGCAAAATCACGACATTTAGCTCTTATTCCGCGTGTTCATCATGTGTGTGTATGTACAAAGTCTAGAGGTAGAAGGGGAGGTACGGAGCTTTTGCGTTTTTGAAATCAAGATAAAGTGATCTGAAGCACTTTTTGTGAGAATTTCGGGTACTGTGACTTTTCCCCCGATTTTTCCCCATTCTTTCTTTTTATCTCTTATCTTTTTTTTCACGATCAAAAAATGTGGGGGGGGGGGGGGCTGTAGCCGCCCCAGCCCCCCCGCTTGCGCGGCCTCTGATAACGACTTAACAAAATAATGTTCTCCCAGAAATGCGTTGATTTTGGGAATGCCCATTATACTGCTTTCGGTATACGTTGACATTGTGGTATACAGGAGTACGTAACAAGTGTTGAAAAACAAGTGTGAGTTCTTGCTGTCGCCTAATGAAATACCAGTCCAAACTTCCAAGTCCTACTTCTTACAATTCGTCATATCAGCGAAATTTCAGGATCCTCATGAATGCTACTTTTATCAACTTTCCCATACTAAGCTGAAGTTTTACACACCTGCTACGTATGTGATCTAATATAGCAAGCTATATAGTTTTACCGTAAGTTTACACTCTCGAGAAACACAAATTTATGTGTGCATTGGACTTATAAAAAGCCCTGGCTCAACGTTCCAACCAGCTAGCTAGCTGTGAGCGAAATAGACTGCACTGCAGTGAATACGAATAGCCCACGCTTCCACTCATCTGCCGCGTTGAAGAGAGGTAAATTACACATGCACACTACTGACCAAAAAATCATGCTGTTTCGTGAAGCTCAAACTTCGCATGCTTTTGCGCAAGTGTAAACGGTGGAACCAAAATATCGCGATTTTAAAAATCGCGCTGTTAGTAGGTGTAAATGCGGCTTATGACATCATATTCCGGCACTATACTCCAGGGAGTAGCAGTCATAAAACATATAATGTGTGTTAAAATAATCACCTCGGGCTCTATTTCAAAGTGCTCACTCATTTCGCCCTGGCCTAGGACACACTTTTTAGCCAGAGATCTCAACTGGTGAATTATATCAAATATTTTTGATCAACATGTGCTGCTCAATGGCATTTGAAAACAAAAACAAAAAGAACACAAAAACTGCCTCCAGATACGTCACGGCTTTACAAACGGATTTGTGATACTAATATTTCATCATCAGTTAATAGTCTTCATAACATGATACCCCTAGTCACCACACTTGTAGTTCCATACTGTCTCTACAGTCTCAAAACAACTGATACAGTACAGATCCAAATGATTTATTGATACAGCTAAATACAGAATACGTAAATCTACCTTGTAGAAGCTGGTATAATATGACAAACAACTTACTGTGTGGTGTCTCAGTACGTCTAATAGTTCAATGTTAAACACATCGCAGCATACGAATTGGACAAGACATGTATTGACATGCATAGAGTATTTGGCTATAAATAGTCGTACAGGGGAAAAACCCACGACATGATATGCATTGATGTTCTATCTTTCCTTCTCAACAGGATGAAAAGAGGAATACCAGTAACACACAGTTCGTGAAATCAAACCTAGGAGCTACAATACCAACAATGGCATTAAAAAAAAAAAAAAAAAATAGGGGGGGGGGGGCAGCTGTTCAATGACTGATACAACATGAACTCGTGATTCACTGTGACGAAACTAGGAAGCTGTATTCATGCACAGCCTTAACATGAGCTTCTATAGGATGCACCAGTTTGTACAAGTGTATGTTGGATACTACTAATGCTCTTGATACGATGCACTCATTCTGTGCACTGATTAACTTGAACTGCGGAAATACCAAAGAAGTTTAAATCTTCTTAGAACTCCTCCTTCCTAAAATAGTGTGCAGAACCACCTTGGAGTACACTAGCACAACAGACTCCAACAGACTATCACAAGAACTTTTAAATTACATGTGAAGGGGAGTGACATCAATGATAATGTTGGTTGAAATAGGGCTTATAGGATTACAGAATATATTATAAAACAACGTCAGAGCTTGAGAATACAACTTTGTACCACTGATTTTTCCATACTTGACGTTATAATAGCAACTTTTAAAAAATGATGGGCAGAAATCACACTCGCGGGCTTTGTTATTAAAAGTCAAAACCGAGAGAGTAGAAACTATCTGACACTGTCTAAGAAATCTAATAGCTGATCTAGGCATTATTGCCCCATTACCAGAAACCAAATTCATGTGGTTTAACACTGTATCTTTCAATAACCTCAACTACCCTGGTTTTGCTTGTTATTGTTTCATTTCGCAGAGTACAAAAATCTGTTAAATTTAAGTCTTTTGTTGGTTTTATATGTGTATTGTTTGTTTCTGTTACAAATTTTAAAAAGCCTTTTACCTGTACTTGCTATTGAAAATGATAAATGATTCTTAAAGGAACTATAGCGCCTAAATGGCCCAAATTTAATAATCCAGCTCAATTTGTACAACTTTTCTGCCAGAAAATGAATATGGCAGCTATTTCCCTTAAAATCAATCAGTTCTGGAGTTATTTGATAGTAACTGAGTGTCCTAGGAATGCCCCTTCTAAATCGCAATTGATTATGGCGTCCTATGACGTCAGCGGCAGAACACTCGGAGATCATTCCCCATAGAAATATACACAACAGGTAAAAAACATGAATTTGAACGAAATCGTTTGAGGGGAAGCGCCGCTCAATACAAACTAGAACTTACCATGGGCGCTAAAATTCATTCTGCAATGATCAAAAAAAGCTAAAATTAAGTCGGTTATTGCACGAGAAATGTGTGGGTGTGGGTGTGTGTGTGTGAGTGTCTGTCTGTTGTAGTCATGTCAGTTTGCGCAATGAAAGCACTTTATAGTACGCCACATGGTTGCTCTAACGCCCTTCCCTGCGCGGCGCGATTGAGAAGAGACAAACAGGGTGCTGTGAATTGGCACACAAAGGAACACAACCAGTGGTAAACTTTCGACCTTCATTCATGATTTTAAATGAATGGACGCTGCGTTATTATCTATACTCAGTAATTAACCTATTGCAGAGGACATTATGTCCACTGCCTTGGCGAAATTTTTCTGTGAAATAATGAAAAGAAAATCCAAAATCTTATCCCGATTCATCAGTTTGTGTTTATATCATCTACACAGTTACCAATTTACTCGCCCGATCGGCCTCGACCAGACGCCGTGCGAAGCACACAGTTGTGTACAGCGTCAGGGCTGTGCATCACACACACACAAGCCTCGCCCGCATAGGTGGTTTGCGTGATTTGTGATGAGGTCAGGATGGATGACGCAGGCATAAAAATATTCACGTATTCACTGTTGTGGCTAGGCAGGATGTTCAGAAATGGAAGCTACATTGTATATCACAGACATACTGCCATCTTTCTCACATTTTGCGCCATGATCATTGCAATTTCCTGCGATGTAACATTACAAATGTAAAGCTTGATAATCCTGTTGCGGATAGCAAAGTCACGCGATATTGCGATCGCATAGTGTTTGATGTACCGTGTAGGATCTTTGGTGTCAGCTACTAGCAGCTAGAAGCACATTGAGTGAGGCGGGCTTTTCGTGACCTTATCACTTGTCAAACAGCGTTCCATACAGTAAGAGAAGCTCACCTGCTGCTCAGTGCGTAGTGGTTCATGGGATATCACCTTGGCGTACGGGAAACAAAGATATTTTTCTCCTCTCCACCACTAGAGGGCGAACCATACAATGGAGTCTGAGATTTCATGGGGGCTGCCATTATCCACTCAGTAATGGCGTGGCGGACTATGCGCACAGAAGTAACATTTCTACAACGCGTATTTGAACTTTTTAACTTTAACGCGAGTACATGCTTGAAGATTTGGCTACTCCTCGGTTGCTCATTTGCTAGCGTGTGCTGTTAGCATGGGGGGTGAGCCTACCCCCTCTTCATCTTCCAGTGCTTCCTGTGTGCTAACAAAACAATAGTAGAGGATATCTACAGGGCATATGCTAACCCCAGGGTGCTCCTTGTACATAGTTATACTGTGGGAGCGCAACGAATTGTAAAAGTGCTGTCATTGAAGGTTGGAAGACAACCCCAAATTTTCGCAGCTCTATAAGATACGTATTTCACCAGCAAAAGGCTTACTTTTATACTCCACATGTGTTTCTTATCTAATTCATACTTGCCATTCACTTGCATACTGTAAAAGTGGACATTTTCGCGGTGTTGAAATTTTCGCGTGATTCGCGCAACCAGAAACTACAGTTTGTAGCGCAAAAATAAAAGCATACAAATATTTTTGCTTGCTATATGTGCCTGTGTGTTATGTCTTGATTCCGCAGAATTAAAAACACGCGAAACTCTTCTTACCCGGCCAAGCGCGAAAAATTAGTTGTGCGAAAGTATCCACTTTCACAGTACTTTGATCCTACTGATCCTACGATCTTGAAAAGACGTTTTTCTACTAGTCCATCTCCATTCTTCCCGTTCCTCCCTTCGTTTTTTTAAACAACCTTTGCATAGGCACATAGCGCATTGGCAATATGAACTATGCATGAAAAGCGCAATGTTTTTCGCCTTCGGAGCCCTCTCGCTCTCACGCTGTTGCGCTCGGGTGAGATATCGCTTCTTCATTCGCCCAGAAAGCAACCCAATACAGCCAGAAGGCCTTGTGAAAAGGCTACATTGCATTCCGGTTCAATAGCGCATGCGCACAGGTTTCAAATCCGTCGATAGGGCAGTTGTCATTCTCACAGATTCCAGGCGAGTGTTATCAATAATTGGACCAAATCTGTAAGCATTCAAATTTACAAGAAAATGTAAATATTTAAGTTGGAATCTACCTGCGATACTACTCCTTACTGTGACTTAATATCCTTCCCTACACAGCCCGAATGCCGGTATTCGGGCTGTGTTTCGCAGTTAGGCATATGCATACTCCGCACTCTAGCTAGACATGCTTCTAGTACTTTTAATACAGGGGAAAAGGCTTTCTTTGACGGGGAATGAGGTATGGAGGTGTATGCTATTACCGAACGATTTTTATTTGATTTCTCCAAACGGGAAACAGTATAATTCAATGCATTAATTCAGCTAAAGATCTCCTAGTAGATAATTGAAATGCTGATGAGTTTAGCTGTAACGGTATTATTTGAAAACTAAGCTACACACTACACAAAATCTGCATTTCAAATAACCTTCCACAAAAGCCGTTTCTTTTTACCGACGCAATTCACATTGTATTACCGAACGTGCTCTCTGTATGGGGAAATTTATGCATTGTGAATCCATTGTATTTTCGGTCAATGTTATTGCTGCAGAATAAGGAACATCGAAATTTTAGCGGTTATTAGTTAATACACTTTGAGGTAAATTTGCAGTTTAAGTTTTTTGCTGCAGTTTAGCAATTTTCTGCACTGGCTTCCCTTGTGAGATAATAGTGCGTAGAGCCGTAGTGCAATGGAAGCGTATACATACAAGCCATTTTACAGGCTTCCGTTGACAATGCACTCGTTCGGTAATAGGATACCTGACTAGAGTAAAAACCCCAATTTTCGGACACCTAAAGGGTGTGTATAGTTCTGGTCAAGGTGAGGATTTAGCTTTTAACGTTTTGCCAGATATTCAGAAACCACTCTATGAGATGTCAAAGAGCATACCATTCTAAGGGGTATCAAAAGTTTATTTGACGAAAATCGGTTTTTGAAATGGCTGAGATATCCAAAAACAAGGTAAAACAAAGAGATCCTAATAAAAGGAGTGGCCTGTCGCCTTTTAGTATTATCACTTTTTTGGATATCTCAGCCATTTGAAAACCAATTTTTATCAAATAAACGTTGAATCCTTCTTAAAATTACATGCTCTTTCATATTTCATAAGAGGTTTCTCATTATCTCACTAAGGAATGTTCAAAACATGATTCCCCACCTCAACAAGTACTGTACAGTCCCTTTAAGCTTTTTTGCAATATTTGTTCAACTCAAATAATACTTTACAAAATCAAATCTATAATAATGTATGTTAAATATATCAACATACTTTTTCCCTATATTGATTTTGTTAAATACATCATAAAATTTCACAGAATCCCCAAATATTATCACCTTGTCAATTCCCCAAAATTCGGACATGGATGCAATGTCAATTGCTACACATACAAGGCTGCTGAAAAATTAGCGAGCACCACACCTTGTTGGCGCAAGGTTGCATTGGGAACATTGCAGTGCCTGTTCGTGTCCGAATTTTGGGGACTCTGCACTTGCATTCAGCCCCTGTACATTCTATTCACTGTATCGGCACATACGGAGATTTTGTTTTTTGTGTGGTTTTACCATATTTTTTGGGATACCGTCATACTCTGAGTAGGGCATCGGTAGCGCGATGCGCTTTGCCATCCCCTTCAAAATTCACGCACAAGTCGCAAGTTCACAAGTCATCTTTGACCTAGGTCTCTATGCATTTACAGAGCATAAAGCTACTTTAAAACATTTGTTTACAATAAAAGGAATCTATCATATTATTTTCTATACATATGATATCATGGAAGTCACATTTGGGTTACAAAAGCGCTAGCATTTTCAAATAAACTTACGACTACCAGATGTGTTCAGTGCATGTTGAGCAATGGGCAAACGTAGGGCGCACGTTTGGTCGAAAAGTGGACCCACAATTTTGGCTTAAAGTCACCTTTCAGGCATTTTTTGCGGGTTCATCTGAGGAACAAATCCCCATAAATTTGGTATCATATGAAAGCTTGTGGTGGTCTCATTCTTCTCGTCCTATGTTGAGTTCACATACATTGTATCAAGACGTATTGCTACCTAAATTCAGAGTTAAGCCTAAGCATGGCTATAACTCGGCTGTTCCGTCGATTGTGTAACTCGCCAGGCTGGTGTAGAAGGATTCGATGGTGCCGAATCCAAAAATAGCATTGGTTTTTCGCGTATTCAACGTGATCAACCCGCAAAATAGCGATTAAGATACCCTGTCAGCATAGTAACAGCATCAGGGAACTATAGAAGCGAGGCAGGGCTTACAAGTCTTTGACATGTAGATCTATACACGCCATGACTCATGGTTACGGCGCGCACTTACGCAAAGCTCCAGAAAAGTCGAGTCGGTTTTGCATGTATAGGTACAATGTTCAGCCTCCGCACAACATAGCGCAACCGCCGATACGTAATGTGAGTACATGTGCGCATCTCCATGCAATCTCTATTAGCTACTGAGTGCGTTGTGTTCGTCTACTGTAGACCAAAAGCTAGCAATGCTACTACTACTGCGTGCGCTTTTACTCCGCCGTGCTGTAGACCGACGCTTACGAATGTACTGCATACTGGGTCATCGGTCTCGTAAACCCGTGTGATATATTAAGTGACCGTAAATCGGTCTGTGGTCGGGAATATGTTCTGAGGAGACTACACTTACGTCTAGCTTCACAGAATCCTCTCTCATGGAAGAGAACCGTGAATGTCAAAAATTATTACAAATTCCTCCGGACCAACAAATTTTTCTGGATACGACCTCCGTTGCTAACTTTCTGTGTTGTATTTGCCCAGGTGCTAGTATTTAAGTTTAATAACCGTAAGTGCAGTACGGTAGTTAGCGCAGTACCATGTATGTATTGCTGGCATGCAGACACGATATGACATCACAGAGATAACCAGTGTGAGTGCGTGCCGCACCGCGGGATCGAAGCGGGCCTCGCAGCTAGCTGGGTACACGTTGTAGGTGTGTGCTAGCTGACAAGGATGTGCGTTTAGCCTTGAATAGAAACATGCGCGCTTTGAATGTGATAAACACAGTGAATAGCACCGCCCACTGGGGTGCGCTTGACAGTGACTTTTCACTACGCTCGCGACCCACTTTTTCACCAAGGTTTTAACAGCGTGAGGATGAAAATTACACTGTTTTTCTTTGCTCATAACTTCACCTTTATTTATGATTATGGTGAGAAATTTGCACATGTATTATGTCAACTATGGACATTATGGATATAGGGTAACATCCCCAGTATTCGGTCAATTAAGCTTTTTTGCAAAATTTTTCAAACTAAAATAATACATACATCATATCTACAGCAATGTATGTGAAATGCAATGTACATATCAAATTTCTTTAATCTCAATTTTCATTTTGTTAAATATCACACAAAATTTCACAAAATCCCAAAATATATCACCTTGAAAATTCCCCAGTATACGGTCATCGCGACCAGTATTCGGTCATGAGGTATCCACGTTCAAAGTCAATGCGTGTTCAAGGCAGCTGAAAAGTGCACCGCGCACTACCTTGTTGGCGCAAAATTGCATCAGCGACGTTGCGGCGCCCATTGGTGACCGAATACTGGGGTATTGGCACTTGCATTCAACCCTTGTACATTGAGACACTGTATCGGCACATACAGAAATTTTGTTTTTCTTTTGCGTTTTCGAGGATACCATCACGCTCCAAGCTTGCAATAAGCAAAAAATCCAGCAAAAGAACAGCATATTTTTCGATTTTTAGCGCTTTTTCGGCAACCCGTACTCTTAAAACTGGGCTCAATCCGTGCATGCTTTTGGAAAGTAGCGCCGATTCTGCACTTTTGACGGTAAAATTTGGGATTTTGGATGGATTTTTGGAGGGGGCTAAGGGAGTTTCCAGTTGTGAATGAGTGTGCAAGTATGTAAATTGATGTGATTTGCGTGTGTTGTGACAGTTAAACTTACCTGGTACTGGCTGGTGACTAGTGATACCGTAAGTGACCGAATACCGGTAGCTGACCGAATACTGGTGCTCTCACCCTATGTTTATGTGTGAAATGACGTGTATTTCTCCAGTTGCAAAAATATACCAGACGCCCCACTCTGAGCTTGTGACAGGCAAAAACTCTCGCAACAAACAGCGTAATTTTTCAATTTTTTGCGCTTTTTCTGCAACCCTGATTCTTTACACGTAATTTGCGCACGCTTTCGAAAAGTTGTGGTGATTCTGCATTTTAGACAGCAAAATTTGGGACTTTAGACGGATTTTTGGAGGTGACTCGGGCACTTTCCTGTGCTGTAGTGAACAAGCGCGAGTGTGCCAGTATGTGAAACGATGTGATATGTGCTTGTTGTGACTGTAGAAACTAGAATTTGCTGGCTTGTGATAAGTGGTAAGTGTCCGGCTTTATAGACTGGCCGAAAATTGGGGATTTACTCTTCAACGTTATACCGATAATTTAGGGCCGTAAAGTGCACATTAGATTTCTAATCATAGAGGTAATCATGTAGAAATGCACGCCATGCCCGGAGACCCTATTTAATATACTTGTAAGGGACGTATGACGTCAGAAGCGAGGGCCTGGGCGCATTTCATAATTTCACACATAGAGGGCGTTGTATTTTTTATGCTTACAGTCACATGTCGTTGGAGATGACTTCTTGTCGTGCATCCAGCTGTATTTCTCAATAGTTTCAATAAGCCCAATGTCGTAAGTAGCCTCATGATGTAAATTACCAGAAATTTCAAGTATTCCCGATCCGATATGCCAAAGCACATTAAATGACAGTTATATGTGAGTGAGAAAATTGTGTTGGAAAATCAGTTGATTGCGTATGAAGATTGCGTGGTTGGTGTATTGCATTGCATGTACGTTATATGATAGCGGGCCGTTCGTTCAAACGGAGTAGGCATCGTAGACACACATGAATAAGCTGTATATTGTAATGAAACAAGTTGCAAATAAGTGTATGTACAGTAGCTTAATTGTCGGGAGGTTTATAGTGTGTGTTTTGGCCGTAGTTACAGTCATAGATATAAATGAATAAGAGAAGTCGTGCCTACAGTGCACGTCGTGAGTACGGTAGAGTGATTGGATATGTAGGAGCCTTACAGTACTGTATGTATGAAAGTAGGTCGCAGGGTCATTACAGTACTCTGTCTCATTACAGTTTAGATGTTTATATAGAGTTTATAGACACATACATATAATAAGCAGCACAGTCATGTTACAAGTGTAAGAAAGAAGTGATTTATTCATATACATAATTTGAGTCACAAGAGACAGTGGTGTGCTCATGCAGGCAAACAATGATTGCTGATATACAGATGTACAATGTAGGTATCTGTAGAGAGTGTATAAATCATATAGTGAAGGTACACATCAAGTATAAACATATGGGGGTATCTGAATACAATACATTGAATACATTGTACAGTCAGATGGTTATCAAGTAATGATTTACTGAGTTTAACAGTAATTGTTCTGTTGTACACTGTTCATGATACTCATTGAACCTTGTTTTCTTTTGTCATTAAATCAAGGTTGAACTGCACTCTCTTACCAGTCGGCAAAAAAGAAAAAAAAATGTAAATGTTGCCATAAGGAGAATGAATAAATCAAATCAAATCAAATCAAATCAAATCTTGCCAGTCGGCTTGGGTTGCCGCTAGCAGCTTGTTGCTGCTTGATACCAATTGCAGGCTTTTATGGTAAGGGTATCACCTATCGGCAGGGTACCTTGACATCGGCACCCTGCGACGCTGCGTACACTGTATCATGCCATGGCTCTTTGCATATTCTAGAATGAAAAGGTACGCGTGGGATTAAGTGCCACTAGCTATGAAAACAATAAAAACGAAGAAACAAAAATCAAACTCATAAACAAACTAACAAACCAAAATTAACGCGTTTCAATTACACATCCGCTCAGTAACGACGCATGACTGTGAAATTCACGTGTATTGCCTATGGATGGCAGGGGTGCCGATCGTGAGGTACCCTTTCAAGCCGCGCGAAGAAAATGCATCGCATGCACTGAAATTGCGTTATTTCACTACGAAGATTCAGAATCTAGAAGACGGTCACGACATTCGAAACTGCAGTATTTATGGCATATTTGAGGTAAAAATTTGGCGAATTTGTTTTATACTTTTGGAATAAACAAGCTGCAGATCCTAGGCTAGGGTGACAATACAACAGTAGGTGGTAAAGTTAGGGTGTCTGAAGGTAATTTGCAATATTGCTTTGAGATGTCTTTCCGAGATTTTGCTTACATATTTGCTAAGAGATATGTCTAAATACGAAATGTGCCAAATATCAAGGCTTATAGATGTTTTAATCACGAGATATAAGCTTCGAAAGTTGATGCCAGATTAGACAATTTTGGCCAGAATCGCGTAAAAAAAGTGGTTCACAGCGCGAGTGCGAGCACGTAAGATTTGCCCGCACAGCCCGGCTCGCGTGCGATCAATTGATGAGCGCACAGAGGCCATTAATACGCAACCTTCCATAGCGATTCCCGGCTTGGATACGCACTCGTTAAGTCCCGCCCACTATAACGTACGGCGCACGTTCCGCTCTGCAGTGTGTACTGTATACTCAACATAAACACGGAAGCTGTATGAGCTATCTCGCCATGACGGATTTGTAACCATCCATCGGCAGCCTGGCCTGTATCACCGGGGCCGGGGCCGGCTAGGGATGGGCCCGCAGATCGCGCCCGGTCGAACGCATACTGCCGGCATTAAACACTTACGAAGAGCCTGAAATCAGCGCTGATCAGATCGGAAAGGGTGTGTAAAGTGAGTATGATCGATATTGAAGTAGAGTTTGACCTAAATTGTAAAATCAAGAATTCAGAGTCGGCGGTGTCTACCTTACCGATATGCGTTTTGATTCCACTTTCACACACGTGGCCGGCTTCTACATTGCTCAGTGTACGCGAACACGTGTACCTGTAGAGCAGTACCGAGTACCGACTCAGGATTTTAGCTGTTTTTGCACTGAAATTTGGAAGCGCAAGCACAAACTTTGCGCAGCCTTTTTTTTTTTTTTTTTTTTTTTTGGTCATTTTAAACTCTTCTCTACATTTTCCTCTTTCCGTTTAAAAGTATACTTTATTGATTCTAGTGGTCTACTATTCTTTCCCGTGAAAACTGTACTGCTCTCGTAATGCTTTTTCATACGTGTATTCCCCCTTTCATTCATTATATGTTAATTTTGTCTTATTTTGTTTTCCATCTTTTTTCATCCAAACTTCATCGCCTATTTGTGAAAATTTGCAAAATATTGTACAGTGATAAATTTGTGGAAAGAAATAATGTGAGAACAGTAATATGTCCATCATCGCACTGTTGCTGATCGAGTATGATGTTCGATTTTCGTTTGCTCTTGGGTATAATTTGTGAGATCTGGAATCAACATTTATGGAAACAGAACGCTGTTATCGACTACCGTTATCGCCGGACAAACGAGTGTCGAAAAATGAGAATATCAAATATAATTATGACTGGAAATTAATCAGAATAAAAGCAAAAAAAAACGGAACAGATAGCTATGAAAGAAACAATTGTTGCGTCTTTCGGTTGATTTGTTGTCTCTTGTTTTACGTCGCGACGTGTTCGAAGCAGATGATTATGAACGGATCTAAACGGAGAATAATCGTTCCTTCATGCGTATTTTTCAGTTGGCGTGAGTTTGTGTGTGTGTGTGTGTGTGTGTGTTTGTGGGGATTTATTGTGTTTGGTTAGTATTTGTTTATGTTTGATCAGTGCTACATGACATCGCAACTCCGTCCACGTGTGTCATGAAAACTTGATGCCTCAGACTTTTTATAGAATATGCGACAGTCATTCTTCCGCTGAAAGCAGGAAAATGTATATTTCGAACAGATAGTAACCATCGTTTGGAACCGTGAAACTTGACTTCGATGTAACAGAAGTGGAGAGGTAAGTTTTTTTTTTGTTTTGTTTTTTTACCTATTTCATCAGGTTTCCGATTTCCCGACACATGAAAGCAAATGCAACAGAAATTTGTCTGCATTGAGCTGTTCGTGCGATTGAGCAACACATTTGCGCAAGAAACAATTGTGGACGAATTCTGTTGAAGGAATAAGATTACACAGATTACAAACGTAAATCAAAACAAATACCTTGATTTTTTTTTCTTTCAATTAGTTATTAGTTGCGGTTGAAAAATGTTCGCATTAGCGCATTATAAATGCTTTCAAAAATAGCACAAAACAAAACAAAAACAAACCTTTTGTGCGCAAAGTCACGCGTATGCCGATAAGGGAGAGCGAAATGACAAATACAAGATATGTATGAAATTATCTACTTTGTAAAAATATTATTTTGACAAATATCAAAATGTTATATTTGATTTAAAAGAAAAATTACGGGATTCCAGGCGGAAACGAAGACTTGAGAAAACAAGACTTTGAAAACGTAATTCTTGGCAAAGCTAGTTTATTGTTGATCGGCTAAGTGCAGTCATGAGGAATGAACAAGTATTCAGAATAACGTGAAATGCTCTAATCATTAATGAATTTATTATTTTCTTTCATTTTTCAATGTTTTATTTCGCGACTATTTAACCTCCGTTACCTTATACGCTTTTGAGTGCTACGTGTACTATGTTATGCATGCCAAGTACTTCACACGTATCGGGCGGGCCGGCTCTGTATGCATTACGCGAAGCACGTGCGGACCTAATCTTCGCGGTGTAAGCGTCATTGTGGTTCACTTCGCGTAAAATGCATATGCATCAGTCCGCTTTACGCGTTGTCGCGCTGAAGTGATGAATATGCAAGCCGCGCCTCCTCCGTTCGCTGAGCTAGGGAGTGAGTGATATGGGTACTTTCAGCACACTTTTATAATATGATCCCGTGGAGCTAGCAAAAAACTAACCGTACCAATGGATTCCGGATAGCCGAAACCTCTTAACACTCAGTCAGCATTGCAAATAACGAATCCGTCTCGGAATAACAGCGAAGTTTATGTTTCTTTTGGCGATTTTCCCCAGAAATACTTCGAATTTTGAAATGCTGACAGAGGGTAGTATGGAGCAAACTCTGCCCTTTCAGATGATACCTAACTTGTCGAGATTGTTGATTGGGATCAACCTATTGCTGGAAAGGTGATTTTTTAGCGGAAAACCGTGACCACTTTTTGATGCGCGCGCTCGCCATTCATAATACACGCAGCGCTACACAATACCTATGGGGAGAGATTTAGGGCGACACAACTCGGTGCGCGATCAGACACCCTAGTAAAGTTTACCCTCATTACTCAGTAGTCTAGTTTGCTGATGTGAACTATTCTGCGTGGTCGACTCGGTGTCAACATATTGGTGTCTGGCTTGAATGATTGGAGAAATGCAGTGCAGTTGAGGTGGATGTGACCATCTACCAGCTACAATACTTGTTGTAGCCACCAAGCAAGGGAAGGCACCATGTTGTAACCTGTGTAGACTCTACCTTCACTTAGTTTATACGGACTAGACTAGACTAGACTTTACTGCTGGTAAATTAACTCGTTTTCTACGACAGTTTTCTACGACATTCTATTAAAATGGAACTGTTGCCGACCAGAAAACACTTTATGTTAGCTCGGCTAGGCCTGGCTGGGGTGTTCGAGAAATCTATATTTTACTTACTTCACTTTATTCTTCGTAGGTCCGAGCGCAAGCGAATCCTTTGATCCTGTATTCATCACTTGCGTCTGGTTCTGTGCAATCACTGTTATACGACTGTACAGCCACTGTAATGCTAATGGCGTAGAACACAACAGACACTCCTCAACAGCTTCGAAACCCACCAGAGAATGAAGAATGTTCACACGTACGGTACGGAAAGTCCTACAAACTCTCTATCAATACGAGATTTTCACACTCTTACAGATTCCAGATCGATCCATATCTATATCAGTATCTGCATAAACTGAGTGCCAAATTGAGTCCAGTGAATTGCAATCTAGATCTGGCATTGCTTACACGCACGCTGCTAGTTACGAAGCCCACTCGGTCGACTTCAGACTTGTTGGAATTTATTCTCTATGATAGGTATATGCAGGAATGGTGAGCTACGAGCTAGCGGAGCTGAGTGGGTATCCTACGGATCCCAATAACTCGGTCTCCATACAACTCGCTCTAAAGTTTTTGTTTTTTTTCGCCACGGATACTAGTATAAGCTCACGATAATATTGTAGTAATTTACTCACTTAATACTGTATATTCTTATATTTTCCTAAACCGATGATATCCCTTTGACGGTCTTGTTGGTGTTTTCTCCTCTTCCTCCTCATTCTCTTTTCCTTGTTGTGTGTGAGTGTGTTGTGTGTGTGTCCGCGTCCAGGTGTGCTTGCGTGCGTGCAGAGTGGTGTATATGTGTCAGTGTAAAAGCCTGTGTTCTACTTTCTTTCGGGGAATCTACTCTCACTAGCAGCACCCGTGGAAATCCACGGGTCTGAGAGGTTTAATTTTTTTTTCTCATAATACGATTTTGCACATTTTTATTGAAGAAATAAAAAGAAAAGTCTTCTCATTCTTTCGTTAATTGTGCTGTCTTCTAAATGACCACCCTTCCCAGAAATTTTATAATACATTTTTGTAGTATATGCCAGGCGATCCGGTCCATTGGTAGGGATCATTCCCGCCACTACTTGCTTTTATTATAGAACTTGAGTTTCGAGGGGTTATTTGCACCCGTTGAAGTCCAACAGTTGTCTTGTTGCCCCTCACCCCTCCCCCCCCCCCTCACGCACACACACATTTCCACCTCCGCAGGGCAAACAAAAACATTCAGGGAAAAATTACCAAAAACGCAAATGAGATTCCCCGAAAGTTCTGCCCACAGGTTGTTCCCGTCGAAACGGGAAGATATTAACACTATGACTTTGATTACCCCCTGCTCTTGCATCCACGCGGGCACCCGCGGGAATCCACGGCTGGTCTCAAGGCCTCGGTTTGTTTCATGATTTTTTTTTTTTTCATGTTTCTTTTCCCCACGTTATGAGAGAAAAATAAGATATATCTTCATAATTTTGCTCCCTCCTTTTTGTTTTTAATCACCAAAAGTTGGCTTGATATATCATATTAATATAGAACTACATCTGCTTCAGATTGTACATTATCATAATTAATATTAGGCCTACAATTATTGCTCCTATTATTGTTATTATTATATCATTATTATCATTATCCTTATTATTATTATTATTATTATTATTATTATTATTATCATCATTGTTATTATTTGGGGAGGGGGAGATCATAGTCATCAGGTTTAATAGGCACCCGTGTGAGTAGGTTCTCACGACCTCGTATTTTTTTTCTTTAATATTTTTCCCATGTTATGGAAGAAAGAAGAATATATACATCACTGCATTCGTCTTCATTTGCTCCCTCTTTTTTTGTCACCAAAACTTGGTTTGATAGACCATAGAACCACACATTCTATTTCCACTTGCAATTTTAAAAATAGGCGGTCGGCAAAGCGAGGTTTTCCTCTACGTCCGCTCATCTTATGAATATGTATGATTACAGCATCTCTGCAGTAAACGAATGGACACAGCTGCGCGTGTAATCTGATATGTAAGGGTACGATCGGCAAATATATTTAGCCGCGTCCTAAACAGTCTGCGTACAATGACACCGGACTTAAGAGCAAACGGCGAGCAAACTAAATGACGTACCTGAGCTGCATATAGTATTCTGCAGTTGTGCAAAATAGAATTACATAACCAACGTTCGTTGTTTTCATTTGGGGATGCCAATAATGGCGAACTGTACGTAAATGCCCTTGTAGTCCATATCACGCACACACAGATTCGTGTAACCATCGTCAATACATTCAGTACACGTAACAGGCGGAGGCAAAGGTACATCACAGAACTATATACACACAGTGTAGAGTGTGTATAGAGTTCTGCGAGGTACATTGTGTGTGTGCGTGCGCGTCCGCCGGAAGATGTCAGAGATTTCGCTGCACCATCATCTTTAGTATCCCCCAGTGTCTCTGCAAGCTAAAAGATGGAAGATCGAGAAAGCAGGAGGCCAGCGCAGGTCCGTGAATATTGAAACGCTCGGCTCTTTCGTCACGCACAAAAATGCATTATGCATGTAGCTAATTAATTTTTCTTTTTCGTCCTCGACGTCGACACGGAGGCGGAGAGGGGACGAAACCCGCGCCATTCGATGTAGGATACTCTCCTGCGGCCGACGGCACCGGTCGCAACTGCCCGGAGCCGACGGCTCGGGAGGAGATAGAGAAACCAGCAACGCCGAAATAAAACAGGAAATACATAAGGCCGCGACAACAACAACAACTTCGAGTATTATAGTATAGGACAAGCACCTGCTTCTATGTATTAGAGTTCCTACCACACACAGTTTTATTTATTCGTCATGAAAGTAATGTACCGGTACTTGAGAACAATTTCAGTATCGTAAATGCTATTTGTATATACACTACTGCACTTATAACTTATAACATAATTATGTGTTGCTTTACATTGTCATGGATGGATGTTGTAATAAACGCAACAATGTATGATTTGTGTGGAAACTTAATGAAATGAAATGAAAATATAAGACAGAGCCTGTTCATCAATTAAGGTTGAGTTATCTTCAGGTGCTCTCTTCCAAATAAATGATATGTGTATCTTGCTTGCGCTGATCCTTCATAGTAGGCCTACACTGCCTTTCCAGTATAAAGTTCATAACATGTGGGTATAGCTGACATTATCATCCAGAGGTCTATAACAAATTCCTAAAACATGTTAATGGCGAGGGTAGCTGTCGACTGCTGCAGATCAAAAACCTATTGATAGATATATTTAATTATTCTTTCATAAAAATACTTTTCTTTCTTCTTTTTTTTTCTTTGCAGCATTTTGACAGATTTTGTATCTGCGCACCTGCTCGAATTCGAAAGGTTAAAAGAATTGATCGAAATATTTCAGATATTCCACTAAAATGTGCACATTTCAAAAATGGAAAAGCTCCTTCGTGTATAAGGAGGAGGGATATACACCCTCCACTTTCTGTCCACCTCCATAAACATAGGGACACAGTGAAGAACATTGATACCATGATTTAGCCATTCTCATGGCATCTGAATGAATGAATGAATGAATGAATGAATGAATTATTACCAATTTCAATAATACATAAATTGATAAATCCCAGTAATACAATCTTGGTAAAGGGTGCTGTATAATAGTATATCTATGCTAATCGAGGTTAGCCTCAAAGGTTGATTAAAAGAATCAATATCAGCAAATTGACTGAAATGGTTACACATCTCTCAAATCTTTTGAATCATATCACATTTTTACAAGAAGAATAACAGTGATAATCATGGCAAAAGGAAGAACGATAATAACAAATATAATCAAGTTCCTTTGTGAGGGAGGGGGACGCCTATACCCAAAACCCTTCCCATTCGGCCCACCTCCGATAAGATGTAGGGATACAGTAAATACGTGGATGGTGAAAATACTATATATATTATTAAGCAATTCGCCTAATTCTTTATGAATATTTTTGCTACTTTTTGATGGGACAAATGCAAATATTCGGGGAAAATATACAAAGGTAATATACCCCAGATCGCTCAATTTCAATTATGATAATGCAAGCCTCTCTCTTGTGAATGACACCCCCCCCCCCCCCCCATTGGCTGATTATTCCGCCAGTGTGCACCAATTATGGTTCGTTTTATATGCCCAACATGCACTGACATTGCAGGTATTATGCACCCAACTGGGTAGCATGCATCGGATGATATTTTCTTCTTATTTTGGAAGCCCCACAGTTATGGCTCACAAAAGTTACAGTGTTTGAAAACTGAACATGTCTTATATCTTTTGTCTTCTTAAGTTCTTAATACGAACGGGAAGTTTTGAGCATTCTTTTTGAAGTTACGCAACTTATGAGGGTCATATACTAGTATCTATTTTACCTATAGAATTTTCCGCTGCTTCGCAAGCAAGCAATATTACTATTGGTATATAAATGCTTCACTCTGTCAATATTTGCATGTATACCATTATGACTCATCTTTGTTTTACGTCTGGAATAAGAAAACGTTTGATGTGTAATGAGAGTTTAAACCTTTTGTCTGAAGATGGAAAGATACAAGCATCTAATCTTATGCAAGGGCCGGGGGGGGGGGGGGGTGGCCTGCTCCTATAGGAGCTGTCTCTCTCTCTCTCTCTCTCTCTCTCTCTCTCTCTCTCTCTCAAAGAAAAAAAATCACATTATGTCTGTCCAGGTCATTTCCTGTTACCAAATGTACGTTATCAGACAATTATTATACGCCCTGGATGACCAATTAATTAAGGCTTTTCACAACAACAACAAATTGTGACGCTCGTATACATTTGCATGTATTTTAATTCAAAGCGAAACTATGCTCGAAATTCGACACTCTCGTAATCGTTGAAGACCCATTTTGTCTGACCTCATTAGTGTATTACGAACCCTAATAAAGCACCATTCAAATCAGAAAGGTTGGTTAATGACATTATAGAACATAACGACAAGAAGTGCTTTGGAATATCGAGGATCCCCAACTGCTGGTCAATGGGAAAAAAAATTATATATATATATATATATATATATATATATATATATATATATATATATATGTATATATATATATATATAAATGGTTGACTACTGTTCATTATCAAATGGGGAAAATAAAATGAATTTTTTTTTTAATGGTTGATTCTATGAATTATCAAAGGCCTTGATAAACCCTGGGATACTAAAATCACAGCTTTGTAGTACGCAGGGCTCGACATTAACGCTGCATGGTTGGAACCGTGATGGTGCCAGGTAAAAATGTCAGAGGTAAAAATGTCAGAGGTAAAAATGTCAGAGGTAAATATGTCAGAGGTAAGAATGTCAGAGGTAAATATGTCAGAGGTAAATATGTCAGAGGCAAATATGTCAGAGGCAAAAATGTCAGAGGTAAAGTTGTCAGTGGTCGAAATGTCAGTTGTCAAAATGCCAGAGATGAAAATGGTAAAGGTAAAAGTGCGAGAGAATTCTTTTTGATGTTTCTGACACCCTTCTCGCAAAAAGTGCTTTCCGTGCCTTCTCCATTAATTAAAAGCATGGGAGACCGGGGAGAAATGGGACAAGGGAAGAAATATGGGACACTCTTGTAACTAGAAAAATGCTCGGCCGATCAACAATCCAATTATATCAGTAAAAAGATGAGCCTCGGTACACCTCAAAATAGACATATTAGCCACTATACAGCTCTACAGGTAAGTTGAAAAAAAGAAACAATTGTTTTATGACCCTTTTTTTACTTTTTCATTGTTTCTTACTTTCTTGTCAGTAAAATATCAAACTTACTACATAGATCTGGTAGGTCCTTAGCCTGACCAGACACTGTGCTGCGCCGCGTGTAGTTAGTAGGTCCTATACTACTATCTGACTGGTAACTTAGTAAGTGTGCAAACTTCTGAAAATAAAATTGCTTGATAACAGACATGCAGATATGAAGAATTGGCAGGGATTTTTTATTGTTTCTGTTACCACTGGGAGAAATTTAATAGGACAGTGTTAGATTTTTCTCCCCGCGGCACATTATAAATCCTACTTGTGTATATAATACAAATTATATTGCTGTGAAATAGAAAAAGCTTAGAAAATCCTTATATTGCGCACATAAGATTTTTTTTCTTGCTTAAGGTACTCGGAGTTGGCCTAATTTTTGTCCCAAATATCAATTTACAAACCTACCATTTCCATACCATTTTTTTTCTCGTAAATGATATACAGGCATCTTCAAAAAATTATTATTCTATTCTAATACGTCTCTTCTAAGAAAGCTTGTTCACAAATTATTCCCTTTTTGTCTTATATCTTTATTAAAAGGTGTTTGTTTTATGCCACCAGTCTATATACTTTGTGACAATTTTACGGATTCTTTTGTACATGGATGGCTGTCCCATTTCTCCCCGGGGTGTCCCATTTCCCCCGAATTTGAAGGGTTAACAAATCATTAATTACAAGATTTCTTAAAAGTTACAAGGATTCTTTCATGATGATGCAAAAATGCCCCATTTCTCCCCGATCTCCCCTACACTTTCCTGCATTTTTTTCTCGCGGAGACCCTCTGTGTTTTAATGGAAAGGACCAAACCTCCCACCCACACTCCCCCCCCCCCCCCACATCTCTAAACTATTGCAAATGGAACAGGTACAAAAATTGTCCAGAATGAAAACTGCATTCCTTCACGACCAGGACGTACATGTACAAAATATTTCCCTCGTTTTCCACACTTACAGGTAGAATGCGTATCGCCTCACCTGGCTTCTTTCTGGTATATCCGAAACATATCCATCGGGTTATTAGGAGATAAGAGTGCATTACGTGACCTAAATGATGTACGTTATTATTGGCATTAAAACGAAAAAAAAAGTACATGCGCGAGAAAATACGCGGAAAGGTTTTATTGCACGTGTCATAACATGCAAAGGATGGCAAAGTTGCAGAAGTCACCCTTGTTCTCAAAAAGGTGATCCTCATGACATTAGCAACTATCGACCTATTTCTATCTTGCCTAGCATTTCAAAATACTACAAATAATGTATCAGAGGCCCGATCACTTTCTCCAAACCCCTTACTTTTCACTAAAGCTGTTCCAGAAAAAAAAAAAAGATCATTGTCCTGATCTGGCACTAGTCCAACAATTAGACAGAAAAGATTCAAATTACATATAACACATGCTAGATTTTTTTTTAATTTATGGATTTATGACATCTTTACTTCTGACATTTTTACTTCTGATATTTTTACTTCTGACATTTTTACCTCTGACATTTATACATTATATTGGTAATATTTGGTCTTAGTCAAATTTTGGTGTGATATTACCGGTAATATCGGCAATCGGTAACAAATTGCCCAGTGTGTACAATTTGTAGCTATTCCCGTCATCAAGCTGGGAACTGGAAGCCAAACTCATTGTCAGGGAGGTGAAAACAAAGCGGATCAGCCGTTCTTAAGCTGGAGAAAAAGCGGGTACAATATTTATTATGTTACTGTAGACGACTGATATTTTTATCTCTTACATTTTTACTTCTGATATTTTTACTTCTGACATTCTTACCTCTAACACTAGATATTGCACCGAACCACGGTGATACGGTGGGTTTTTTCTATAGGGCTCACACCCGTGAATTCAATGGAATGTCCCAGACCCCTTCACAAATTCGTACCAAAGATACCAAAATAAATGAAGGAAAAAATTGATTAAAGTTCAATGATGTAGTTTGGCAAAAAAATGAATAGCTGTAGATATTGAGTATGAATTCCTCTACAAACTGTATTTTAATTGGAAGATGAAAGCTTTTCTGATGGAATTTGAGGGGACTATATTTCATTGGGTAATTATACGTGTACGGAAAATAGGTGATTTTTTGAGTGACAAGAACTCGTAGTCTGGCTTTACGGACCCCTGGACAGAATTTGGACTGAAGAATCCACCCTGAAAATTTGATGGATGAAAGGGTATATCTCACTTATCCAGGTTAGTGAAGCTGAAATACCTCATCTCTCCCAGCTATTTTACAGAATTTTTTGAAATTTGATTTTTAACACACATCCCTCAGTGCATGGGGAAATATTTATGGGTGTGAGCCCTAAATAGTATATACACATGTCATGCATGTACAGATATCTTTTGGCGGTTTGATCGGGCAGAGACTGAACCATGGACATTAATTTTCCTTGTATTTCGGGCCAACACATTTCTTTTTTGGCAACCAAAATTTAAAATGACAAGATATTGGTGGCTCGAATGGGCCATTAGAGGGAAAAGAATAGTGTATAGATCATGTTAGTATAATACGATAAAGATGACGAAATAGTTTTATCATGTTAACCATCAAATCCTGTCATGTGGAAGAAATCAATAGAGTACACCAGTATGATGATCTATGTCTCTGGTCGAACACAAAGAACAAAAATATGAATATATGAACATTATTTGTATACCTCTCATCGGCTGCAAACATCCTGCTATCGGGTGGTGTGTCATCAATTCATTTTAGGACTAACCCTATAAAGCCCTTGCTCCTTGGGAGGGATGACGAAATCTGTCAAACATAAGTCCTCCTCAGATGTTCCTGTAGGATAATTTTATCGTACTTTATTGTGTCTATATTCTCTCCTTCTTTGTATGTCCGATCTTCTGCATTCTTACCAGTATAATCTGTCTACAATATCTTCGCAATATATTCAATCCAGGTTGTATTTTATCATTACTCTTACATCATGGAATCCAGTTTGCTTGTGTCCACAATGGCACGTGTTGTATAGTTTCATTTTTTCTTCTTCCTAATTTGAATTCATGTCAGTTGACATTGGTTCCTTTGATTTTGTTTTATATTTAAAGGCAAACTGAGCATAGGAGTCACATGCTTCCCGACTCTCCCATCGCCGACTGCGGGCTCCCATCGTTTGTGCGTTACACGTATATATATATATATATATATATATATATATATATATATATATATATACATGTAATGATAATAACAACAACAATAATAATAATGATAATGATAATAATGATAATAAGGGTAATAGAAATAATAAAGTACTACAACTTCTTTCCCATGAAAGCCATGGTTGCTAGATCATACCGAGGCAAATCAATAATTTGATGAAAATTAGTTTGTGCATATGCATGTCAATCATTATTTGGAGACTTATGATGGGATAATGACATAATCAGTATAGTTCCTCTTCATGAAATTTCAGCTGACAATGCTTATTTGTTTGTTTAATTTAAGCTTGTTTTTCATTTCAGCCTTCTCCTTCTTTTGTTCCCTTTTAGAAGATTCGCATAATCAAACAACAGTTACTCTACACTAGATGTATACGTATTCCATGCTATAATGATAATTATGCCCTGTTGAAAGATTTCGAGCGATTTAGTTTGTGCATTCCATACAGTTTGCTCATATCCCGCTAAATCGACAGAGTCATGATAACCAATGTTTGCATACAACCTCGGCCTACATTTTGCAGTGATGCACGTAATGTGTAATGATGACCCATCACACCTCCAAGGGGCAATTGTGAAATACAGGCTGTAGTTGAACATCGTGGCATGGATGTTGCGCAATGTGAAAATCTCCTCTTCCATCTGCGCACGCGTGCGGGAAATACCCGAGTAAAGGAACATCATGGTCTGACGCTCTTTCAAAATCGACGACCGCAGATCAACTCGAGTTCCAAGACTTTGCACAATAACGAGTCTATTGGTTTCAAATAAATCATACCATGATCAATTCAGGTACATGCGTGGCATGTACTTAACAATATGTTTTGAACAAGGCAAGAAAAATAACGCATGTTACGCGAATACGAAGCCATCGCCGTATATTCGCACTATTTCTCACACTCCTTCGGACTCGTTGACAATAATAGTGGTGCATATTTGCAGTGTTGCACATATTTTTACTGACTGGATTTGGCAGATGCGTGAAATATTATATACCAGCGTCTGATAACCAACATACGAGGTAACACATCGTTGTATTTTTCTCTTTATCCTTCGACGTGCTATCTTGTATTAACCAATGTCGCTTTATAAATCATAATTCCATTATTGTTATTATTTTTTGTGATCTATTTTTATACAAGAAACGAAGACACTCCCGCTTTATGCAGATTATAAAGGGGACCGTTGTATATAAGTGTGATGAATGATTTGCCTTATGAAACGTATAACTCGCATCTGTAACCTCTGTTGCTTGTTGTTGGATCATGCTTGGTTACATAATAAAAATTGTCTTCGTTTATTCTGACCATAATGAGACAAAACCATTGAATTCATGCTCTATATATTTCCGCTGTTCACATTATCATCTTTCACTCCCTTTTTCCAAAAATTCAATGTGCTATGGGACTCGAGACAAGCCATCCCGTGCCGTTCTTTTATATGACTAGACTGGGAAACATTATTACTATGTTTCATATTTAATCACAGCTTCATGATGTTAACATGCAGAGTAACAGACGAAACATACAGTGCAGTATACGTGGAAACGCTGTATGTCAAGACACCTCAGAAAACGGGATACTTGACATATTATATAGGGACGCATGATCATAATCATGTGTAATTATGAATATGAACGAATTATTTTCTTTGATTCAATTCAATTCAATAGTTTATTTATTTGATGTATAATAAATCATCAGGGAACACTAACGCGTATGTCTTTCCCCTTGTTTGTACAGTATTCTATTTGGCTCCTGATATAGCAATCCTGATATAATTATGAACAAGACGATAACGCGTCACTAAAACCTATACATCGAGTTTTGCATTATATACTTATCGTGTATTGCTTTGCACCGTGAATAATTCATGACAATCACGGCAAAGACAGACGAGAGAATCATGATCAGACCCAATTTCGATTGATGAATGATGATCGGGAAAAGGGCCGTATACGCACAGCAGAATCGTCCATGCTTGGTACAAACGTGATCTGCAGCAAGCAAAGGTTAATCTGCTACTTTTGCGCGAATAGGTCTTCGAAATGATATTTTCTAAACTGTTGGAGTGCATCATATCCGTCTGTGTAGCCATTGTCTGCTCACAATTATTCATACTTCATGAACCTCCTGCTCGTATTAAGAAACAATTTCAAGTTCAACAATACAGGGTTTTCTTTTTCTTTTTTGTTGTTGTAGTTTTTACATCAAAAGAAGATGACTATTATAAGGAAAGGGGAGGAAAAAAAAACATGATATATCATTCACACTCAGTTACCGATGATGTACATTATATTTGCAGCGACTTTCGTAATGACTTGGAATGTATTATCAAAGATCAACAAACAAACAAACATTTAAAGGGATAGTACAGTATTGGTGGAGATGAGAATTGGGCTTTTAACTTTTTGCGAGATACCAAGATAACACTTATGATATCACAGAGCATACCATTTTAAGAGGAATGCAAAGTTTATTCGATGAAAATCGGTTTGGAATTACTGAAACATCCAAAAACAAAGTAAAACAAAGCGATCGTAATAAAGTGTGGGTCCCACTAGAATCGCTCTTTTTTTTGGATATCTCAGCCATTTCAAAACCAATTCTCATCAAATATGATATGTTGAATTCTTCGTAGAATTACATGCTCTTTCATGAATTTTCATAAGAGGTTTTTCATTATCTCACCTAAAAATGTTAGAAATCTGAAAGTATAGGTCTCAACCAAAACTCAGTACCATCCCTTTAATGGAAAACCTCATTCCATTTTTACGTTAACCACAGCAGAACAATGAAAATCTAAGCACAACGGAACAATGAAAATCTGATGAAAATCAAACGAAAACTAAGAAAGGTAAGGACTATTGAAGATAGACGCGGTTCGACGAAATTTAAATTCCATTTTTTGTGTGCTTATTCAGTCCTCTCTTTCTTTCTTTTTTGCGTTCACTCTGAATACTGTGTTCACATTGCTGTAGTTGATTTTTTTTTTTTATTAAAGTTTTGCAGAAAAGTTGGTATACGTACAAAAGACTTCATTATTGCGCGCTAATATCCATGATCGTGCGTTACACCCAGCATCTAATTTAGGTCGCTTGCGCGCACAACTGAGTGCTTTGGTGCTTTCGAACAGGGAGTCACCTCCCTGTTCCTCCCTGTTTAGAAGGACGACTGCAAATTTCCCAGTGCTTGTAATCTTCCAAGCTTGTGGTCGAAGTGCACGCGCGAAATGCCAGGGGACTGGTCATTTTACAACGCGGAACGGTGGTGTGGCGCTTGCGTTCTTTTCTTCGACGACGCGATACTCGTCCGAATAGCAAAACTGCAGGAACCTCTCACCACGTACTGTACATGTACTGCCGACAGCCTGACTACGATCGGCAGACGGTACGCTAAAAAATACGTGGGGAATCCCCACCAGCCGAATGACGTACATTTTGAGCAGATGTACTGTAACTCTCGTGGAGCGAGTCGCACGGAGTGTGTACACATGACCCGCTGCTGCGTGTAGGCTTTAAATTCTGGATTCAGCCTATATGCTTCTACAGCTGTTGTGCGGTATATACCAGTACGGGCAGTCAGGATCAAGTCAGCGAAAATAAGTTATTCTGTAAATTTCACTTATAACGTATCTGTGGAAGTGACGCTGACGTCTGACCGAATAGTATTGTAGGGGTTGTAGTGGTAAAGTTATAGCATCTTGCCACGATCTACGGTAACAAGCTGTCGCGCTTTCATACGCTTTCTGATCTGAATCGCTGTACGTGCAACGAGTCCAATCCTGATCCGATCCGGTGTCTATGTCGGCGGTGATGCATGCGGCGAGGAGCGTTGCTCTCATAAAACAGATAAAAGAAGGTTCTACCTGACTCTAAAGTCTAACGTTAACGTTAGATATCCCAGGTGGGTTGTGGAGCTGGAGCCGAGAACAATATCGATCTTGCACATCAGCATTGGTTGAATGAGTAACTGGTTACCAGCCTGGTTAGTACTGCGTCTGTAGTGTAGGTGTAGTGTAATTTTAAGATTACATTTTCCTCTCTAAGTTAGAGGCCTAAGGACAGGGTTCTTCTAATCCCGGGGCGCTCCTTGTCCTTGTACACAGTTACACTGTATACTGCGCTTCGCGTTGGGACTGGCACTTCTAACCCCTGGTCGCAGTTTAACTGCAACCAGCCCCAATGCGACGCGAAGCGTAAATGAGCTGTGTACAAGGAGCGCCCCGGGGTTAGTCACAGTTAGGGTTCTTCAAACGTTGGTCAGGTAGTAGCCCCTATAGAATCTAGTCAATAGAATGGATGATTCTGCTAAATGCAGGCTTTGACTCTGTCGTCTGATGAGTGACCCAGATTTGGTCCTGCTTGAACATTGTTGAAGTAGGCCTAGACCGGGTCATGACCAGGTCCCCCATCCTTTTTCGAGAGAGACAGTTTGCTGCCTGACCTTTCACAAAAAGGCAACATGATCTAAATCCAAAAGCTTCATTCGGTGTTCAACCGACAAGGCTTGGGACTTTGTGATATTGTTGTTGTTGTTGGGTCGTAATTGCCATATAGACTAGAGCCAGACTTGTCAGCAGGCTGAGCAGCACATTTTTATTTCTTTTGTTTTTAATGGAAAATAAGGGGGTGTGCACCAGTTGCGCCTCCCTCTGGATCCACCACTGACAACATTACTGTTTTTGACTTCAAATTAATGCTTTTTAGCTTTAGCATTACCAGTACTGATTTCAGGTTTGAGAGGTTGGCATCTCTGTAATCATTATCACCAATTAATTGTAGCCTAATGTACGACATGTACGTACTCTACAAAGCAAAGAGGACTTTAGCAGTTAGTACGGTAATGGAAGAAGAAGAAGAAGAAGATACGTAATTCACAGTGGTTGTTTCATATTACTCATATTTTGCTTTCATGCAGCTGCAAAAGCTTTTATTCACATTGTGTCAAATTTAGCACACTGTCTAAACTCCATTATTATCAATCCTACCATCCTGTTTCAAACTGTGAAAGTCTTCATTAATCTAATGAATTTCTGATCTGTATTTAGTTAGAGGAGAGATATCACATATTTACATGTAAGCAGGAACTGTGCATCATTGTATTGGAAAGCCAATCTACTGCTGTTTTGAAAGTATTAAAATGGGTGATCATATTTGATGCTGCTTCACACTACCTAGTGGTCATACATTAATTTCCATGTGATGTGTCTCCAGATGGGATTTTGTATTGGTCCTGCTGGATAATGTTGGTTATTGTGTGTGTCCTGTTGGGTCTGTTGCTTTAAATAGGTCTTTTATGTTTGTATCTGTTGGTTTCTGTTGGACTTGTTGAGATCTGTTGGTTGCAATTAGTTCTAATTGAATTCTATTGGGACTTGTTGGGGTTTTCTGTTGGTCCCAACAGAGACACCATCTTGAAAACCAACAAGAATGCTCTGTTTGGTTTTCTATTGCTTTTATTGCATTTCCAATGTGGGATACAATCAAGGGCATATTTATTGATCATAGGGTAATTAAATGATGAGCTGAAAAATGAAGAGAAGTGAGAGACAAAATAGTCATATCAATTGATGAGACATGTTGCTCTGACATTGATCTGTTTTACATGTATTTACACATGGAACGAAGTCCTCTTTGAGGAACATTACTGTGAAAGCTTCAGAAAACCATAAGATCACTTGCAGCTTATATTTAATGAAGCCACCACTTTAAATCGTGTACTGTATGCAACAGTGAAAATAATGTCCTCAAGATCATATTCTACTATTAAAAATGAGTACTTTCCGAGGCAATGTGGAACAGGGTCCTGTTTCATAAAACTTCTTATCAGTAACAAATGCCACATTTCTAATGACAAATTTGCTCTCAGCCAATCAGATGCAAGGATTTTAGTAGCTTGCAACAACTATAGTGACGTGTTATTGATAACAAGTTTCATGAAATGGGGCCCTGGTCTTAATTAGGCTGTAGATAATTATGATGAACCTACAGAATTGACTATGCTGATGACTGTGGACCAGATGTGATCTTACTTTTTTAATCAGTTTGATTCCCCTGTCTCTCCCACACAAACACCACCACCACCCATGCACATTACAGGTCTTTTTGAGTGAGGGCAGTTGCATGTGAGTATAGGCGCAATGCCTACCAGGGTGAAGAAGCGTTATCCTGCGAAGGATGTAATTGAACTCGGTGACAAATTCTTTGCGTTTGTAAAGAAAAATGGCAAGGAAAACGTCACGGATAAGGAAGATCTTCGCTCCCTCTACTACAACAACTTTAAAAAATCCCTGGACACCACAAGTGGAGGCAAGTACCTTGAGTCACATGAAACCTTTCACAGCAAAATACAATATAGTATGAATGTGATCCTGCAATCGTATGTATGGAAAAACAAAAACAAGGCAAGCAATTTCTGTCATCATACTAATGCAGCTGGATGCTACTGTAAATCAAGCTTTTACAAGGTTAAACAAATACTGTTATGGTACCCGGTATTCAAAACAATTTGCCAGAGGTAACATGTTTTGCCTGCATTTTCAATTTCAAATGATCCTGATGGTTGCAAGAAATTGATTTATATGTTGTTTCTCTTTCTCTTAATGTTTCATTCTCTTACTCTTAATTTCAAACTGCATTAGATTTATATCCCCTTTGCTAAGTGATTGGAAGCTATTCATATAAAGTCAATTGTCTCCCTTTCTGGTATTTGCTGTGAAAATTGAATTACATGTATTTTCAAATATTTTTGAATCTTCTACTTTTCAACAGATTCATAGAACTACAAACTTGCACAGTATGAAGATGTATGTGATGATCATTCATCACTTTACTGAAGTTAATCATACAACAACAAAGGAGGTGATGATGATGATCCACAGCATTTGTATAGTGCCATATATCTGTTGTAGAAACATTCAAAGGCGCAGACTCCTCTGGGCAAAGAGAGTTAGCAACTAAATGCCTGGTGAAAAATATGAGTCTTGAGTGAGACTTTGAAGTGATCCAGATTGTCAGGAAAGATGGGAGGGAGTTCCATAGGCGAGGAGCGATAGAGGAAAATGCTCGATCTCCATATCCCTTGAGAGGGTGAGACTAGCACCACTTGATTAGAAAAGACAGAGAAAATTGAAAGACGTTTAACAACACAGTAGAAATAACAGAATCATCACATGACTCACATCAATATATTGTATATATTGCGCTTGATTGGCTGATGGAATGGTTTTGACCTTTCCTGCACTTGAGATGGTCATGCTAGACAAAAAAAAATGGTGTGAGCATGCTCAGAGGTCAATATAAGTTATGCATGACATGACTTGCTGTTTCAAATATATCTATATACCGTTGCTGGGGCGACAAGACCTCGTACAGTATTTACAAAATGTCAAATGTTCAGGAGAGCAAGAAAAATGGCAGCCAAAGTACTGTATCCAATGGGATAGACATTTCTTTGACATGCCGTGGTGGCTTCATTTTTGGGGTAAGACATCTAGGATTTGGACAGGACATCACTTAAGTGATTATCTGACCATTACTCCAAAAAAGTCATTTTCACCAAAATTACAGATACAAGGTCTTGTCACCCCAGCAACGAATTCATGAGAAATGATCTCTTCTCTCTAATATCCCTGGCAGTCTGTGGCTTTTCCACCTTAATAAGTTTCCTGAAGCACACAAAGAAGATCAAAGTTCGGGATGGGCACATCTTCCAGCAGAAGGCCTACGACTCGGTTTCCATCGACCAGTATGTCACGATGCGGAAGGCTGAGCAGGAGGAGGATGAAGCAGGGGCAGCCGGTGCAGCCAGACACCCGAGTGCCTCGAATCAGAAGAGCCTTCGACCCAAGAAGCGCTACCCTTGCCTGTGCGAGGTGTGCGGGGTCAAGGTCAACTCGGAGGTCGTCTACAGGGATCACATCAGTGGCAGTCGCCACAGGTTGAACATGCTGAAGAAGGACATCAACTCGAGGAGGTGGGGTGTTTACAGTCATGTACCATTTAAACCAAGTTAATTCATCACTTGTTGATTTGTTGATCTTGATTTTAAAAGAAAAAAATGTTTCCAAGTAGCGTAATCAATTGAGCATATATGCAAAGACAATTTGAAAACCAACTATATGTTCTGAATACTGCTACAGTCTTTCAAGAAACTGACAATGTGTAAATGTGGTGTTCTGAGTAGATTGTGTGTAATTATTTCCACATGTTCTGGATTGAAAACTAGAAAAGCGCTCCGCCAAGCCAGTAACCAATTTCCACCCTAACACGTATGCAATTTCCCAAAATAGAAGCCTTTTGTTTGCGTTATTGCACAGCGCCTTTGCCCGAGCAGAGCATGCACTTCAGTGTGCATAATTATGTAAACCTCCAGTACGCACAGCTTGAACCCCAAGTTCGTTGACCTTATATGCCGAAAGATGAAAAATCCCTCGAAAATCCATAAAAATTCCCAGATCACTACCAAAATTGTCTCAATATAAACTTTTTATGCAACTTTTTGAGTTATTTTGTAAACAGACAACCGTCACCAGGCAAGGATCACTTAACCTCCTCCTTCCTTGGCAGAGCTGTAATGAAATACTCCCATTTGGAACAATATCACAATGAACAATGTGGAGACCATGCACACTTAGAATTTCTAACCAGGGTATGTGGGCATTTCCACAGCAGAAGGGTACTTTTCAGGGATGTCTCTTTATTTTCTGTTTCCAATGTGCAGTACCCCCGAATACAATGTGATCTTCTAGAACACTTCATTGAGTGATAACTTTGCCCCAAAATTGCTCTAAACAAGCAATGTATTAAAATTTATGCCCAAATGAAAATTTTAGGTAAAAATCTTGTTGCATTTTTTGGTCTTTCCATGTTACGCGCATTCACCACTAAGTCTAGAAATGGAATAAAACCCAATTTCCAATAGAATTTTACAGCTGTTATTATCTTCTCTCATCAAAATGAAGCCATTCAATTGAAAAAAAAAACACCCCAAAGTTTCAATGAGCATTCATAATTTGACCTTCATATGTTAGTACATAGATTTCTGTCCTGCATTACTTGTGTTCACCCAAAATTTTTCATTTTGGCATACATCTTGAAACATTGCTTATTTGAAGTAATTTGGGGACAAAGTAATCTCGTATTGAAGTGTTGTAGAAGATCAGATTGTATTTGGGGGTAATGCACATAGAAAACAGAAAATATAGGGACATCTCTGAAAAGTACCCTTTTACTGTGGAAATGTTCATGTGCATGTGAGACCAGTGAGTTTCTTATCCTGCACACATGAAAAAAATTTACTGTGTATGCCATATATTTTGTTCAGTGTTTGAAATTTGCAAATTTTTTGAATTGGGTGCTATTCATGAATTTCAATGTGCTGAAATGTAACTCTGATCCTATACACGAATGTGACATGCACATAATGTACATTTCTGGGTCCATAAATTGCTGCACGCCATGATCGCAAACCACTCGCTAAATTGTGAGGAAGTCACGATTTGCAAAAAAAAAAAAGGAGACTCATTAAATATATGGCATGTTCCAGTTTGTGTGCTGGGCTGTAGAGCCAATTTTTTAAAGTCATATATTTAGCAGGTTGTGAGTATGTGACTACTGAGCAAGTTGCTGCAATGTTATGCCATTTTTTTTTCTTTTCTTTTGGTTTCGTGATGTGAAAGATTGGAGGAAGCAAAAAGGAAGTACTTATGATAATTGCCCTTCATTAATGTGGTATCAATACCACTGAAACAGGATGGAGTCACATCATACATAAGGTAATAATTAGTGTATCTGTTACATGGCCTGAACATTTACCTAAACTCCCAATCTTTGACTTGTTCATGTGAAGGGAAATTGAAAGACTGTCTTCAATCTGTCTGGGTTCTGTTTTTTTTTTTCATGAGCGATTGTACAGTTTTTACCATTTATTATGGGTACATGGGACAAGTTATAGAGAAATGAAGAAAAGAATTGCCACAGGTTATACACACGAAAAACTACCACCACATGGGTACATGGGACTATAATTGACAGTTGAGTTTAATTTTCTCACTTCTCTCTGATATATGTATGTTGTTTTTTGTTTGTGGGGGGGGGGGGATTTGGTTTGTCAAAACGATGTTTAGTTTTCTCATTTATCCATATTTCTTTGCCCACAGAAATGACCTGGTGCTAGACAAGAATGATATCACCATCACCAGCCCATATGACGATGGCAAGGGTAACGTGACTACAGACGTACGAAAGGGGGAGACCAAGAACATTAAATTTAGCATCGAAGTTAAAGGGTATGATGGATATGCTATGCTTAGCTGAAGGATGAGTAATCCTGATTAGTAGTAACTTTTTCTCGTATTTTTTTAACCCACTGAAGACTTGTCCCACATATACTCGGGCAGGTGTCTATGGGAAATGAGTGTTATTACAAAATCATCCCGTCCTCAATTGGTTAATCAGTTGTGCAGTGGCATTCCATATCAAAATTGACATGTTAATCGTTATGAAGAGAGTCAAATCCAACAATCAGATTTAAGTTACACTGTAGTGTATTCATGATTAACTGCAGAATGATCCAAGTTATGGAACTTTATCAGGGTTCCCAGCCCATCAGGGAAATCAGGGAAAATCGTTCTACTTTTTACCAGTCTAGGAAAAATCAGGGAATTTGATAAAAATGCCTCAAATCAGGGAAAAGTCAGGGAGTTTTAATTGGCCCAAAAATCAAAAGTAGCCACTGAGACTCTGTTATATTTTGTTGCATATCAAAACATCCATTGGATGAAACTGGATGAAAATTGGATGTGAAACTGGAAATGAGTTGAGAAATAGTTATCATGGAAATTTGATACTTTACAGGGAAAAATCAGGAATTTTTGTTTTCTTGAAATGCTGGGAACCCTATTTATTGAATCACATGTTTACATAAGAGTGATGTAGATCATGTTACATATTCAAATGACGTGAGGTAGTGATGTCACCACATCAGTAGTTTGCCTTTCTAAAATATTATGAAACTAGAAAAGCACTCTGAGACCTCCGCCAAGTATGCAGCTCATTTCCACCATTGATCTTGTTCTTCCATAGAGATAATCAGTGATTTCCACCCATACGTACTTGTAGCATTGTGTGCTGAATGTCGCCCAATTTCCGAATATACAAGCCATTGTTACGTCATAAACCCTCAGCTGCACGGCATGCCTCGCCCTAGCAGAAACTAAAGCACGCACTTTAGTGCGCGCATGCAAAGCTCAAATACGCGCAGCCTGAACTCCCAAGTTCATTGACCCTACCTGCCAAAATATCAAAAATCCTTCATAAATTCCCCCAAAATTCTTGGATCACTACCAAAAGTTAATCGTTTGTTACCTGCAAGTTTCATCCCAATCCGTTAACTACTTTTTGAGTTTATATTTTGCACACGGACAAACGAACAAACGAACGAAATAACGAACAAACCAACGGTAACGAAAACATAACCTCCTCCCTTGGCGGAGGTAATTAATGTCTTGGGTCAAAGCCACAATCGCTCACCCTGTAGAAGTCACTGTTGTTATGTGATTGCGGTACTTCTGTAAGTCGATATGAAGAATGCATTTTTTTTCCTTCACTTTCAAAGAAAAAATTAGTGGAGATTGTGTGTATGTGTCTGATTGTTTGTGTGTGTGTGTGTGTGTGTGTGTGTGTGTGTGTGTGTTTTATCATATGGCATAGAGAACAGCATGTGTGTTGGTGTATTATATGGCATGTAATATGTATACCATCCTGCTGCAAAGTGCTACAAAATGTACATGGACATAGTGCCACACTATTCTTCATGATTGATATTGAAATAGGTAGATAAACAGATAGATATATTGATAGAATATCAATTATTCATGGTTTCTTATGCATCTGTAATGCATCATATATCCCATTTTTTTTTTACATGCAAAGATTTGTTATTTTGTCATTGTAGGGAGAAGGAAATGGCACTCATTTCTGTTGTGCTGCTGAGGCCCCACCGAGAGTTTGCGGTATCAGACGAGCACAACGTGTATGCAGGCATCAATATACTGAGGATGCCTCCAGGTACGTCCAGAGCTTTGAACCCGGACATATAGCTGCCCATGATTTCACTAGCAGACAAGGATAACCCTAGCCCCATTCATAGGGTTTTGATGTAGTCAAAAGAATTGAGAAATGATTTCGATGAGCGAATGATTGTCAGCAAAAATGTGGCCACTCAGAGATCTTCTTTCTGTATTGTCGAGCTCTGAATGACACAATCAAGCTCTCTGTATGAGAGAACAATATGTTTTTATCATGAGCAAATTGAAGACAGCAATGTATTCAATGTGTCCTTTTTGAAGCAAGTGAAGGATTTGACACTGGTGCTAATGTTTCTGACGTGTTTATGGTAGCTCGTAGAAAGCAGATGATTGGAAAAACAGTATATTTTAAGAGCATACTGTTTCTTAGAAGAATAAAACATGTTTGCTCATGCTGAGCTAGACAGAATACTTCTTCATAGAATATGCCTTCACTATAATGCATTATATACGCATTATATAAATAGATAAGTGAATGAGTTTACAAGAGTAGATTAACATTTAAATGAATGATAAAAAAGTATTCTTTCCAGATGACTGAGTTAGTAGAGAAATATATCATGAAGAAATTGTATGAATGATGATGGCAGAAACGGTGAATTAATGCATACATAGTCAAATAAATCTATGAATAGAAATGATTGCATAATAAAATACTTTTTTTTTGCTATGTGTTATAGATGTCATAACCAAAATTGCAGGTTTATAGTAACAAGAGGGCTCAATACATACTCTTGCGATATGCAGCTGATGATTTACGGTGCAAATGATACACGACATTTTGTCATGGTAAGAAATAGGCTGGTGTGTTTTATTCAAGTTTTGTTTAATTTGTTTTGTTTGTTTTGTTTCTTTATATGTTTGTTTGTTTTTGGTCCAATTTTTTGTTCTTATTTGTGTGTGTCCCTTGATTTCAAGGTTCAGACTATGAAGTTTCGCTAACTTGCCAGAATGCTGCCAACCTGGGCAGGCTTTCCAGCCCCCTTGTCTTCGCGTTTCGGATGGAGGAGACTAGAGAGGTAGGATGTCAAGGGTGCTTGTGTTTTTGTGAAACCCTGATGTAGTGAGTAATGTACATGTAGGCCTTTGTGTCATGTAGTTTGTGAAAATTGGTATTTTATCACTTGTGGCATTCCTTGTTTTCTCTGCTTGTGCATCATCGTTTACTGTAATGATCACTTCGTCGTTTGAAAATGATAAGGGCATTAAAGCTATGTTTACACCATGTTCCAGGTGTCCACGGCAGCCCCATTTGCCCGAAACATAGTGCGCTGTAGTTTATAGGTAGGACATTCTCCTGTTTTTCCCCCTTTGTATGTTAGTCTTGTTCGTTCCAGTCCTCACCCCGATGAACATATACAGTTGTACAATGTAGCTATCAGACGCTGTTCTCATGGCGTCTGATCAGGCTAGACTATCAATATTTTCAGTCGCGTCCCGCCACGAACAGCCTCCAAGTTTTGATATGGCGTATTACGTGCCGCCCCATTTGTTGTGTTCACTGCGTTTTATTACGGCATACAAGATTCCTCATTAGCTTCGTGACTGCGGTAGCAATTATTTTGACAGTTTAAAAATCTGACACGGCATCCCCGGCAATTACGGCCTGTCGCGTTTGCCTATCCCGTCTTACCGCGTTGTTTCAAGTCCATCCCGTTTTGTCCACGGTGGCCTGAAACGGGGCTGCCGTCGTTGCCGGGAACGCGGTGTAAAGCAGCTTTAGTTGCTACTAAACCCATCGTGTTTGAGGCAACTCAACGCCCTTCTCATTATCAACTGACGACTTCCTGATCACCGAGATGTCTGCCTGTTCTCTGCAGATCTTCCAGATCCTGAGGTTCGTCTCAATCACGGTGGTGAGCGACGTCATAGCTGACCTGCCACCCTCTAAGCCCTACACCAAGCCCCCCAGCTTCGCTGCTCGTGAGAAGAAGGGGGAGATTGTGGATGGTGTTCGACCAAATTTGTGAGTAACTCTGTAACCCACCTCTTCCTTCCTTTCCTCTTCATCTTAAATTCCCAAGATCATGCAACGCTAGAGGGATTTGATGTGTAATCATCCACGCTCTTCTCAAATTTGCACATTCCGCCTCAAAATTATTTTGAGGATTTTTGTCTAAGTGAATGCAGGACTTTATAAGGCCATGAAACATTATCATCTTGCTTAATTTGCATAGGTGACTCTTTCTGACATCATTGTTCTGTGCAAAACAAGTGGAACATTAAAATATCATAACTTATTTTTTATCAGATTTACAGGGAACCATTCACTTCTCTGCTAGTTTGATTTATCATATTCATTGTGTGGATTGTCACATCAGTGAATGGTGCTCTTAAAAGAGTGATAATGATCGCTTGAATGCTGACTAGATATTGATTTGTCGATACTCCAATGTGCAGTAGACACCCAAATGTCAGATGTAAGAAACTTCCCTTTTCTTTAAAATCTGATTTTGTTTTCTCTTTTCCTCAAAAGTAGATAAAGTGTTTGCATGCATTTATGATTATTGTAATCCTAGCTTATTCTCTCTATTTTTTTTTTCAGCTCTTCACGCAATCCCCTGAAAGGGAGTCTCCTCCCTACTTATGACATTCCAAAGGAGCTCAACAAAGCTGTCAACAACAAGCGCAAACTTGTGGAACTCAAGTAAGGGCTAGGCTCTGTAACTTAGGGTGTGTTTTGAGCACTCTCATAAAGCATACAATATTGTACCATACCCGCGCCAGAAGAGTGATCCTAAAATGTACCTAACCCAACTATATATATCGAGCAAAAAAGTGGACCACTTCCTGATGTGCTCCAAAAGCATGCCATAATAGTACCAGAAGTTAGCATGATAAGAATGGGAGTGACGCATACAATTATTGTCCCCGCCGAACGAGTTCGAGCAGGGGTCTATGAAACGGGCTCCGTACGTGTGTGTGTCCGTGTGTCCGTCCGTCCGTGCGTCCGTCCGTGTGTCCGTCCGTGTGTCCGTGTGTGCGTCCGTGTGTGATCAAAATCTTCAATTTGCTACTTCTCTGTCATTTATGAGCCAATTTTGATTCTGTTTGCTTTATATGATAGCACTACATGGGAGCTTTGAAACTTCTACACAGAATTTCAGTCGTGACCTTTGACCTTGACCGTTGACCTATATTGTACATTTTGCTACAAAATGCTACTCCTTCGCCATTTCTAACCCGATTTCGATTCTGTTTGCTTTATGTGATGGCACTAGGTGAGGGCTTCAAAACTTCTACCCAGAATTTTGACCTTTGACTTCTTTGACCTTTGACCTTGATTTTTGACCTATATTGTACATTTTGCTACAAAATGCTACTCCTTCGCCATTTCTAACCCGATTTCGATTCCGTTTGCTTTATGTGATGGCACTAGGTGAGGGCTTCAAAACTTCTACACAGAATTTTGACCTTTGCCTTCTTTGACCTTTGACCTTGATTTTTGACCTATATTTTACATTTTGCTACAAAATGCTACTCCTTCAGCATTTCTAACCCGATTTCAATTCCGTTTGCTTTATGTGATGGCACTAGGTGAGGGCTTCAAAACTTTTACACAGAATTTTGACCTTTGACTTCTTTGACCTTTGACCTTGATTTTTTACCTATATTGCACATTTTGCTACAAAATGCTACTTCCGGCGGGGACATATATTATGCACCGCGTAATTTCTACTTTTCCTTGTATAATATGTGATAATGCAAAAAGTTGGTTCTCTTTGTTTGAGACACCTGGAAGTAGCATAAGCGTGCCTGGTGCATGACCCTGTTGCTACAAAACAAGTGACCCCCTCTAAAAATAACTCATCAGATATGGTTTTTCTACAGAGCGTTCAAATGCTCCAAATTTGGCATGGCAGTAGTACAATATGCATTGGATGGGTTTGCTTTGGTTTGCTTTTGAGCGCTTGAACACTGCTGTAGACTGATTTCACATACATTCAAGCTGTAAAATCGACCTGTTGCATCTGAAACATGAATGTTGCATGTGCCCCTAAAAAGTGATGAAAAAGTTGTTGCCATTCCCTTAGTTTAAAACAGCAGTGCAAGCACTACAGAAATAGTGTAATATACTATTTATACTATATATCATCATACATGTAAATGTTATCACTTTGTCAGAAATGTATGAGGATTTCTCTTTCTTGTACTGAGTAGTTGGGGATTTTGTCTTAACATTTATATGGTTGGACCTACTACTCATCGACTGCCTTTATTTGTAACCACCATTTAATCGAAAATATTTAACAGATTTACCTCCATTTTGTCTCACTTTGGGAGAAAATACCGCAGATCCTTACCCCATGCTCAGATTGTCGCTCCGTATCCTACGCACGTAAATCTCGGCGATAAACACATGGGAGGTTTTTTTCATGCGCCCGTGGTAGCTCATCTTTTAAGCCGACTGCCCGTTTTCCCATTGAAAAGCATGTAAATCCAGTGAATGGGCAAATATGAGTTAACAATAATTATGTGTATTACTACTGAGGATTTTCTTCAATTCTTTTTCCTTCTGTTTCCTCAGGTTATTTACATGTATCTCCCTAATTTCTCTTTTGTATGCATGTTCGAATGTTCCAGCATATTGCTCACCGTCCCACGTGTATTTTCGATTTTATACGTGAGAAGGCCATTGCGCGAGGGTGGTCGATCTAAAAGTAAGTGGTCGATGAGGAGTAGACTCACTATACATATGATTTTTTCTAGAATCCAGAAATAGAATTAAAACATAACTTTACAAAACCTAACATTTAAACTACAGCACAAAAGAAATGAACACAAGTCTTATCCTGGCTCCGTGAGTACATTTCTCTTCCTCCCTTGCAGACAAGAACTGGCCAAACCTCTCTCAGTAGAGAACCACTGTGAGAAGTTCCACAACCTGCTGTACATTGAGGAAATGCAGATGCAAGTTGACATCCGACGCTATGACAGGCACGCCCAGGAGCTGAGAACCGACAGACGCAACCCAGGCATGCTCAAACTCCACGTAAGTTGAAGAGAAAGAAAGAGGGGTGGGGGAAGAAGGAAGGGGGGGGGTGTTGGGGGTAAGAAGTAGAATCTCACATCTGGAAAGAGAATTTGAATATGAAAGGATTATTTGTAGTAAAGTGTGATGAATACACTAAGCTTAAGATGGGGGTTAACCCACATGCTCATAAGCCAGTGACGACAGAAATGGTCTATTACAGCTTACCCCTTAGGAAACTGGCGGAACTGAACTGGGAGGGCGGGATGGATGCTCAATGAGCAAAGAAAGATAATGCATGCATTGCTGTTTGCAGCTCTTAACCTTACTGGACATAATATATGCTGTCTGCAATCATAACAGACGGTCAACTGTCACTGCCAAGCCGACACCGTGTTTTAACATGGTGGTGGCAGCATTCAGTTCTATAGTTGGCTTAGAGACTCTACCCTAACCCATGACTTGTGTTGCAAATCAAATGTAGTAGACAAACACAAGTTCATATTGCTGTTGGATTAAAAGAGATTAGACTTTGTGTCTGATATCATCAATAAACATAACGTGTAAAGATTAATCAGCAATGTAGGGAGTATTTAGGAGCCATTCTTTGCATGCATTTTAGTCCAGAAAGGGACTTTCGTTTAGAAGGCAACTGTTGCCAGGAAAACAAATAACTTGAACATTGCACTGTTCAGGTTGTTTGAAATGCACAGGTCTGGCTGTTAACAAAATTTCAACCTTAACAGTGCCTGCTCAGAAGGTCATCATGTATACTATTGGATTGGCTTGAAATGGCATGTACAGTGGACTCCCATTATAACGAAGTCCTCAGGACTGGCAATTTTCTTTTGTTATATCGAAATTTCGTTATAACCGAACAAATAAGCAGTAAAAGACATAGAGCGGATAGTATTGCGGCCTGAATTTTTAATTCGTTGTAACCGGATTTTTGTTATAACCGTGTTCGTTATTACGGGAGTCACTGTATTGAATGAGGTGGCCTAATTCTTGCCACAGATCTAAAATCAATTGTATAGCGAGTATTTCAGTCAGGATGGCACTGATATTTTGCTTTGGCATCCTTGTCAGCTTCCCAATCTTATTTGAATCTCCATGTGATTTGCCGGGATATGTTCCGTGAAAGGTTCCGGGACTCGCAGAGAATCGCCCTTCTGTGCTCAAGGGGGACCATCTGTTTGCGCGGTTCAGCGACAAGTCGGACACGAAAAGCTACAAGGGTTACGTGCACTTCGTGGAGCAGGAAGATGTCGTTCTTGGATTTGCCTCAGAGTGAGTCAGATTCTTTTGCCTTCTGCCAACTAGGCCTTGTTTTGTGCTTTTTATTTTAGAATCATGATTACTTTTGCTTGCAAAAAAGTATGCAAATAGCGAATGGTCACGAGTGCGATGGTACAAGATTTCACACAAGGTGAAAGATAGAGGCACTCTATTCAGTGAGGGTTGAATTTAATGACGATCTATGCTTAAATTGATCAGAGGGAGACTTGTGAGATGGTTACAACATAACCTTCTATAATTTTCATAGGTGGCTGCAAGTGATATCGCTCCCACAAAAATATATAGAATTTAAACTCCAACAAACTTTTTTTTATTGGTCTCATTTCTATGTAACAGCTGCCATTCTTTTTTTTGATTAAGCTGAATGAAGCCAAACTTTAACAAGGCTTGGAATTGCGTAGAACAACTTGCACACATTTTTGTCCCCGCCGAACGAGTTCGAGCAGGGGACTATGAAACGGGCTCCGTACGTGTGTGTGTCCGTGTGTCCGTCCGTGTGTCCGTCCGTCCGTCCGTCCGTCCGTCCGTGTGTCCGTGTGTGCGTCCGTGTGTGATCAAAATCTTCAATTTGCTACTTCTCTGTCATTTATGAGCCAATTTTGATTCTGTTTGCTTTATATGATAGCACTACATAGGAGCTTTGAAACTTCTACACAGAATTTCAGTCGTGACCTTTGACCTTGACCTTTGACCTATATTGTACATTTTGCTACAAAATGCTACTCCTTCGCCATTTCTAACCCGATTTCGATTCCGTTTGCTTTATGTGATGGCACTAGGTGAGGGCTTCAAAACTTCTACACAGAATTTTGACCTTTGACTTCTTTGACCTTTGACCTTGATTTTTTGACCTATATTGTACATTTTGCTACAAAATGCTACTCCTTCGCCATTTCTAACCCGATTTCGATTCCGTTTGCTTTATGTGATGGCACTATGTGAGGGCTTCAAAACTTCTACACAGAATTTTGACCTTTGACTTCTTTGACCTTTGACCTTGATTTTTGACCCATATTGTACATTTTGCTACAAAATGCTACTCCTTCGCCATTTTTAACCCGATTTCGATTCCGTTTGCTTTATATGATGGCACTAGTTGAGGGCTTTAAAACTTCTTCACAGAATTTTGACCTTTGACCTCTTTGACCTTTGACCTTGATTTTCGACCCATATTGTGCATTTTGCTACAGAATGCTACTCCTTCGCCATTTCTAACCCGATTTCGATTCCGTTTGCTTTATGTGATAGCACTAGGTGAGGGCTTCAAAACTTCTGCACAGAATTTTGACCTTTGTCTTCTTTGACCTTTGACCTTGATTTTTGACCTATATTGTACATTGGCTACAAAATGCTACTCCTTCGCCATTTCTAACCCAATTTCGATTCCATTTGCTTTATGTGATGGCACTAGGTGAGGGCTTCAAAACTTCTACACAGAATTTTGACCTTTGACTTCTTTGACCTTTGACCTTGATTTTTTATCTATATTGCACATTTTGTTACAAAATGCTACTTCCGGCGGGGACATATGTTACGCACCGCGTAATTTCTACTTTTCCTTGTTTTAAAAATGTTTTGTAAATTTTGGAAGCAGTAATCAAGTTCCGTGTGTGATTCTCGCTGCGCTCCTGTCTGCAGGTTCAGGAATAAGTATGTCCAGGGCAGGAAGGTGGACATTGAGTTCACGTTCAGCAGGTACCCCCTGCGTAACCAGCACCACGCAGTGGAGACGGCCACCGCGGAAGGCGGGCTTAGCGAGGTGCTCTTCCCGGCAGCCCAGAAGGTTGGCACCAGGGGCCTCTTCCCGAGAGTACCGGAGATAGGGTGAGTTTATCCGTCCTGTCGTCAGGCAGCAAGCGAGAAGGGAGAAAGAGAGGAGGGTAGGGTCAGATGTCAGCACTGTTTAAACTATGGATATTGTATTGATATATTTTTTTTAATCCGTTGAAGTCTATAGGAAATGCGTGTTGTAGCAAAATCAGCCCGTCTTCAACAGGTTAAGTCACAGAAATATTCTGTGTGACTTTCGTCTCGACCTCTTACGTGGCAATGCCACTCCTGGCACACTGAAAATTGTGTTTCAGATTAGATTGCTATACTTTTTTTTTTTGGTCTCTTCATTGTACATTAGTATTTTAAATTTAGACTGTTCTTGCTTAATCAACTCTGTACCTCGTGTTTGGCCCTCCCGGCATGGACAAAACTTAACTGTCACCATAGTGGAAGAAACCAAACAGGAAATTTTCATCAAAGAACAAGTTGTTCCAAATGGAATCTGCAAAATACAAGTGACAGATCACCATACATAAGAAATGAAATCACTTCAATTCTGTCATTATGCAAGTAGCAGCCTCAAAGTAAGTGTTTTGGCCAAATCGCCTGATGATTTCATGGAGTTTTTTACACTGAAAGACCTTTCAAAGTTCAGAGGTCATACAGTGTAACTGCTCGGAATTGTTTTGTTTGATTTTACTCAAATAAACGTTCTTTGCTGGCTTGTGTTTCACAGCACATAAACTTTTCTGTCGGGTCTGTGTGTTTTACCAGATGAGTACACTTTGCTATTTCATTCATTGTAAAACTGCTCTCCTAGGAAAGTGCTTGATGCAACAAAGATACCCAGATTGATAAAGTTTTCTCCTACCACAAACTATCCAGGGCCTTCAAAAATAAAGTCTTTGACAGGAAGCTCGCAGACAACATGGAACAGGTCCAGGCGGTGCACAGCATCGTCCGAGGGTCTTCGCGGCCCGCTCCGTACCTCGTGTTTGGCCCTCCCGGCACGGGCAAAACTGTCACCATCGTGGAAGCGACCAAGCAGGTGAGCTGTCCTGACATCTTATACAGACCAAGGGACCCCTTTGGTTCTTGTTTGGTAGTGGCTGGTCCATATTGTAAACTGCCATTTTCCAGTTGCGATTTGCAAATTCCTTCATTCCTGAGACACTTGAAAATAGTGGTATTTCTTGCATACCGTGCATTTACAGTGCAATACAACACCATATCAGATGAGCAGAATGGTAACATTTTGATTTGCAGTGAAAAAAATCAGAAAGTGCAGAATTTCATGTGTTCCCATGCTTTCCCCAAATCTAATATTTTCCTTATCTTAGGTCCACTTTTGATGAAATATATACCATTCTGTTTGTCTGAATTTGCTCATATACTCCACCTGTAGTTTTGGACCATCCCATTTCTCTGACATCACAATTACCTACTTTCACAGTGTGACTCAATCAGACACAAGTGCACATTCCATCACTTAATACTGTCTTCAATTTTTATGTGATTGCTTCCTCGTATTATTGAACTATGCTATAACTATATGCCTTGCATGAAAACTGGTTTTCAATTCTGTACTACAAGTATATCGAAGAATTGGTGTATACCACATTGGTTGATGTCTGAGGTGTTGAATAAAACAATAGTGAATGGTCTCTACTTCTGCGGTAGAACAAGATATCACTTTGTGTGTGGTGTGTGTGTGTGTGTTTGTGTGTAATTGTGTGTGAAAGCTTGCACCATTGCACTAATAACCATTTACTATCTGTATAGCAATATTCATTAATGCTGCATTCTGTTGTTGTAACTTGTACTCTTACAGATTTCACTTAAACTCAACTAATATGGTTTTCATTCTAGGTGTACAACATACTGCCAGAGAGCCGCATATTGATATGTGCGCCATCCAACAGTGCCGCTGATCTTGTAGCCGTGCGGCTGCTCAACAAGGGAACACCAGTCGCCAAGACTCATCTCCTGAGGTTCTATGCACCCAGCAGGCCACTAGCATCAATTGACCCTGTTCTTAAGGTTCGCCGACAATTTATTACCTGCGCCAAGGAAGGAGGTTATGTTACTTTCATCGGCGTTTATTTGCTTGCTTGTTAGTTTGTTTGTTTGTCTGTCTGTGTGCAAAATCACTCAAAAAGTTATGAACGAATTGGGAGGAAACTTTCAGATGATAAAGTTTTGGTAGTGATACAGGAATTTTTATGGATTTTATGATGGATTTTCAATATTTTGGCAGGTAGGGTCAATGAACTTGGGAGTCAAGCTGCGCATTTTTGAGGTCTGCATACAGGCACTGAAATGCGTGCTTTGCTTAGGCGAGGCACCGCATGGCTGGATGCTGATGACGCAACAAAGGACCCCTATATCGGGAAATTGGGCGATTTTCAGCATGTATACATATGAGTGGAAATCATTGATCTCATTTGGAGAACAAGAGCAGTGGTGGAAACGAGCCGCTTGGTGGAGGTCTGCGCTCTCAGAGTGCTTCTCTAGCTGTTGTTTATTTCACTCACATTGTTATGCTCTAAACATTTCTTAACCCATTCAGGACGGACTGATTTTGCTGCAACACATATTTTCCATAGACCCCTGCCCGAGTATACTCAGGACCCGTCCTCAACGGGTTAACCCTTTGAGGACGGGCTGATTTTTGCTATAACACGCATTACCCATATAAACATCTGCCCGAGTATACTCGGAACTAGTCTTCGGCAGGTTAAGGAGAGTGTGGCCCAGACAGGGAAAGTTGTCCAAGGTGAAAGTTATGCAACATAAGGAGAGACAGATTAGTGAATGGAGAAGGTTGTTAAATCTGATGTCAGTCTGTCAGAAAACTCTGTATCCCATAGGGATTTAAAGACAAAAGGTTGATGTCCCTCTGTAATGTTGAACTTTCCTATCTTCACACAATGCAGAACAAGAGAGAACAAGCCAAACCAATCCCTGCTATTTGTTTTATATTGTCTCTGCAAAGCATTGTCAATCTGACATTGATTTATGTTTATGTGCCTCTATCAGGTGCCTTGTAAAATCAATATGGTGTTGATAAAGTGAAACATTATTTCTGCCCTTTGTCAGCAGAGGAGATATTGGATGTGTTTCAAGAGAGATGCAAGAGGCTGCTTGTGTCTTTTTGACCCTCTCCAACAAATTGAGTAGCTGACCTTTTTTTTTTTTTTTTTCCAGGATAAGAAATGCTGCAACTTCGATGGTAATGAGCTCTACGTGCCCAATAAGCAGGACATCCAAAGCAAACGGATCATCGTCACGACTTTGGTCACTGCCGGAAGGTAGGCGAACTGTTCTTCTCTTGTGCCTTGTTTTGCTTTGTCACCTCTGATGCTCAAAGGGATATCTGTTTGAATTGGAGGATGAATTCTGAAGGGAGATCAAATAGTTTAGTTTTCAAAATTTGGGTGTAGTGAGAATACACTTGTATATTTGGTTGACTCAAACGTAACATATTATATTCTTTTAGTTATGCCCATTTTTGCTACCAGATTTATATGATATTGGTGTGTGTCATAAATCAGGCTATGTGAGAAACCCACTTTGGTTGCCTCTAAAGTTCATATTTTATGAGTCACAGTTGGTCATTTAGACCCCCCCCCCCACCCCCCAAAAAAAAAAAATGCAAATGACTCAACCACCTTGTAAATATAATGTACTGTAAAAGGGAAAATTTTTGCGCATTTCGCCCAACCAGAAACTAACGCGAAAATAAAAGCATGCAAATATTTTCGCTTGCCGTGTGTTCCTGTACTTGGTGTCCTGATTCCGCATGATTTAAAAAAAGGGAAACTCTTCTCACTTGGCCAACTGCAAAAAAATTACTTTACAGTACATGATGGAAATGACCTCCCTCTTTCTCTCATCTTTTGATAGGTTGGCCCTTGCCCAGTTTCCGCCAGATTTCTTCACCCATGTCGTCATTGACGAGGCTGGCCACGCCACCGAGCCAGAGGCCCTGATCGCCCTGGCCGGACTCCTGAGCCCGAACAATCCGTTAGGGGGCCAGGTGGTCCTCGCTGGGGACCCCAAACAGCTGGGCCCTGTTCTCAGGTCACCCAATGCCATAGAGCATGGACTCTGTGAGTTCAAATGACACGAAATATATACTGTAAAAGTGGAAATTTGTGCGCATTTCGCACAACCACAAATCAGTGCGAAAATAAAAACACATGAACATTTGAACACATCATATCTTCCACTGATGCATGTCTTGATTCCGCAGAATTATAAACATGTGAAATTCATCTTACCAAGCCGAGCGTGAAAAATCACTTGCGCGAAAAATTACTTTTGCGAAAATAACCACTCTTACAGTATTATGTGCATATGTTTGTGCACATGTGTATGTGTGTGTGTGCTGTGTCTGTGTTTATTTGTGGGGAAGATAAGGAGAAAGATGAAGAAAAAGAAGAAGTGAGTATTTACAGAGGGAGTAAAGACAAACACAGATGAATTGGTTGTGGCAATTTTGGTTCACAGAAATATACAAATGAGTAATCATTGTGAGTGAAAGGGGGGGGGGGGAGAGCAAGGGAAAGACAGGCCAAGTTTTATATTTAATGCTATGAATACCATACCACTGGACATTTTTAATCAGCATAAAAGAAGAAGAGGGATATGTATTAGCATACATATATAGATATTATAGTAGATTTGGGTATATATAGAGAGATATTATTTATGAGACAGACTTTCCTGCAAACATTACATATATCCTGCTTGTTTTTATGCCTCCGCCACGAGGTGGTGCCGGAGGCATTATGTTTTCGGGTTGTCCGTCCGTCCGTCCGTCCTTCCGTCCGTCCTTCCGTCCGTCCTTCCGTCCGTCCTTCCGTCCGTCCGTCCGTCTTTCCGTCCGTCCGTAATGAATTTTGTGGACAAGGTAACTATCAAAAGCTGTTGAGGTATCCTGATGAAACTTGGCATGTATGTGTATTAGGGGGTGAAGTTGTGCCTATCAACTTTTGAGTGCACGTGCTCAAGGTCAAAGGTCAAAAGGTCAAGGTCAAATACATAAAATTTCACTATTTCCACCATATCTATGCAATGCCTGAAGATATTTTCTTGAAACTTAGTGTATACATGTATTACCCAATTTAGATTCTCTGGTGAAAGTTTGGGTCATGAGGTCAAAGGTCAAAGGTCAAAAGGTCGAGTAAAGTATTAAAACTTCTTTTTTTTCTCTGTAAATTGGAAAATTGTTCAAGGTATCTTCATGGAACATAGTATATATACATGTACTGACTGGCAGTGATTATCTAGAGAATGTAGGGTTCATGGGGTCAAAGGTCAGGGGTCAAAGGTCAAGTGCAACACTTCAAAATTTTACTATTTCCCTCATGTTCATGCAATGCCAGCAGGATTAGTATTTTTTTTTTACACTTGGTGTATGCATGTGTAACCTAATAGAAATTCTCTGGAGAGTTTTTTTTTTCTTTTTCTTTTTTTATTGCCTCAAAGGTCAAAAGGTCAAAGATCAAGTGAAAGTGCTGAACTAACTTTTTCCTCCATATCTCGGAAGTGGCTCAATTTATCGTGAAACCTACTGCATATCTATGCATGTTCTACCTGAAAGTGATTATCTTATGAATTTTAGGGTCTAAGGCCAGATGAACATGGTAACAATTTACTATTCAGTACAGAAATTGCACTTTTTCTCCATACCGGTACCATGAAAATTACTCAATGCATAAAGGTATGAATGGGTCAAAGTCAAGTTAAAGTCCTTAAATCCCCAAATACATGCTCTCCTATTCATCCAATTAAACCAAGTTCAAGGAAGGTGAACATTCAACACATTTCTGACAAACTTGTCATTTCAATATTTTGCCAGTTTTGTGAAAATGTAATCACACATTGTCCACATGGACTATCTAGACCTATTAGGAGAATCATGCATTATGGCGGAGGCATACCAGTCGCCATAGCGACATTTCTAGTTTCAGTCCAATAACTTGTGGGTAAGGCTGATGAAACCTTGCCATGTTTGTACCCCCACCTTAGCCTTGTCCTACCTGGAACGTCTCATGACCCTATGCCCTGTGTATAGCCGCCAGTCGGCTGGGAATGCTGCCGCTCGGGGGAACTACGATGAGCGGGTCCTGACCAAGCTCCTGCGGAACTATCGCTCGCATCCTGACATCCTCCAGCTGCCGAACCAGCTCTTCTATGACAACGAGCTGCAGGTGTTTGCCGACGAACTGGTGCGGAGCCAGTTCTGTACGTGGGATGAGCTGCCAACCGAGGTGCGTAATGTGTAGGATGTTGTCGATTGATTCAGATATGTAAAACAGAATTATGGTCTTCTCAGCTGTCATGGGTGTATCCTCGTAATATTCACCAAGATTCATTTCTTTTTTTCTTTTTTCTTTTTTTGTCGTTCAACCATGATTCGCAGATATACGAGACTAACAAGGATTCTTACTACCAGATTGGTTAACTGCTCATCACATGACACATGAGCTAAAAGAAGTGCTTTTCATACTGTAAAAATGGGAAGTATTCAGCAGGAAATGTTTCTTTCCTCGGCCCATTACATCATAATATCACCACTCATAGAGTTATTGGTCATGACGTGATTACAGATGTATGAATTTTCTCTTGTATTAAGCCACTTGTCCCAGAAACAATGTTGCTACTATTTAATGCTCTATATGTTCAGGAAAGTTTTATCATTCTTTGCCAATATTTCATAAGGTGGGATAAGAAATCCTTTTCATTTCAACCCAATTTAGGTCATGCACCAGTGGTCATTTCAGTCGAAGAAATATCAAAAGACTCTAAATTGCCAAATTTATGTCTGATCACTAAATAGGTCCCATAAATGTTAGAACACTTGAATTTAATGTTTCCATGTCAAAATGGAAAATTTTTATTATTATTAAAAAAAAAAGATTTTATGGAGATTTAATAAATCAAACCGATTCCATGTAGTCTATTTTCAATGTAACATGTGTAATATGATTCAGTGTTGCCAATTTGTTGAGGGTAAGACTATGATTCCTGATATAAAATCTAGCCAGGACCTGAATGGGTTAACCCTATTCTAACTCTAACTCTAACTCGAAAAAACAATAAAATACATAAGAAATTAACAAAACAATACAAAACAAAAGAAACTGATTTTGATTGCGCTATTTTTTTTATAAGAAAATTGTTTGATGTGTCTTGAGGAACTCTGACACAAAAATTTAGCAATCCTTCAATCATTTTAATGGAGTTATAGGTGAAAATATGATTTCATGCGTAAATTTGCATAATTAATTTATTAAAAAATATAAAATCAAATTTTTTCTATTCTATGACCATACAGTCTTGTAGTTGACATCCGGCTCTATGTACAGGCAAAATTTCGCGGCGATCGCGCGATCGGCGGCCGAGATCTGAAGGGGGGGTCAAATTGACCCCCCCTCCCAGTAAAAACTTGGTCTCAAATAGCCCAGTTAGAATAGGGTTAAACAGGCTGCATGTTTCCCTCCCTGCTCCAGGGCTTTCCCATCATCTTCCACGGAGTGGAAGGCCAGGACGAGCGGGAGGAGCAGAGCCCGTCCTTCTTCAACCTGTCTGAGGTGGACGTGGTGGTCAACTACGTCCGGGAGGTGATGGAGAAACGGGGTGGGACCAAAGTGAAGCAGGAGGACATCGGGGTCATCTCGCCGTACCGAAAGCAGGTGAGACGGGTCAGCCACATCGTTTGAAGGGTTCAAATCCTATCTGTCCTTTGCATCCACAAGACCCAAGTGAATGAAGAGGTTCAGCTGTATCAGAAAATGCTGGACTAATGATTATGGGCCCCTTCAAGAAAACTGGCTAAGGCTGAAGAGGCTTTCCAGGATGAAGAATTATTTGGAGAATGTCAAGATTCTCCAGGATTTCAAAAAATGTTGATCTGTTCATTACTGGCTTGGCCTATTCATGTCTGTACAGTAGTGTGCTTCTATTGAAACACATACGGACATAATTGATGCTATCAATGGGCATCATATGTTGGTCTTTTACAATTTCAAACATCATTTTGGAGATGTGTTTACTGTCTTTGATAAGCGTAGTGAAAAAAAAAAAAATATGGGTGCAATATAGTGCAATCGAATTAACCCAGGTTTTAATACAAAGTTCACCAGTGGAAAACCTAAGGACAAGTATTATGTGGTCAAATTTACCTAGACACAGTTGCTGCAATAAAGTAAGATAAAAGGGTTGTGCAAAGCTGACATTTTTATTTGGTAGCATATTCGATGTGGAAACTGGCTGTGAACATGCTAAATTTGAGGATGCTCGGCTTGTAATTGCATGAGTCACATTTCATTTGTTTTGGAGATATCTTGTCAGTGTTAGGTCCATGGCAGGGAATGTGGGTATGTCAGTGAAGTAGCTGCTGATGATTTGAAGCCCATGCAATGACACAGTCATAATATAATAATGATTGAGGTCTTCTTAATCTAGGGTAGCCTCTTCAGTGTGACCGCTGCTTTACCAGAGGGTCCTGCCATTATTATTGCCCTAGCATTGCCAGGTACCCTACATGTAAATACACCTGGGTTGAGAGGGATATGGCAGGTAAAAAATATCTTGTCCAAGGACATAGGCACCTGACTGGATTTGAACCCTGAACTTTTGAATGAAATTCAAGAGTCTTATCCACTATGCCACTGGACCCCCCTCTACAAGACTGACATAAAACTTTACCAAGCTAGGTACCCCATTACAGACTCTAAGGCCCTAATTCACGAGGGTGGTACAATCTTTGTCCATGGTTTAAACCATGGACAAAGACTGTAGTTTTGTATGGGGCGCCAAGTTTTGCATGGTCTATTTTGTTACGAAATCAGTCATTATGTCAACGAAATAACCATTTCATTGACAAAATGTTAACATTTCGTAATGAAATAGGCCATGTGACACTTGGCGCCCCATACAAAAGTACAGTCTTCGTCCATGGTTTAAACCATAGACAAAGATTGTACCACCTTCGTGAATTCGAAGTGCTTGGTGTTACTGAGTCGTTGTAAGTTGTTGGTTTCTGACAGCAATCTCAATTCTGTATAATTCATCCCGTGTTCCCTGTGTCTTCAATGACTCCACAGGTGCAGAAACTCAGGCAGGTCCTGAAGAAGCGTGGCTTCAACGACATCAAGGTCGGCTCCGTGGAGGAGTTTCAGGGCCAGGAGAGACTCGTCATCATCATCTCCACAGTACGCAGCACACGAGCCGAGTTCATCCAGATGGACACCGACTTCAAACTCGGCTTCCTGAAGAATCCCAAGGTATTGTTTGGTCTCATATGAATAGTAAGCACGCCTATTTTTAGCTCACCTGAGCCAAAGGCTCAAGTGAGCTATTGCGATCGCCCTTCGTCCGGCGTCCGTCGTGCGTCGTGCGTCGTGCGTCGTCCGTCGTCCGTCGTCCGTCGTCCGTCGTCCGTCGTGCGTCGTCCGTCGTGCGTCGTGCGTAAACTTTTTACATTTTCATCTTCTTCTTGAAAACCCCAAGACCGATTTTCATCAAACTTGGCAGGTAGCATCCCTAGGGGGTTAGGAACTCAATTTGTTAAAATGGGCACCATGCCCCACCCAGGGGGCCCCCAGGGGGGCCCAAACCCCCCAAAATTAAGGAATCTGTAAAAATCTTCTTCTCTAGAACCAGAAGTGATAGAGCTAAGTTAATAATATGAGTTAGTACATTGATGACTGTAGTTTCAAGTTTGTTCATGGCAGAATCAGGGGTGCCCCCCTTGGGACCCAGGGGAGGGGGGTGGGGAAGGGTTCTAATGGGGCCTAAATTGTACATTTTCATCTTCTTCTTGAGAACTCCATGACCCATTTTCACCAAACTTGGCAGGTAGCATCCCTAGGGGGTTAGGAACTCCATTTGTTAAAATGGGCACCATGACCCACCCAGGGGGCCCCCAGGGGGCCCAAACCCCCCAAAATTAAGGAATCCGCAAAAATCTTCTTCTCTAGAACCAGAAGTGATAGAGCTAGGTTAATACTATGAGTTAGCACATTGATGACTGTAGTTTCAAGTTTGTTCATGGCAGAATCAGGGGTGCCCCCCTTTGGACCCAGGGGGGGGGGGGGGGTGGGGGTGAGGAGGGGTCCTAATGGGGCCTAAATTGTACATTTTTATCTTCTTCTTGAGAACCCCATGACCCATTTTCACCAAACTTGGCAGGTAGCATCCCTAGGGGGTTAGGATCTCAATTTGTTAAAATGGGCACCATGCCCCGCCCAGGGGGCCCCCAGGGGGCCCAAACCCCCCAAATGAAGGAATCTTTAAAAATCTTCTCTAGAATCAGAAGTTATAGAGCTGAGATAATACTATGAGTGAGTACAGTAATGACTGTAGTTTCAAGTTTGTTCATAGGAGATCCAGGGGTGCCCCTCTTGGGGGGGGGGGGGGGGGGGGGGGGTGGTTGGAAGGGTCCAAATGGAGGCCTGAATTGTACATTTTCATCTTCTTCCTGAAAACCTCATGATGGATTTTTGTCAAACTTGGCAGGTAGCATCCCTAGGTGGTCAGGATCTCAATTTATCAAACTGGGCACCATGCCCCACCCAGAGGGCCCCAGGGGGCCCCAATTCCCCCAAATTAAGGAATCTTGAAAAAATTGGGCCCTTATTGTACATTTTCATCTTCCACTTGAGAATGCCTCGTCAAATTTTGGTAGAGCTGTGAATAATTTAGATTAGTGACTGCGTGAAAGGTGAACTTGCGATACTCAGGTGAGCGCTAGACCCGCGGGTCTCTTGTTTTTTTCCCCACCAGAATCGAGAAGTCGCCAAAGTTGGGAATGTTCCTATGTGAGCACAGCGGGATCACAACCTGCTCTCAGCTTGTAATATGCTTTTTCAGAAGTGTCCACTTCAGTAATAAATGAAATTTGTCATGTTTTGGGGTTTGCTGCTCCCCATCATTGGTGTTTATTCAAAGGCAGTTGAGTTGTAAAAGGCACCAAATATTAAAGACCGAAATAATGGAAATGGTTCTTATGTCAGTGATGATGCACAATTACACAATTTTCGTTGTCAAAACATCTTAATGTTTGAAGCAAGGCTACCAATGAATGTGAAGTTTACAAGATCCCAAAACAGGCAGGCAGAAATGTAGGCTTGGAAATCTACAAACTGTGGAAGGCAAGAAAACATAAGGCTGCTATGCTGCCCACAATAGCTCAGTAGTTGATAATGCATAGTTTTTATTACTTTTTTTCTCAGAAAATTTGGATGAAATGGCATAATTGGTGCCCAAGTAAATTGACGATAGCTAATACATTAATGTATGAGGGTATGAAGGTATGACACAGCCTTTAATTATCATGTTAAAGTTAGCACAATGTAATTTTGGCATTATGACAAGGTCCATAGGGACTGCCTCGTAAACTGTTCACACTGCTGAATGCTGGCAGTAAAGAAATGATTGCTGAGAAAGTGTGCTATTCCAGTAATCCTTCAGCAACTGGAGGTTTCTTGCAATGTCTCCCTCTATGTATGGGAGGAAGCAGTCAATCTCACACGGTTTGAAATGGTTTTGATTACTGATAGGTATATATATGTAACTTAATCAGGGTAATAGAAGATTGATGAGAATCAGAAGAAAAGAAATACATTTTCACACACCCACACTTACCTAGCTGACACAAATTGAGAGGAGCTAAAGGTTAAAAAAGTAGAGAATGCTTTGGAGAAACTATATTCTTTACAGCTATATGATGAACACTCAATTCTGCATGTTTTTCTCGCTTTTCAATGTCTATCTGTGGATGTCATGAAAAAAGAGAGCTTTTGATCACACTCTGTAATTTTCCATATTCTTGTTTGTCTACTGGTATTCCAGCGCTTCAATGTCGCTGTCACAAGAGCAAAGTCCCTGCTGATCATTGTGGGAAACCCCTTCATGCTGAGCAAGGATGAAAACTGGAACCTGTAAGTTGAATTTCTTTTTGTTTTATAGCAGGTGCATATTATATGTAGTTTTATTTCATACTCTGTTTCTGCATCCAGAATTTTCTCAAATCTTTTTTTCCAAAAACAAAAATTTGCACAAGACGATGACACAATCTGTCATGGCTGGGTTTCCATTTAGGTTTTCTCAACAAAAGTGTTACTCCACCATGAAATTAACTTAAAGGGACTGTTAAAGAGAAAATAACATGTTTTATTTTCAAAATGGCTGAAAAAAGGCATGAAAAGTATGAAATTATCAAAATTTCATGCTTTTCTGAAATTGTGGTCGTGGTCAAAGTGATATTGCATAGATGCAAATGGGGAGTCGTATGACAATTTGGTGGATGGTTAAATTTACATTTGGAAAGGCAAATATTGTACTGCTTGCATAAACTCAGCATAAAGACATGCATGTGCACAGCATATTAGGCGAAGCATCTGTACCTATGCAGCTGCTGCCTGCCCATGTTGCGTGTACGTACATCACTCTCACATTTAATATTTATGTAAACAGAGGGTGACATTTTGGTTGTTAGATTTGTGATTTTTTTTTTAATTTTTTTTTGCTCGTGAAATTTGTGAAAACCACACCTCAAAAAAAAATAATAAATCAGCATCTACAGTATGTATTTGGATTAGATGATGGTGCTGTGTGTCGTGCCACAGTTTCCCATGGACCAGCATACAAACCTTGCGTGCATGTGAAATGACATAGAAATAAGAATAAATTATGTATTCCCTTTTAACCAAATTATTCCTCAATAGCAAAGACCGAGAATTAATGACTTTCGGGGTAAGATGGAACGGGGAGAGGTGAGAAGTGCTGAATTATTGAAAAATCAAGAAAGACCATAGAGGCAATTCCAGTTCTGGGTGTTAGTTACAAATGATGGGAAAGTTCTGAGGGCATAACATCACCCATTTTAGCTCACCTGAGCCAAAGGCTGTGTGATATTTCTAAACCTTGTGTGATATTTTTTCAACCTGATCTGCCGTTTCGTGTCATCATTGCCTTTCTCCGATTGACTTTATGTTCACGACACAAAGTCATTGTCACAGAGACTTGAAGTACCACAATTACAGGAAATAAAGAAAGATTTCTTTAGACTATGTGGAGGAGACAGTTGACAGTGGTATGAGCCTCCTAGCTGGAGACTTTGAAGGTAAGATTTACTCTGTGTAACATTCAGAAAATTCTAGACTACTTTCCCTCATCAGTTGATATTTCTGCGTATCTTCTGATCTGTTTGTCTGTCCTGAAGGATGTTGGAATTCTGCCGCCAGAAGGGAGGTTATCGGGGCTGCCCATACAGCCCAGAGGAAGGCGAAGTGGATGACATCGTCCAGTTGTTGCAAAAGGTCCACCTAGGCACCCTTCCAACAGGTGAGGGCAGTGTCCTCTCTACTGTCATCTCGACACACCCCAATATCGTATTAATCCAAGTATAATAGCTGATCTGTGTGGTTGTCAAAATGTGTGTGGGTATATGTGTACCTATATCTCTCCATCTGTCTATTTGTCTATCTATATATCTATCTATCTGTCTCCCTATCTATCTATCCATCTCTATCTATCTATCTACATTTGTATCTATGCACATATACTTGTAATAGGGGCATAGATATGTAGATATAAACATAGATGTATTTATTCAGTCATTCACTTATTTATTTATTTGTTTATTTATTTATTCATTTATTTATTTATTTATTCATTCATTCATTCATTTATTCATTTATTCATTCATTCATTCATTCATCCATTCATTTCTTCACACTCCTTCAGATTCACAAATCTGGCTGTAACTGATATTAGTACTTTGTAGAAATTAATGACAAATGAAATACTGAAAATGTCATCGCTTTCTTCATACTTTTAGTCCAAGTTTAATGAAAATTACACTGTTCCCCTTTGCTTCATTTCATTCTATTCATCAAAGCCTGCTTGAATGTAGAATAGATTTTTTTTTCACTTTAACATTTACCATATGATTGTTAATATACTTCTGACTATTTACAGTCATTATCTTACCTGCTTCTCTTTTTTATCTTTCTCTATATCTCTTTCTCTCACTCTCTCTCTCCTCATGCCAGTGGAGGAAGCAATGGATGGTCTTCAGGTCAGTCAGGTGACCGAGCAGAATGACCCAGAGTGGAGGGGAGAAGTCTAGGGGGTAACAAGCCTCATTCGTAGAGGGCGCTGTTTTCTAGCCTAGAAGTAATGTCCACGTTGCAGCGGCTGATCTCTCGACATGTGACGCTGTGAAGTCTTCTGCCGTGCACGACGACGCCAGCCGTGAAGGATGACAAGGGATCGTCAAAGCGGCCGCTGGATACCCCTTTGGATGGGGAGACATCGCATCAGCAGCCCGAGATGAATGAATAAATGTTGACGTGCATCCATGAACGTTTTTAGCCGGGGCCAACTGAGAAATGAACAGAAATCCAAGCATTTTGATCTTTTAGATATGTGATGATATCAAATATCCGCAGTAAAAATGTTTGGGAAGCATTCACAAAATTGCTTAGCAATGAAATCATTAAATTGCATTGCTGTTGTAGAGGTTCACTTTTAAATTTTTAGCAAACTTTGCTTTTTGTATTTCATTAAAACTTGCATTGTAGTGTAAAGTAAATCCTCTTGGTGATTTTAATTGACAAATTGATTTGACTGAGTGGAAAATTATTCTATTGACTTGTAGAGCTTATACGATTGGGCGGGGGCTCTTACTACTGTGTATACTCTCGTTATAACGAATACGGTTACAGCAAAGTAAAAAATTCAGGTTCCAAAACTATCATCTCTATCTCTTTACATACTAGAATGTTCGACTATAATGAAATTATGAAATTTTGATATAACAAACGAAAATTGCCAGTAACAGGGAATTTGTTATAACGGGAGTCCCCTTTATTGTTTGAGTGTTTGAGCTGTGATCCACAAAAAGTTGCAAAGAATTCAATATAGGTATCTTGGAGGTAGAGAGATTCTGATTTGCTGTCAGTCAAGTTCCGCTTGATTGTTTTATTTTGACTCGCAACTTATCATGGCCTTCTTGCTTCAGGGAGCCCAAGTCTAGTCGCCGATTATCTGAGAAATCTCACCGGAAGAGGAGAATCGGGTCAGATACACCATTCCCACACCAGCAGGGGTTGAGGAGGCATAAGCTAGCAATTCATAAATGTATAAATGTAGAAGAACAATGAAGAAAGTAAAGAAAGATGGATTGAAATGCGGGGTGAACTTATTTGATTAGACCATCAGATGTGCATTCCAATGGTATCCGTGCAATGATCTAATTATACAGTGTTTCCTTCAACTTTCCTCTTTTAAATGCATAACAGCTACCTCCCTTGTGAACAAAGTAGCGCACCTGTAGAAAAAAATTCCATGCTCCAGAAAGGGGCAAGTTGTGCATGCAGCAGCAACCAGTTTTGAAAAGAGGAAATACGGCAAAAACAAACCAACTCAACAAAGCATGAGAAGCTACGAACATATGAGCACAAACAGAACACAAAGTTTATGAGGAGGAGGGAATATTTCAGTCGCCTGAATAAGAAAAATATAAGAAATAATAAATGCAATTGACCACCCGAACATTGCTGGGTTTTGCAAGGAATGTGCCATTAGATATCATGTGCATCCAACTGTACAAATTGTCTGGAAAATGAGCTTCAACGAAATTATTGCAGCATCAGAGTTGGAATGTTGAGTTATCTAATGTATCATTTAGTGTAACCACTTGCTATGACATTGTCATTTCGTAATGCTCGGAATGGTGATTTGGGGAGGTGGGAGAAATTGTGTATGAGGACGGAAGGACTCTTCACCACAAAGGCGGAATTCTTGTCCGCCTTTGTCCAAACATTTCAGCCTTGCAGTGATGACTTCCGTCCAAGAGATTCTTATAGAGCAATACCTTTTCGGTCATTTTTAATGATGAAAGAGGCGTTGACACGAGAAAGTCAGTTGCCTTATGTAATAAGAGTGAAGTACTTAATGCAATTACTAATTACTATTATTCTGTCTATTCATATTTTAGAATTGTACATACAGCTAAATACACACTATTCTTAGTCCTTTACAAGTGGTCTGCACTATAGTAGTGCCGGAGACCATTATTGTTAATTGTCCACATGTAACAAGTCATCGTAGCGATTCAGTGCAATGTTCCAGAGTAATCACAGAAGACAGTGCTACACTGCATTTTCCCAAAATAGCATGATAATTGAGATCACGCTAGCCGACGACAGAATCATCATGATTGGCAAGGCCAGGGTTAGACTGCAATGAAATATTGTACTTAGTCAAATGCATCTATTTTGGTAATTAATGTGTGTGCGTGGCAAATAGAGATAGTGCATGCCTTGGTTAGAATTTGCTCCTATAATGATCTTTCAGACCCAGCATCCGTCATACAACAAATGTCCCCATATGCCCTCTTGCGAGGGGCACAAATTTGGCTCAAAACTTTTGGTTTCTCCACAAATCACTGGAACATTTTATTGCCCTAAAACTCTAGTGCCCAGCAATTCTCTTGTCCATGGCAGCTGTTTGAAAATTTAACATTAATACCATCAATTTGTGGATTTTGCGATGATGACGAATCTTGCTCCAGAGCAAGATTGGTTTACAATCACTATTGTGCTACTGTAAAACCAGAAATTTTGAAAGGAGCCACAATTCGGGGAAAGTAAAATGCAAAATGAAAGTGGTTGTCTACACAGTCCAGTACATGTACTGTGTGTACTTGTAAATTTTTCATGGTCGGCAACAGTTTCATACTGCAATGAAGGCCATTAACTCCAATTTGCAAAAGTTCCATGTCACTAATGTTACTGGTTTTACAGTATTTCATGCGATATTTGGTGCTGCACCGCAAAAGAGCATCAATATAGCTAACATGACAATTGCCTTAGTTATTTTGGGCAGTGTAGCACATGCCTAGAGATTGTGAAGCTTGTAACACATTAATGTTCATGCCGACATTTGTCTGGAGTGTGACTCTTACGAATAGAATGTCAGACAAGTCAAGTATGGCTATCCTCTCTTTCAGTTCATACAGCGTAGCTGGAAGTAGAAAGTCACCAAGTTTCATTAATACATGTCCTGATGAGTCTGTATATGGTAGACAATATTAACTACATTATCCAATTATTATTCTTTGGTCCTGGAATGCATATTCAATTCATTTACATGTTTCGCTCACTTGGGACCAATTTTGTGATGATATATTGTATTTTTTAGGACTGTCTGAAGGCTTGCCTTGAAATCTTTCATGTAACAAATAATGACTATTTCATCAAAGTAGCCTTGAACTTGTGCTAACTGCAAGGCTTTTTACAGTCATGTAAATCTTTTTAGCGAATAGTAGCATTTTGCATGACGACTGAAAATAAACTGCATTTTGATCATCACTGCAACCCAAAGTTATTTCTGGAATTATTTCTGTTTATCGTTATTTCACACGTCTCATGTCTACTTGGATGTTGTTGTTGTTGTTGTTCCATACTCACACAAGCAATCACGCACTCACACAATTTTATACACACAAGCCTGAATTAACTCTCCACTGTCACTTGCCAAAACTCAGTACATGTGCTAAAGAGTTGAAGTTATAAAACAAAACATGAGTCCTGATTGTTGCTTTCAATTTTATTGGATTTTAGCGGATTTTAGCATACAATAAAGAAATGTACAAAAGAGATGGTCATGTAGAAAACAAGCATGTACTGTAGACACTTTGTGATGTACTGTTTTGATTGCAATACGCGGAATGAACAAGTTGACGTCATGCAAGAAAATCCCTGTGGGAACCGACCCTGATGAATGTTCAGGCACAAGAGTTGACGAGTGTCTACCTTTTCTATTTCACAGGCACTTTATAAAGAAACACAACCAATCTAGCAACAAGCCCAACAAATTGAGACTACACTCATCAGTCACTCTGTTGCTTGTACATATATTACATTGACATTTGGAGACCTACCCCTGCTGGAAGAATTACCAGAGACCCCAACTCTCCCGTTTTCGACGGGAGATCTCCCGCCGAAAGCCCATTTTTGCACAATCTCCCGTTCTCCCGTTTGAGATTTGATTTCTCCCGCCCTGGCTCTGTGTCTCCCGGTGGAAAGGATTTCTTACTTATTTCTATCGTATGTTGAAAAAATAAGCCTTAGATAGCACCAGAGAACATCTAGAATCCTAGGAACTTCGCGCTTCTCACACATCAACTTGAAGTCTCCCGTTTGCTAGGGGTTTCGGGCGGGAGAATCTCCAGATCAGAAGGTGCTTGGGGTTGGAGTCTCTGAATTACACCATATCGTATTGTGATCACATGACCCATGGCAATGTTATTCCACAGTCATCATCTCTGCAAAATTGACCTTGATTCACAAAGCTGAGAAATGCATTGAAGAATGCCCTTTGACCCAGTGCCCTTTGACCCAGTGCCCTTTGACCCAGTGCCCTTTGACCCAGTGCCCTTTGACCCCTCACACTGATTATCTCATCACATCTAACACTTTCATTTACTACGGTACACCAAGAGCCGCAGCAAAGCGTGCTGCTTTGACAATTACTTCCTCAAACACAAATCTGTTGGCTTGAGAAGGTAAGTTCTGGAAGTTAAGATAAATCTCATTCCACAATGAGTTCTCTACTTTGGCACTGAAGGTGGGCTATGTCCTCCATGGGCTTCAGGGGTATGTTTTCAACAGTTACCTCTAACAACCTAAACTCCATATTGTAATACATGTACACACATGTAATACTTAACAGCAGAGCGCATTCACATGAAATCAAAACAAAGCAAAGAAAACTAAATGCCGCATCAGTTTGTAGAGTCCAAAATGGGCAAACATACAATATATCTTTTTTTTTTTTTTTTGCTTATGTCCGGAGTAGAAAATGCCACATTCACATACAGAGAGCTTCACTTTCTTAATTCCCATGACACAGCTGAAAAACTGAAAAAAAAAATCACAAGACTATCCTTCAATAATTACTTGTGCCCTACCCCCCCCCCCCCCCCCAAAAAAAAAAAGAGGAAAAACAAAAATAAATAAATATCAACTTGGACTAAACATTGTTTATGAAGATTGAGACAAAACAAGTAAAGGAATACATCTGCTGATAAAAGCTTTTTTAAGTTTCTAACATTCCACACACTACTGCATGTACATTTGCTGAATATACACATACGTAACTTCACAATCTGGCTCAGAAAAAGATTTTATAGAGCATAAAATAAGCCGCGGTCACACTGGCGAAAGATTGCAAAGTTTTCGCGATCCTTGGTTGTCTGTCAACACTGGCAGCTAAACTTCTTTATCTTTAAGTTCTCAAAGTTAAGGTCACTAGTGCGTGTGCGCAAGAAACAGGAAAGAATACACTATCTGACAGTTAATGATTGTGACATAACAATGCACACAGGTACATCCCACTGAGGCACCGCCCAAAAACCATTGATCAATGCTGCAAACAGGCAGTGGACTACTCACGTGACAAATTTTGTGAAATTTCAGTTGCGAGCGTTCAAATGTACCTAGTTTGAGTGGGAAGTTTCGTGAGAAGTTTCCAGTCACACTAGCAAACCTTTGAGATCTTGAACTTCGCAATCTTCGCCGGTATGACCACGGCTTTACATTCATTCTTGGATTCAAAGAAATCGCCATTACTTCATGGTTAAGGCATAAAATAACCCTATGCTACCTCTTATGAAAGCTTAAAGCTTTCCCAGAAGCTGTGAAAACACATTTTACCTTATGACTGAAGATTTTACGACATAGTATAAAATTCCTTATTTTCAATTGCATAATTACTGAGCTTTACAAAGCACATCTGTTTACTTGTTGCTGGTTTTTTTTTCCTTATACCATGTTTCACGCAAGACAACAGAAATAGAGAGTCTGTGCAGACGTACAGACCCACTAAAAGACATATCAATACAGGTGCATGGTTTTACCTCTTCCTTTCCTCTTTGAGCAATTCACGAAGTTGATACTGCTTACCTTTATCACAGGCAACCAACATTCACAAATCGTCGGATCCATGCCAAAAGGGCACTAATAGTGTACAAAGTCTATGGTGTTAAGGCCCTTTTGGCATGAGGCTGACGAAATGAAAGTCAGTGAGATTCCAAAGGATCATCACAGAGATATTTTTGTATTACAAGGATCTCAACAGACATTAAAAACGCAACTTCCAATATAAGCTGGGAGGCTCTCATCTTCATCTGTCGGGGCGTGCATCATTCAAATTTCTTGGAGCCCCCTTGGAGAAAGAGTTGGAAATGTTCGCTAGTGGTTACCTGGGATGAAGAGCACGTGTCAGTACCTTTGATCCATCTCCTGGAAAGCACATGAAGCAAGCAACTTCCCTCGACGTTAGCTCTCCGCATGAAGCAGAATCTGCGCATGCACCAAGTTGGATCTCTCTCACAAAGGTAGGACCTTCATTTTGTGTGTTTCTATCCAAGAGACAGAGTGTTTCACCCCAGAACTGAAGGGGGATAGCATGACAACACACGACACCCAAGCTCAGCTGGTGTCACCGGGCCACAAACGCAAACTACCAAATCCAACATAGGCAAACAAAAACAAAACATAAACAATGCTGTACAGTATGCTGTACACAAACGCAAACACATAGGCACAATAGCCTCAACAAAACGGACAAAAACTGAATGCATGAAACAAATCCCATCCAAAAATCAAGACACAGGAACTGGTCGAAGTGACGTCATATAACAAGTTGCAACAGGGCTGCTGACATTCATACGTCAAAATCAGGGAGAATTCACAGAGCAAACATGGAGACACCTGTATGTTACATTATGTCCCTCAACAGACAAAAATAACGCCCGCATCAGGAAGGTTTTGGCATTCTCCCGGAGGGACAAACATAGTGCATTTTCAGGGCGTCTCCTACTGAATCTGGTAGAGTTGACAGCTCTGTAAACCTCAAAGGATCATCATGAAACTAAACAATGGCAGTGTATAGCAAACAAAATGTCACTAGAACAAGCTTTAAATAATAAAAAACTGTGAAGCAGTCAAACATTGGCAAAATTCTGTGGAAACGTATCATAACAAGAAACACAATTTAGCAAAGACATTTTTTCAAGGCGTTGAGCGCAACAAAACTTAATGGCAGATAGCTAAAATCTCTATACAAGCAAAATGGCCGCTTCGAAACAAGTTTCTGCAGTATCATATGAACAAAGTCCTATCGTTCACACGTTTGGCAGACAAAAGTATGGCACAATACACAGACACCGAAAAAGTCTTGTGCTAAATGTTCCCCTGCCTACATGAATTATCGAAAGACAGACGAGTGTAGAAAACGGAAAGTAAATGTACTGTGTTCATCCGACAAATGCTTGTGGCAATCAAAGGTAATGAAGTCCATTCTGGATGACTTTTAAGTATACCACAGCTCGCATGTCTTAAAAAGCAAATCAAAACTGTGTAAAATTCAAGATGATCTGTATGACATCACTGTCACATAGAAATGCTTCACTTTTTTTCATATCATCTCAATAAATTTTAATTCATTGAGAAAAAAATAAGCTGTACATTTTTTTTTTCCCCTGGTTGAATGTATATGACACATGCTCAACACACACACTTGATAGACCTGTATTTTCTTTGGTTTGGTTAAATGTAACCAAAAGGCATTGAAATCGACAAGAATGTCAACAAAAGAATCCATCGCTATGGAAACGACTGAAGAGAGAGACCAATGGTAACATTCACATAGATGTCAGCATATCAAGCAAAAAAAAAAAAAAAAAAAAAAACTTAAAAAAAACCACTACACTACTTTACGACGTTGTACACTGCCCTTGTAGATACAGCAGGAATTATACAAAATACAGTACATTCTGTGTTCTGAGACTGCACACTGCTTAGAAGTTCCACTGGCTATGGATATGCCAATTAAAAAAGACATAATGATGGACTTACTTCGGCAGCCTCTTCAGTTTTAAACACTGTTCTTCTAAAGGTGCCTTAACTTTTCATACAAGCACTACTACTGCGTGGTAACCATTCATGCACCAGGGTCAACAATGACACTGTGAGTACAAGCACCCTGTTACAAGGTCCATGAATCAAATGAGACTTGAACTTGAGATCTCTTCTACAAAGTGAAAACATTGTTCTCATATGCCTGCAGCACAATCAATTTTTTCTCTTAAATATACACACATGGAAAAGAAATGTGTGACATAATGCTGTAATATCACCATTTCAGTTGGGCAAAATGATGAAAAATGCACAAAGTTGGCCAAAAACATTTGCCGGAAGTACTGAAATCTAAGAGCATAGTGGATCATGGTTGCTGTGTAGGTTTCAATAGATTATCGATAATCTACAAATCAGGCCGAAGTAGTAATTGACCGATCATCTACCCTAGAGTGAATTACATGCAGCTCGTCGGAAAATGTGATAGCTAGAAGACAATCGTTCATCATGCACCATTCTACATACCTACAACGGAGAGGGAATGGGGAGGGGGAGGGCCGCGTCAGGTAAAAAAGTCATGTACTACGATCAAAATCATTTTACACCTTTGATCGCAAAATACTCCAAAACAACTAAAATGTCCTGGAAATTTTCGTCAGCCACAAAACTTTCATGGTAGACACTTTCAATGTATTGCAAGAAAGTACAAATGGTGGAAGATGAATTTTAAGCCCTTCTGAGAGCTATGTTTTGGCTTGCAGCATCAAGAGCCCTATTTACTGTGCCACAGTGTTCTTGCAACACAGTCACATACACAGCATTACCTTGCAGAATGATAAAGATGTCCCAGTCTGTTACCATGACAATTAACAAGCATCATTAACAAACACCTTAACTGAATATTGATGATTTCAATGCATACCAAAATACTCAATTCCACCGAGTCTACTTTTTTTTTAGAAGCAAAAGAATGGCTTGGCTTGGAATCAACAGACATGCTTCATGGTGCGGGCCCCATGTTCTTATCCCTCCAGCATCTCAATTCTAATATTTTGCTCTCTAATTTCATACACAAGAAACTGTATGAACGCAGATTAGACAGTGTTGATTGTGGTAGTGGTGGTGATGGTGGTGATGATGATGATGACGACGACGACGACAACGACGACGACGACGAAGATGATGGTGATAATGATGATAGTGATGAGATGATGATGATGATAACGACAGAGATGATAAATATACAATGTAATGATTGGTGACAAAATCGAGACTGATGATAGACCATGATGACACCAATGGTGTCGATGCTGATTATGTTAATGGTTGATGATAACATAATTACTTAGTCACAGAAATCATTTGAGAGACATGTGCACCCCCCATATCTGATCTTACACTTAATCTCAGCCACACCAACATACATCAAATTATTACGGACAATTAACAGACTTCCAGCCGGGCATCAACTTTGTATGCCATCCTTAAATGTAACAGCCTTACATCACAGAAAGAGAGATGCATAGAGTTGCAGAAAAAAATATATATATTATATATTTTTTCTCTTTTATATTTTTTCTCTTTTTTTTTTTAAATACAAAGCAGGCTGACTTAAGTGACACCCCCTGCCACGTGTCATATCATTATAGTGCAACTGTCAGCTTTCACTAGAAAAATACTGCATAATATGTCTCTCATAGACATCTTCTTGTAGCTCCATGGTCATCATTCCACCACAAGGGTTACAATTACAGCACCATTGCGTCTAGTCTCAAACATGCACCTTAGAGCATTCAGACAAGACCAGATCCTGGAAGAAAATTATGCTACGTAATGTTGCTGCAGTTTATCAAGGAGGCATTCCTTCGCGGTGCACACAAAACGGCAGGCATCATGACGACTATCACCCGCCAACAGAGGGCGCCCTAGCTGACATCCATCTGGGTGGACTGCTCCTGGCTGTCCTGGTCCCACTCGTCCTCATCGGAGCCTTCAAAGTCCTGGAGGAATCCAACTGTGTGGGTGTCATGTGACAGGTGACAAACAGAGTAGGAATAATTCAATTTTGTGATACATTACTTGGCTCACATTTACCCCAAATTTCAACTTTTGATTGACCATTCACTATTTGAATCTTTTGACATGTTCGTGTCAGATGTCACCTTTAATATCGATAGTTCAGCATATTTCCTAAATTTCACCAAATAATGCTCTTCTTGTACAAGAGCAGTACTATGTATACAGTGCATATATATATACATACAAAAAGGTAATCCAACTTTAGAGGGCTACTGTTTTATAAATGTGAACTACAGAAAGTGCAATGGAAGTTGTGAGGAAAGGGGAATTCTTCCTCTTTCCAGTGATACCTAATTGTGTTGACATTCATGAATGACTGAGCACATCAACTTCAAAGATGACAATGACAAGTTGCACTTTTTCTAAGTTTGAGTGTTATCATGAAGGAACATTGAGTGTCTCACTGAAATGGATGAAATCTGTCAATGAAAGTGGTCAAATAAACAGGCCAGTCTGCACAACTGCAGGATTGTGTTCAGGGTTATCTCTTTTTATGGTCCATAACCTTAAACATGGCCACCTATTGGATAACCTGGTCACTCCCACAGAGGCCAAACACACACAGTCCATTTTTCTCTGTTCATATTCAAGACATGGTATGTTGCTGCGAGCTATGTGTTGAATATGAACAGAGAGAAATTAATTGTGTGGGATGGCCTTCATCAGAGTGATCAGGTTATCCGACATGGTGCAAAACTCAGCTGCATCATACAAATATCATTCATATATAATATTGAATACAAATCTTTTGTCATAAGAATGATCTCTGGAGTCAGATAGAGGAACACACTGGGCCATGCTGAAATTAATGTCTCAAGTGAAAGAAGACGCTTCCTTGAACAAGACGCCTTCGACAGGAGTAGCCTGTGAACCAGCAGTCAGTACTGACCCTCATGCTTAGGGAAGTCGGGCAGTCTCCCCGCCAACCTGGTCATCTCTGCGATGAGGTAGTTGAAGTGCTGCTCGGCCTCCAGCCGGTGGTCAGTGAAGTGGGGATCCATGAAGAGGGCGTGGAGGGGAAGTATACCCTGTCTGACGGCATCCAGCCTGTTGGCAATGGTAAACAAATCAGCTGAAACTTGTCACAAGTAATACACTCTGCCACACACCCAGTGTAATCCAACACAGCTTAACAAGGTCCTGATATTTACAAGCTCACACTTTCTGCGTAAACTTTTTTTCATTTGTCTTTTGTGCAAAGAGGAAATTCATACTTTCACGGAGCATTGCAAGAAATTAAAGGGAACTCAAACCCAAAAAGCAATGTGGATTGAGTACAAGCATTACCATCAGTAGAACACATCCGTGAAAGTTTGGGGAAAATCGGACAATCGATGCAAAAGTTATGAATTTTTAAAGTTCTGGTGTTTGAACCGCTGGACGAGGAGACTACTAGAGGTTATGACGTATGAGTGGACAACAATGTAAAGAAAATATAAAAGGAATTCCACAAAAATTCACTTTTCTAGCAAAATGAAAGAGTACTTGACTAACCGCTTTCAAAAAGCAGGGGGAATAAGTGCTACCCCTAACATATCTCAATATCAAGTTGATGGAATGTTTAATTTTCATGAAAAATGAATTCTTATTGAATTCCCTTCATATTTTCTTTATATTGTAGTCCACTCATACGTCATAACCTCTAGTAGTCTCCTTACCCAGCAGTTCCAACACCAAAACTTTAAAAATTCATAACTTTTGCATCGATTGCCTGATTTTCCTCAAACTTTCACTGATGTGTTCTACTAATGTTACTGCTTTCACTCAATCCACATTGCTCTTTGGGTTTACGTTCCCTTTAACTGTGCCTTCCCATTCCCCTTTACTGTAAAAGTGGATATTTTCGCGTGACTAATTTTTTTGCGCTCGGTCGGGCAAGAAGTGTGTTGCATGTTTTTAATTCCGTGGAATCAAGACATCAACTACTGGAACATACGGCAGGCAAAAATGATTTTGTGCTTTTATTTTTGTGCTAGGTTCTGGTTGCGCGAAATGCGCGAAAATTTTCACTTTTACAGTAATACATATGATTTCATTCGCAAGATTCTCCCATCAAGGCCATCTCTCTTTCTCCTTTGGATAACACTTGCCAGCTGGGCTAGTGTCCTCATCCATTATTTTACTTGCCCCAAACAAAATATTGTGAGTTGTCACTGAAGAGACAAGTGAGCGTGTGGATATGTACTATCCTGATTTTTTTTTTGTTAAGTTTTTTGTTTGTTTGTTTGCTTTTAAACTAAAATTTACACTGAACCTGGAGTTTAAATAATCAATTAAGACATTTTATGATGCCTGCACATAAACAGCAGAGCTTATAATAATTTCACATCAATATAGTCATTCCAGTTCAAGAAACTTAGATCTACTTTCCCCTTGAAACTAACATTTCTTTGGAAGTGTAACTTAAACTAACAAATCGTCACCACAAAAATATTTGGTGCTGCTGCTTCTGCAAAAAAGATGGTTCACAAACACATGCCCCTTTCCTTGTTCTTGACCCACCTGGGATTGTCAATATCCACCTCTGGATCCAGGGCCTGGAACTCCCTACACAGCATCATCACCAACGATGCTACCACCTGTTGGAATGGAAGAATCAAAGTTCGTTGGTGGACTATACGTAGATATGAACGCTCATCCAGCACCGTGACAAATTGACATAATATGTTGACGAGTGGAAGCGATTGTATCGCGTCATAAACAGATTCATATGGAAAAGATGCCTACACAAATGTGTCAGCAGGAGACATCATGGAATACAATGCACTGAAGAATGTAAGTTTGATATGAGATTTTATCTAAAACAAAATGCCATGAGCACCGATAGGTGAACCTGTGCGCTATACACATAGCCACTATTATCATAACACAAAAAGAAAGAACAATACAAAAACCCCTCAAATTTGTAAGAGTTTTGAATGAACATCAATGGGTGCTAATAGATTATTGGTATACTGCAGCAGGATAACAACACAGAGTGGAATGGGAGGGATTTGGTAAATAACTGAACACACAGAAAGCATTTTGACTGGTTGACCTCCTTACATAAGACCTATTAAATGAAGCTAAAAAGCTATCAAAATCACTAGCTTTTCAACATATATATTTGATATTGATCAAATAGTACCACACTGCCATCAATGTCGAGTAACATAACATATTGAGAACATTCCCTTTAAGAATGTGGCGGTAGACCAGAATCCATGCCAGATCGGCCAACTCACCTCCTCACTGCACTGGCAGTCTGTGTCTAGGAGGAACGCTGCTCCTTCCTCATGAGTAGAGGTCACGTTGGCTAGGAGCACACCAACCTGTGGTTATGAAATGATGTTACATGCATGAAAGTTCATGAGAACCATGATCCCATCACCCATCAAATCGGTCCAAACTTTTTATGAAAATACGAAAGAGGGAGGCCATGACAAAATTCTATATTTCTCTCATCATATAATCTATACTTTTGGTTATTTCCTTATAATCTAATGCCTGTCTTCTCAACATAAGTGTTACGCTATTAATCATCTTCCACGATCCTTGTTCAAAATATATCTAAGATCAAGACAATGAATGTTTCTAATGACACATTAAAGAGAAGAAATTTGCTTTTGATCACACCTTGCAACAAGTGAGCTTTCCATCAACTCAAATTAAAGCAACTGCGTGTGACATGACTGTGACGCAATTTTGATTATCGGTACATCATCCAACTTGGCATCTACTAGGTTCCTGTAAACATCCGAATTGGTTCCTGCAAATAACCCAGTTGGTCACATGACTTAACACATATCCTGTTTCCCCATTGTTTGCTGCCACATAAATTGAATAACCCACGTAATTGTTTCTGGATTTCTTATCTTATTCTTTTGGTTGCTGTTGTTGTTTTGTTTTTTTCCCTGAGGGCAAAATTTCAATACTATCTATGGTGCACAAAAGGTGTATAATACAACAGTCAAACCTGTCTATAGCGGCCACTTATCTACAACAGCCACTCTTTTTGTCTGCCTTGGGGTGGCCACTATAGACACATTTGACTGTAGTTGCAAAAATGTCACCCAGGCTTTTACCATCCTGGCTATCTTGGTCATCTCGTGTTCTCCCATCTTCCCTGGCAATCCTTGGTAGACACACTGGTAGATTTGCAAGAGGAGACAGGTGTCTGCAGAGAAAGGATGAGTTATAACTTCTCAGTTATGATGCAGTGACTTCACAGACTTCTCAAATTCAACACACAATTATTGACACACAGAATAATATGAATGCTTCATTTCTATTCAGTAATGATGAACATATTTAGGTTACAGCAAAAAGGTAGATATATGTGGAAAACCCAAGGGGGGGGGGGGGGAATCCACAAGGCGAGAGGGTCTCGTCATGAGACTTCTTGACTTTTGTGTTCAAGTCTTGCGCAACTTTTGAGACTAAATTTGCAACGTCTGCACATACTGTTTCAAAACCACGCCCACTTTTGTAACTGCCAGAGTCGGAAGGAGGCGGATTCCGCCCCCCTCCGGTTTTAGCATAGCCAAAAAAGCCCGGCCTAATTAGGGTTAAGACACATACGATTGCACATACAAACATGAACATATATACATATAAATACGCATACTTTTTTCTTAAAGTGGCATTGCACTGGGATGCTATTTATGTTTTGTTTTTGTTTTCTCTTCAACTCAAAGAGCTATCATGCTGACAATGCAATGAGTGACTATTCAGCATGAAGAGATATCTTTATACTACAATTTTGCAGACAAAAGTTCACACAAACAAGTACGCACACACACACACACACACACACACACACACACGTTACCTGAATGATTGCACATCTTCTGAGTGAGCAGCCAAGACTTTGTGAGGGTGGTGAGGAGAGAGAGGACCAGGCACCGAGTGTGCATGGGGCTCTCTGTCGAGAGGTGAGGCTGGAGGACCCCCGACGAAAGCAGTTCCAAAAATCTGATTGGAGGAGGGCAAGGTTTACTCTCATCAGCAAAGCTAGTTCAAAATCGTGCATCAGATACTTGATTGACATTACAAAGCAATACATATTGGGCTTGTATCTACACCATTCAGAGAGGCCTATGATGTCACACAGTATGCAATCTTTTAAAGAGGACCAATTACAGACAATTTAGTCATGTAAATAGTCCATATAAATCACGAAAATGGAGAGGGTTTTTTTGACAAAACTCACAAGCACTTCTCACACAAATGATGCATGAAATATTTCACATTAAGGTAAATAAAAGTCTAAAGCACTATAATTTAAAGAAACAAAAACACAAAACACCTCAATGTCTTCATTTGGGGACTTGCACATTATCAAAGAATGCTGATTGCCAAGAAACTTGGTGTATGTATGAAGGGGCACCATATTCACTGTTCTCTAAGTATCTATATGTGAAAGTTCTTTTTTCTTGGTTTTTTTGCTCGTTTATTTTTCATGAATATTTAACATAGTATTGTAAAACCAAAAACATTTGCAGCATGAATCTTTAATGAATTTGAGCCAATGGCCTTTTTCGTGGCATTAAATTTCATGAATTGCCACTGGCATTCAATGCATTGTGTAGAAAAAACATAAATTGTGTACATTTTACTCTTGTGAATCTTGGTTCCTCACGAAATTGTAAAAGTTTCATACATGTGAAAATTTGTGGTTCTACAGTATTCTCTGTAATTGAATATTCTTTTTCAGCTCGACAATGGCTTCACGGCAAGTTACAACCCATCAAACTTAAAAAGATTAGAAAGCTAATTACTTGAGCTACTCTTAAAGGCATTATTAACCATTTGAAAATGAAACAAAAACCCAGATTTAGCACTTCCAAATAGTTCTAAAATGTGAGTTAGGGATAGCAACGACCAATGTAAAAATTTTATTTAATTCATGTTAAGTATTGTTAAATATACAAAATGTGAACAATAGATATAATAGAATTATTTCTAGACTAAACCATCTACAGTTATGGTTTATGAAGAAAAATATCAATAAGTCCTTATGTCTTAGGCTTTAGTGCAAAATCTTTATGTGGTAGGATGTTTTGTGATACAACTGACCAACACTTATGCATTAAATGTGATAACTTGAACATTTTGGAAATCACTGCTCCCAAAGGTAAACAATGCCTTTAAAAATTATTGAGACAGAGTTACATCTCTGATGCCACAAAATACTAAAAACAGATCAAGGTTGCAAAGGAGGGCACCACTCTGGAGATGCCACCCTACACGAACCTGATGGCATCCTCTTCCTGTAGCTTCCTGGCTAGCTCAAGCAGTATCCTCAAGGCTGTGTCTTGGATAGTCGAGCTCTGACCGCTGGCACGCGGGATGCCCACAATTTTGACCAGTCTCTTCAGCAGCTGGCAGCTTGAAGGCAGCAAGCTGGCCGGGATGAAGGATGACGACGATGACGATGATGACGAAGATGGAGATGATACTGCACTGTGATGACTGGCGTTTGGGAGATGGGCGACGGAAGAGCTTGGGGCCTGGGTCGGCTGCGTTGAGAAGATCATAACACGCACAAGCACAAAAAAAAAGAATCAGTTTGCTTTCTTACAACCAGAACACCACTAGAACAGTAACAATCCCCTTGGTAAAATGCTGGTCACGGGAACGAACTGCTTTGAACAGAGTGACACATTGAAGTTGTAACTCATTCTTCATGAAAATGAGAAATATAAAGAGATGTGGCAATTAAAACAGACCAGCATATGGTCTACGTCACTGCCAGTCTAGACTTGATTTCTGCATGTTCTATCTCCAACCTCTCAACCCTACTCTTAGAACATGGATTGTACTTTTATTCATCACAGTAATATACATTTTCAAATCATAATCTACAGGCAAATTATCATGTTATAATAAGATAAAGATTAAGCATCTTACAATGGGAAAATGCATTTTAAAAAATGACAACCCAACTTACGTCTATAAGAGGGGCTGAGGGATCGATTTCCATCAGCGATGCGTCTCCTTCTCCCAGCCTGGTGGATTCCCTGTCTCCCTGGATGATGTGGGTGCAGACCGGTGGGCAGTGAGTGACCAGAGTGTGGAGGGTCTGCAGAGCTGCCTCAGCCACACCCCTGACCCTCTCTAGCTGCTCCTCCTCCTCCTCCCGGGATGCCTCTGGGGAACTATCGGAGCCCCCGCTGCCCCCGGGGCACGTGGAAGCAAGAGTAGAAGCGTCCACACTGATGCTACTCAGCCAGACAGCATCAATAAAACAAGTGAGCTGTTCCTCGAGTAATGGGAGCACCCCTACTATTGCAGTGGAATGGTCTGCAGTCAAAGACTTCTCAGCATGCTGAAGAAGGTGCCGCACTCTGGCAGAGGTAGTTCCGGTGCGGGCATTCTCAGTACAAGTAGAAGAGTTCAGCAGCATTGATATTGATCTCATAGCCAGGTTACAGCTCTGACTAGTGGAATGTAATCCAGGTGATTTATGCTCAAACCTTTGAATAAAAAAAGAAATATATGTATATATATATATTCTTTTTTAATAGTATCTGCCAAGACTAAAGTGCTTATCTAAAGTGCAATGTCAGCTATAACCACTTCTTTCTCTGATCACTTGAAAGATGCCTCTTCATTGCTTTTCTGTCAAAATATGAGTTGTCGTTTCATCAATTAGTCAAAAGAATAGAAGTGTACACACAAGAATAAGAAATCATCACAATAATATCAGAACGCATTAATCTTGTGGTTTAAAAGGTTAAACCCAGAGGCTCCTTTACACTTCCTTGATCATAAAGTTTGCATCCACGGAAGGAGACAGAATTGGGCAGGAGAGCTGCCGTAACGTGGCTCACAGAGGCAGCTGTGGTGTTCTATTGCTTTCTGCTCGTCATTTTTCGTAATTTTTGCTTTGTTTTATTCTGTTTTCACAAGTGACCAGAACAATCTAACTCCCTCGAGCCTTCCAAGCAATCATCTATATATCAAGATAAATCTCAAAGGGACTGTGGGTTATCCATCGATCAAAAAAAAAAATGACTGGAGAAATGAAACATGCGACAGATGTTATGTGCGTAGACCATAGTTTTCACTCACTCTTTGGGAGCACTTTGGACCGGTTTGTCTTCATCCCTGAGTGGATGGCGAGGGTTGAGGTAGTCACTGGCTGCCTGCAGTGCCTTAATGAGAGAGCCCAAGGTACCCTCATGGCAGCTGTACGCCTTGGACAGCGGCTGCTCCAGCAGACGACCAATCAGCTGCGCCGAAGAGAGATGACCTTCACGGCGCAGATGAACAAAACAAGAAACCATAACATGCCATGTTAGAGGTTGTATATCCCTTTGGGAAACGTCACAAAATTTTACATGGTTGTAGAATAATGTCTCTAAACATCATGTATGATATTTAACGGTAATACACCTCAGAGTTTAAAAATACAGAAATAAAAAAAAGAACATGTCACTCGAAAATGTGCTCCCTCTTTTGTCCCCAGAATAGCAGATGGAATCTTTTCGGGGTCTGAAAAAATTTCACTAGAAATCTATAACATTGTTTCTCCCTCCATCATAAAGAAGTTTCCAGTTTTATCAATCTGAGGAAAGGTCTGAATTACCTACCTCTACATTATAGCAGCTTCTGAAAGCAATCTAATTTTCAGGGTTGAAAAACAGACACACAAACTTTTCCAGGTTGCATCACATCCACTTCCATGCATATTGAGACATTTCCATTTCAACAGACTTGTAAGCAGGAGAGATCACAAACTTCGTGTAAACTGTAGCCGTCTTTGAAAGCTAACCCTGAGCATGCCGCACAAAGCAGTAGAAACCAACAGCACCATAGCAGCAACAATAGCCCCAAGTATCTCAAAGCATTTGAGATTCCAAGGGTTTGGACACAATGTCGAACAATAATTGTTTACCCCAAAGTGGAAGGTGGCAGCTCTCTTCAACCAAAACAACCGATCTTTCACACATGAAATTTTTGGCTTTGAAATGAGGCCTCAATAATTACAAGTCCTAAGGATTTGGCCAGAAGGTCGGATTAAAAACAAACTTAAATTGTCAGCAAGTAGTATTTTGAAGACTTGAGCACTAAAAAACAAAATTCAGATTATCTTTTCTTTTTTTTTTAAACATAGTAGTTAGCAGCCATCCCAGGGTCACTGATCTCAATTCACAGCAGTTGATAATCTGACAATAATGACCACTTGCACACATTGCAAGGCATAAAAAGATCATTACAAGAGAAACAAGGAAAAGTAGAAATTACGCGGTGCGTAATATATGTCCCCGGCGGAAGTAGCATTTTGTAGCAAAATGTACAATACAGGTCAAAAATCAAGGTCAAAGGTCAAAGAAGTCAAAGGTCAAAATTCTGTGTAGAAGCTTTGAAGCCCTCACCTAGTGCCATCACATAAAGCAAATGGAATCGAAATCGGGTTAGAAATGGCGAAGGAGTAGCATTTTGTAGCAAAATGTACAATACAGGTCAAAAAATCAAGGTCAAAGGTCAAAGAAGTCAAAGGTCAAAATGCTGTGTAGAAGTTTTGAAGCCCTCAACTAGTGCCATCACATAAAGCAAACGGAATCAAAATCGGGTTAGAAATGGCGAAGGAGTAGCATTTTGTAGCAAAATGTACAATATAGGTCAAAGGTCAAGGTCAAAGGTCACAACTGAAATTCTGTGTTTCAAAGCTCCCATGTAGTGCTCTCATATAAAGCAAACAGAATCAAAATCGGCTCATAAATGACAGAGAAGTAGCAAATTGAACATTTTGATCACACACGGACGGACACACGGACACACGGACGGACACACACACGGACGGACGGACGGACACACGGACACACGGACGGACACACGGACACACGGACACACACACGTACGGAGCCCGTTTCATAGTCCCCTGCTCGAACTCGTTCGGCGGGGACAACAAAACAGCCTTTCTGTAAAATTCACTGTTTGGGGTGCATGCCGTCTGTCTTTATGGCAACACTGGTGTACACTGTTTGTGAGCAGCACGTAAATTTCTTACCATTCGGATACGAGCTGGTCAGTGTCATCTTGGGAGATGGCACAAGGTCTTTGCGAGATGCCGATCTAGCACTTTCTTTCCTTCGCTGCTTACAGAAAGCCACTCTAGGACTCCGTGCTGGAAGATGAGAAAAGTCGGTCATTCGAAAGGAAGTTTTAAAGAAACCTGACCAGACATACCTGATCTAGCTGTAATAACTGAACTTCAAACATCTACTATCTAGACAGAATAATTGCGGTGCTGCATTGCCTGATCCTCACACACAAATTATTGACAGTACGTCCCACTTTCTTTTCTTGGAAATCCATCAACAAGTTTGACCTACTCTTCATCTGTTTTGTCTACAGCAAAGATATGCATCTTATGCCAGACACCAACTAGATTGGAAAAATACAGTACCAGTTTGGCACAAAATAATGCATTATGATTTGAAAATTGAAAGTAATCTGTCAGCGTCAACAATGGTTTGTCATTTCAACAATTGCAACTTCACCTTTTTCTAGCAGTGGGTTGCCTACACAAGACTGACTACTTAGAGATTGATGTTTAGAGGGCTTACAGATTCTTATCATATTCTCTTCTCACTTGAGGTATAGCATCATCACAAGCCAGAGTGTCTATTCCTACTTCAATGTCAGTTTCAGTAATACATTGTTTGCATGTTAACATCCCCAAGGCTTTACACACAAGCTGTGCCACAGATCATAGAAAGTTCTTCACACACACCTGGACTCCTGGACAATGCTCTCTTGGGGCTGTGGGTGGTACCCCTGCCCTCTTCCACGAGTCTCATCTTGACGCGGGCTGGCGATCGAGCCGGCGACCCCAGGGCAGGGTTAAGCTCCATGAAGGTCTCCTTTGTTGGGAAGCCACCATCCTGTTTGGGGGAAGGCTGGTCTCCAGTCCTCCCTGGGAGAGTGGAGCCATTGAACCGGGGGCCATTTCGTGGCGGTGTGATGGGATTGCGCGCAGCCATGGAGGAGGAGGAGGAGGAGGAAGAACCGCCAGCCTGTAGGCGCTGCTCCAGACTGCGGTACGAGTTCTGGGCCTCGGCCAGCTCACGCTCCTTGAACTGAAGCTGTGTTTTCAGACTTTCTGCCTGTAGTGCAGATACAGAAAAGCATAAATTCATGCATGCCCGACACTTATCTTGGGGACTTGCTCAAAGTTGGGCAATCAATAACAGCATAGCTGACTATTAAGCACATCAATTTGAACTGAGCTGATCACCTTAATTTTCTGTAATGCACATGCTCACTCCATTTCAAAGGACTTGGGCAAGCTAAGCAAAGTCAAAGCAGCTTATCTAGAATTTCCTCTCCGAGGAATCCAGATCATAACAAAAGCATGCAACTGAAGGATGGTTTTCAATGCAGTCATCTTGCATTGGTACCACAAAATCTGGAGCACAGATTCTAGTCAACTTGAGAATAGCTCTTCTTTTATCAACTTTTGTTGCCGGGTGTCACTGGCGATTCTTGGAATTGAGGGTCCACCAAAATTGTATGTATTCAAGACATGCACATCAAACTTCAAATTATTTCAAGTTCTGGTTACATGTGCTTTAACCCTATAAAGCCCAAGGGGGGGCACATTGTGCCCCCCCTACCAGATTTTCGTTTGCCACTCCTTCGCCCTTGATCCGATTTCAACCAAATTTGGTGACTTTTCCTAAAATCTTATTGCGAACATTTTGATACATAATTTAGCTATATTTGGTGTTGCTGGTTGCCATGGCAACCATAAACTGACAACCATGTCAGTCAGATTTTGCATCTTTTTTCTGTTCCCATTTCTTTTAACAGCATTACAGTGTATGAAATGAGTGTTTCTTGGCTGAAATTTGCTGAAGGAGCAAAATTTGAAGTAATTATGGTCCTGGAAAGTTTTTCTTATTATTTCCTATGTTTTTATGTGACAAAGGCATAAAACAATAGATATAATAGAGATAATTGAAAACAATAATATTTTCTACAGATTGCCCTTATATTTTGAGTTATTTTGATTATGTTATGCCTCTAATATCATTAGTTTATCATATTATCAATTTGCACTCTCAAAATTCCAGTATTATGCAAATATGAAATGTCATAACTATACATGTACCTATCCCAAACATTTCATCCCAGGTCTCATAATGTATCACTATGTTGATATGAATAGCGCCCCCATGTGGTGACCTTGAGAAATTTCAACCATGGCAAATGATAAAATTCCATTTGCTTATCATTTGTGGCAAATATGAAAATGATTGGTCTATAATAAGACATATAATGGGGATAAAGAAATTATACAGAAAAATCATGTTTTTAGCATATTTCCTATGTATTTCTTTATATTTTGGTAAATAGCGCCCTCCATGGGTGACCTTGTGAAAATTCAAATGTACAGTCATGTAGAGTAGGAGTTACTCTACCCACGTGCCAAATATGACGATGATACATCAAATAATAAAAAAGTTATATAGGGGGGGCACAATGTGCCCCCCCTTGGGCCTGCGAGGGGTCAAAATAGCTTGGGCTTAATAGGGTTAATTCAAAAACATCCGCAGTTCATAAGGTTTAGTGTCTCACCTCTCTTGCTAATTCCTTTTCCTTCTCCGTCTGGTCCCGCCTCCATCTTTCCTCCAGTTCCACCTTCTCGCTCTTCATGCGGCTGACTTCGGCCTTGGTCTTGCCCAGGTTCTGTCGTAGTACTTGGATTTCTCCGTCCTTAGAGAACCTTTCCAATTTCAGGGAGTCCAGCTGCATGGCAGAAGGGTCAAGGACTAAAGCCGTTTGCCACAAAATTCAGTAAAATTCTGTCCAAATGATGCACACAAAATCAATATGATGGCCATATGGAGACATACAGCTAATATTCTAACAAGAATGGAAACATGGCATTTGACAAAATAATGAATCATGAAAAAAAGGCACCTCTGGATAGAATTGTGCGATACTTCGGTCACATACAGAGGAATATTACCTTTAAACAACAATGAAAACTCATTTCTCATGTTTCTCTGGTAGAGAATCTCACGCATTACAAGTTAGCCTCTTATCATTTTACACTGTACTGTCTGGATGCAATCCAAACATTTGAACACAAAACTGGACCAATTTGTAAGTACGTCACACATTTTGACCAATAAGTAGTCTATTCTGTTTTGTACTGCCTTGTTGAACAGCTCTATCATAGCTCTGGTGTAGCCCCATCCCCATTTCAAAAGAGGGAAAAAAAAGTATTAAATGAATGAACGATAGTAAGGTTTATGACACATCATTTGTTTAGTCTAATGTTGTGACACTCACAGAGTGAGAACACTTCAGCACAAGACACTCAAAGGCTGCTTTACACGATTTTGCACAAAAAAACAAACATGGTTTTGAAACACAGCTTTGAAATACGGTTTTGAAAAAGGGTTTGCAAGAGGAGATTTTGCAAGAGTTTCTCCCGAGCATGTTCCTGGCTAGGCTCGCTGTGACTGTGCCATTGTGCATCTCATTATGTGCAGCTTGTCCCTTGGCAAGTGGGTGAACAGGACATGCATAAGTGTGACATCATTTAGACCGTGTCTGAGAATGCGGCTACATTTATAGGACTTTCTAAACCTCGTTTCTAGTGAAACACGGTTTTGAATCGCACCTCCACAGTGCATTTCAAAACCATGTTTTGAAATGAGGTTTGCAATCGTGACTACCATTTATAGTAAACTATAAATCACAGAACAGAATCAAGACCATGTTTTGAGCCAGAAAAGTTTACTATGTAAAACACACCCTTAGATAAAGTGGAATTTGTGTATAACTCCCCTGCAACCTGTAATGTCTTTGGAAATAACAGACTTAACATTACTCTTACCTCTGCCTTAAATTTTTGACATTCTGCCTTCGTCTTCTCCAGCTGCTGGGCCATGTAGCTGGTTTCCGCAGAGTCTCCAATCCTGCTCTGAAGGGGCAGGTCTGGTGATCCAGAGGATGTGCATCCCGTGGGAGGGGTCAGTTGCTTGCTCTCCCCACCCTGGTGGATGACGTGGGCCGACAGATTGTAGCGCACCTCTTTCGTCGAGTTAGATTGCTTCTTTACCTGTTCCGATGTCCCCTGGGTAGACACTGTGAATCCCTGTGACTGGGGAGCATTCTTGCTGCGGAGGGGTACACTAACGTTAGACTGCTGCAGCAGAGGGCATTTGCCGGTGGGCCGAGACTCGGTGGCTTTCTTCAGCCTATTCTGGCTGGAGGAGAAGGGCGGAGAGCTCTTCACGCCTTCCTGCGAGGAGGACTGGCGGCCCATGTAGATCTTTGCTGGTACCTGCACGTAGGACACGTTTGACTGCTTGACCTGCTGCTCTCGTTGGTGAGGCATGGCAGGTGGTTGCTTATGCTGGACTCTGTTGCTCGAAGTGGGAGGAACGTTGGGGGATCTGGAGGCAAGGGGCTTGAAAGCAAAGCCATGTGAACGTACATGTTTCTTCGTCTTGGCTCCATATTCATTACATGAATGCGTAACATCATCCATTTCAAGTGCTCTGTCGTAATCACTCATGCTGCTAGTAGAGGCAACATTGGGGCCCTGCGAGGGCATCTGACTGAGTGCCTGGGACTCAATGTAATCAAGTTTTTCCAAATCATCTGCCGTAAAACTGTCCTCAAAGTCCTGGAAAGGGTCTGTCTCTGCCTGCATCTTGTCCCCACCAATTCTTGGCTTCTTGCTGGGGGCAGGATATGCCATGCTGTGTTTTGGCGAGTCGACAGTTCGAGAGAGCTGGGTGCTATATCCCGGTCCAGAAAACAGAGGATTTATAGCCATGTTACATCATTAGCCCTGCCAAGATCATCATGTTCCCGTACATTTCTGGATGGGTAATGATAGCAAAAACAAATGAAAACAAATGAAAACACATACTGTAGATGTCCATGCAGCATCAAAACATGTTACATGATTACATGTTTCTTGCTCATATTTTTTATTATCAAGTACAGTACAGCTCCTGAACATAGAGATGCGTATCTACAACCATGTTCAGGATTGTAACTTCAGTTTCAAGGTATTCCCATAGTCAGTGTGTGCTCTCTGCAGCAAGACAGCCCCTTCTTCATGGAGATATTTACAATACGCAGACAAATCAGGTCCTCCCCCCCCCCCCCCCCCCATATGCAGTCTGAACTCCTACAATATGCAAGTAGCTGTGTGGTTAAGCTGTGTGAGTAAGTCCAAATTGGCTCAGTATGATGATGCCACCAAAGTTACACATATGATCTATTGTATCCACAAACACATCATTTAAATCATTTAAAGTTACTACACTTATAAGTACTGTGGTACAGTAGGCACATATTCTACTTGAGTGGTAGATCCCACTGGAGGAAATTTCAGAATACCAGTTTTGCGCTATAGAAATTTTCAATTTAAGTGTATTTAACCAAGCATACAAGAGGTTGACCGAAAGATCGGTCTGTATCTTGTCGGGGATATGTTCCGTGGAGACTGTGTCTAGCTTCACGGAATCCCCTTATACAGACTGAAGGCTGTCCTACGGGTTACTGTAGGGGGATACTTTAGCACAGAAACGGATTCACTGGTGATCAGTTATCACTAAAATACATAGAAGTGCACGACTTCTATATCCTTCGGTTATCACCGTGTGTTGCGTGTTTCAAATTTGGGCGTTGTACGGAGGGATGCTCTAGCACGAAAACCTCTTTGCCAGTGATCAGTTATCACCACAGAGTACAGACGCACACGCAGCATGTGCGCTTATATACCTTTGGGTATCACCATGTGTTAGCGTACGGATGTATTATTAGCATGTCAACGAGCTGGTTGCTTTGTCCTTTTGCATGAAAATTCCACTTAAGTCTTTTATTTTTCAAACAGCTGGTAAGCGCATTGTATTCATGAAATGTTTATTAGGACACTTCGACAGTGAATTAGACACAATTGAGAAGGGTGAGGTACCTCACCCAATTCTCCATAGGGACAGTGGTTAAGAGTCCCCCTACAGCGACATGTATGACATGCTTCCATAGCCTGTCTACAGAGGAGAGCCGTGAATGTCAAAAAATGATTAAAAAACTCCTACGGACAGACAGATTTTTCTGTCTATATAAGAGGCAGCTCTCCTTTAGAGGTGAATATCTGCAATCGTGCAATTTATGGCCCTATATCATCGGTACGTCATTCTTAGTGTGCCAAGGTGATATCCCATGAACCACCGCGCACTGAGCAATCGGCAAGCCGCTCTTGTTGTATCGAACGCTGTTTGACAAGTGTAATGTCACCAAAGCCCTCCTCACCCTGCGATTTTGACACGTCAAACACTGCGCGATATTGCATGTCTTTGCTCTCCACTGCATGATTATCGAGCTTTAACGTTACATTTACAATGTTGCATTGCAGAAAATTGCCATGGTCATGGCGCAAAGTGTGAAGAAGTTTGCGATCTAGCTACCCACATCATTAGATACGCAAATACGGTATTTTTATGTTTCGTTCATCCATCCGCCACCACCGCAATTCGCGCAAACTGCCCGTCGCAGGCAGGAGAGGCTTGTGTGTGTGTGTGTGTGTGCGTGTGTGCGTGCATGCGTGTAGAGGCTGCTCGTAAATTGAAACTGTACAGACAGTAACAGACTGGCGGATCAGTATTTATAAGATTTTTGTGGATTTTTTTTTTTCATTATTTCACAAAATAATTTTGCCAAGGACAGTGGACATACATATGCCTTCTAAAATAGGTTAATTAGTGATCCCCTGCTATAGATAAACGCAGTATCCATTCATTTAAAACCATGAACGAAGGACAAAAGTTTACAACTGTTGAGATTCGTTGCGTGCCATGCATGCAGAGCACCCTGTCTCTGCTCGGCTCAATCATGCCACGCAGGGAAGGGCATTAGAGCAACGGTGTGGCGTACCGTGAGTGCTTTAATTTCATTAGGCACACACACCTCCAAAGCAAGATCCCACACACCTGCACACAGGTATAGTACTGGAGCACATGCTGTCGAACCGCGGTGCCTGATAGGTATGGTAAGGGTACCACCTATCGGCAGGGTTGTACCTTGACATCGCTCGGCACCCTGCGTATCATGGCTGTTTGCGTATAGAATGAAAAGGTACGCGTGGGATTAAGTGCCACTAGCTATGAAAACAATAAAAACGAAGAAATGAAAATCAAACTCATAAACAAACTAACAAACCAAACTAAACACGTTTCAATTACACATCCGCTCAGTACCAGTAACGACGCATGACTGTGAAATTCACGTGTATTACCTATGGAGAGTAGGGGTGCCGATCATGAGGTACCCTTTCAAGCCACGCGAAGAAAATGCATCGCATGCACTAAAATTGCGTTATTTCACTATGGGGATTCAGAATCTAGAAGACGGTCACGACATTCGAAACTGCAGTATTTATGGCATATTTGAGGTAAAAATTAGGCGAAATTGTTTTACACTTTTGGAATAAACAAGCTGCAGATCCTTAGCCTGGGTGACGATAGGTGGTACCCTCAATCATACTCAGATTCGCATGCACTGATCAATTAGGGTAAAATCTCGCACCGATCATGATAGGGCTGTAAAGTGCATGACTGTCTGAATTTCATCATGAAGGGTTGAAATTCGTCTTTTTTGTGGTTTGGAGCCCCACAAAAGCCCGGAAATGGAACGGCTGTCAAAAAGTAACCCGACCACACAATTTTGTAGGCGACTGAATCGAGTGGTTTACTGCTACGACTCTAACGCATTTAAAAATAAATTACGTTGACCAGGAAAATCACAGAAGTTAGACTGCACTGAAGGAAGAAATATGGCATCTATCATAGACTATAGTTAGCCTGACCAGACACTGTGCTGCGCACAGGGTCTGACATGCGCGAGTGTTTCAACGTTGTAAACGACCGTCACTATTGACGGCAAAATCACATAAAATACCTTTTATTTTGTATGATTTTAAGAGTAATATAATTTGCAACACTTACCTACAGCGTATTTTCCTGATGGTCGAGTTGAATTCGGCGTTTTGTTGGTATCCAGACCTTATTGTTGAATTTTTCGGAGTAGATCGTGCGGTGGCATCTTTTCCTTTGAGAGCTTTACAAAATCAACAAACTACCACGCATGCGCATTCAGAATTGGTTGCTTTTTACGTACGCCCGTGCGCCCGTGCGCCCGTGCGTTTCATGTGTTACGTAAAGCTTGTAGTAGATCCGCGCGTGCTGCATCGGCAATGATTTGACCTTTTTTAGTCGGGGTCATCCGACTATCTCATCACTTCCGCCCCGACTACCTACGTTGTAGTATACGAGAGTGAATGCCATTCATATAACACGCAGATGAGGAGTGAAGCAGTAAGGACGTTTACAGACCTGATTTCAGCCACAGATTTCGGTAAGTTTTTGACATAATTAAACAAAAAATTGCACACCGATTATTGAATGATGGTCATAGATTACGATAATTCCTTATATTTTAGTTTTCCACGATTAATAAAGATATTCATGAAGGAAACAGTGAACCATAACAACGTCTGCGAAGGAATAGAGGTGCAGCCAATGAAGAAATGAACATAAGAAGTATATGAAAGAAAATGATTCAACTGCATTTTTTAAACCTATCACTACAAAAGAAGTGATAGATATTGTTTGTAGTTTAGCTAATGGTAAAAGTTCTGGGTTTGATGGTGTGAAAATTGATTTGGTAAAAAAAGTTATTCATATTATTTGTTATCCTTTATGTGAAATTTTCAACTTGTCTATGACAAGTGGCATTGTACCGAATCAAATGAAATTAGCTAAAGTGGTTCCAATATATAAATCTGGACCTGAGGAAGAGATATCAAACTATCGACCAATCTCAATATTAGTTTACCAGTATTTTCAAAGGTTTTAGAAAAATGTATGTATGATAGATTATCCAAATTTTTAGACACATGCAATATATTGAATAAGTCTCAGTACGGTTTCCGAACGGGGCACTCCACATCTCATCGTGTTATTAATGTATTTGAAAATAAACAGATTATGGCTGGACTTTCTTAGATTTGAGCAAAGCATTTGACACATTTGTAGATCACTCTGTATTAATTGATAAATTGTATATTTATGGTATCAGAGGCATTGTATTACAATGGTTTGAAAATTATTTGAAAGATCGTAAGCAATTTGTTGAAATCAATAATATACAGTCTGAAACATCTTCCTTAAAATGTGGAGTGCCTCAAGGGTCAATACTGGGACCACTATTGTTTATAATATATGTGAATGACATGTGCAATATATCTCCTGCTTTGGATATTATTCAATTTGCGGATGACACCAGTATTTTCATTTCTGATACAGATATTCACAGATTAAACATCAAGCTTAATGACGAAATGGAAAAAATTTTGATTTGGCTTCAAAGAAATAAACTTGTATTGAATGTAAAAAAGACTCATTTTATTGTTTTTAGTAACAGATGTATAGATCGTAATGATGTTAAGATTACATTAAAGAGTGAGGAGATAAAACGTGTTTCAAGTTTAAAATTTTTAGGTGTTATCATTGATGAAAAATTATCATGGAATGAACATATTGGTGTCATCTGAAATAATTGTCTAAGAGTGCTGGAGTGTTGAACAAGCTAAGATTTTTTCCTAGAAATATATTGTTGATGTTGTACAATACACTCTTTGCATCCCATATTAACTATTGTATTACGTCATGGGCCAGTACCACAAAACGAAATATGAGTCGACTGTTCAAATTACAAAAACGTGCAATACGAATTATATTTAATTCTTCATATTATGCCCATACTCAGCCAATGTTTGCCTCTTTAAAAGTTCTGAATATTTATGATATACATATTTTCCAAATTGCTATTTTTATGTTTATGTGTTCACACAACCTCCTCCCTACTTCTCTGCAAGAATATTTCACTTTAAATCGGTCCATTCATCATTATTATACAAGAAATTCTACTGATTATCATCTCCCGTCCGTACGTACCTCTATGCTCAAAAATTGTTTTCTATAGAGGCCCTTTAGTATGGAATGATTTACCATACGAAATAAGAACTATCTCTTCACTAAATCAATTCAAGAAGAGATATAAGTTGTACTTATTAGATTTATATAACTTACAATGATTTTGCCACGTATAAAGCGATGTGTCACCTCATATTGTGTGTGTGTGTGTGTGTGTGTGTGTATTAGTCTGCAAATCTGAATGAATTATTTTGTCATCAGGGTCCAACTTCATATAAGGCAAACAGCCTTCCTGTTGTGCCCTTACACTTTTATAATGTTTCTTTTTCATTTTCTCCTCTGTCCTGCAGAGGATTGTATGATTGTAAATGTGTTAATGTGTTTTTTGTTGTGTATCAATTGTGATGTTTTTTACGAAAGTGTTGAAATAAAGAACTAAACTAACTAAACTAAAGCTTCGCGACAGCGGCTGCGTGTAGTTAAGACTATAGTATGATCTAAATCAATGTTAGAGCCTGTTTCTATCTACAGTTACGTTTCTAGACCTCGTACTAGCTAGAGTCGTAGTCGTACCTCGAATCCATATCCACTCAAACACAACCTCTGCACTGTAGTCTGTATGTCTAACTAATTAGATTTCTACTGTATTCTCTAGGTATCTTCTCGATCACGTTCATTCACCCTGCCCTTCCAGCCTTGCTTTCCTGCCTGCCTGCAGAGGAGTGCAGCTATAGCTAGCTAGCCCTCAAACGGGGAAAACATCTTGAGAGGGGGGTCAACGAAGGTCTCTGCTTTAATGTCAGTTCGGGAAACCCACTCACAAGGGGGGCCCCTCCTTATAAGTAACCCGTCCCCCTTAAAAGTAACCCCGTCCCCCTTATAAGTAACCCCCGGGGCACCCCTTATAAGGAGTCGCCACGCTTTTTTGCAATGCAACGCGAAAATGAAAGGACTGCGGCAATTCGCTTGATTATGTCCATAAAGCTTCACAAGTTTCCTAGTTACTCACGAAATTTGAGCAAAATCGGTTTGAGGCATCATATCTAAAATCATGGATTTAAATGCGATGTCAAACGACCCACGCGAATGCTGAAATGCGAGCGATTACTGGCATGAGTGTCGCCAGGCGCAGCGGCGCGGCAATGCTTGAGTGCAGACGTGGCGACTGAGTACGGGGTACTCAGTCGCCACGTCTGCACTCAAGCATTGCCGCGCCGCCGCGCCTGGCGACACTCACGCCAGTAATCGCTCGCATTTCAGCATTCGCATGGGTCGTTTGGCATCGCATTTAAATCCATGATTTTAGATATGATGCCTCAAACCGATTTTGCTCAAATTTCGTGAGTAACTAGGAAACTTGTGAAGCTTTATGGACATAATCAAGCGAATTGCCGCAGTCCTTTCATTTTCGCGTTGCATTGCAAAAAAGCGTGGCGACTCCTTATAAGGGGTGCCCCGGGGGTTACTTGTAAGGGGGACGGGGTTACTTATAAGGGGGACGGGTTACTTATAAGGAGGGGCCCCCCTTGTGAGTGGGTTTCCCGAACTGATGTGACTGTACGGTGAGTCTTGTTTATGATGATGGCGACCGAGCGAGAAGAGGTCTGTCATTAATGTCCCGTTTGTCGTGTACAGTTTTGAGTCATTTAATATTTCTGTTACGATAGAATGTTACGTTAACAAGAGAAAGTAACGACATACCACGTCGCGGTTAAGCTGATAGAGCAACTGAAATCTTCCGGCTAATTCTCACGGATCCGTTCCACACACTAACCACCGTACCACGAGTTCCTCAGCTGTCAGCGCAGCGCCATGTTTTCGAAGTCTATGCGGACGATACCATTCATACTGAAGGGTTCTTCCCATTATCAATTACTAATACGTCATTGAATAATGCTAGAATGTAGCTTGAAAATAAATAAAAAAAAACCAGGCTGACTTTCATGAATTGGCATAATTTTATATAGTGTACATATTAATTCTGATCTGTATTATTTCACGATCAATTCAGTGATACCTAAGTCAGACTACCTACCTGTAATGAGAATCACCGAACCTATCGGTGCACCGTGCTCACCATCCTTGTAGGCAGGGATCGGGAGGTGAGACAGAACCTCCCTGTTGTAGGCCACTGCGCGCGTGTTTGTAGTGTGAAAATCACCGATCTCTTCGATCATCAGTGCAGCAAGTGGTGGAAATGCTTGAATACTCAGTAGTGTATAAACAAATATGATCGTTGGTACAAATCAAAGAGCATAAACCGTCGCGTCGTGGTGGAAAGTGCGAATGCAAAAACTTCTTCGAATGGGAAGGGGGCATGGGCGTAAATCCCGGGGGGATGGGGGGATAATTATATCCCCCCTGAAATGGAGGGGGGGGGGGATGGCCTGTACAATCATCCCCCCCTGAAATTTGAGAAAAAAATAGAGGAAGCAGAAATGTGATTGTATCATTTTTGTCATATTGCATGACGTTCGTAGGCCCGCCTTAAGACAGGTAACAGAGCTATTCTATCTTGTAGGATAAATGTACTCGTATACATAATTGTCTCAAGCGCTCGCTCGCTTCGCTCGTTCGCGAAGAAAGTAATATCGACATAAGATATGGTCCAGACGTTGACAACGTCAAATAGCATAGGCTTACATGTAAACATGCTATGAAGCGAGCAACTCGGGACCATCTGCAAATTATGTACGAAAACAAACAAACAATAACAAAAACTATACCGCCATAGTTGAACCCCCCCCCCCCCTCCATATCCTGCATCATTCCTGAAACGATGATGACTCTGATACATACCCAGGGATGATCAGGGGCGTCGAATCTGTCTCGGGGGGGGGGGGGGGGGGGGGGGGCAAAGGGGCAATTGCCCCGCCCCTACGGAAATGTTGGGGGCAGACAAATCATTTGTCCTCAAAGCAATTCCCGAGATGAGGACAAATCTCGAACTTTCATTATGGAAAATTGGACAGGTATCGCCAAAATTATGCACCGGATCGCTGAATTGCAATCATGAGTATGCAAAAGATCTGCTACTGGGTCCCTTTCGATAGACTTTGTACACTTTTGAGATTGACGTTTTATTTCCTTATATTTATCAAAGAGTGTGCAGCGGATCTTTCACTTACAAAAGCTCCCTCATATGCAGAGGCGTCGATGGAGGGGGAGGGGGATGGTTCCCCCACAAAAGTATTGGGGACAAACAGATCATTTTGCTCCTCCCCGTAACTCCCGAGATGTGGAAATGTTCTTACTTTTTTGATAGAAAACTGTCTAAATATTTCACCCAAAGATGGCTGAATTTCAATTCTGAAAACACAAAATCTCCCTCGCGTAAGAGGGGGATATAGGCCTAACCCCTCCCATACCCTCCCCGTTCAGTCATTTCTACTTAATACACTTTAGATTGACAGATTTCAAAATGTTTCATCTTATAAGTGTGCACCAGGTCTGTTACTTCAGTTTAAAGAAATACAAATGTTCCTTGGGTGGGAGGAGATATCTAGATACTTTCAATTAACGGAGGGTCCCCCCCCCCTAGAAAAAATAGTATACACTTCTGGGATTGAAAATTCCCCAGATTACATCATATAATGTGTTTACGAGATATTTGTTGCTGCCATAGTAATTGCCAGCATTTGCGCCCGGTGGGCCCCACCCCCCTTAATTTCCTAAGCGAAAAAAGGTACAGCTATACAAACGGCAGTTTATAGACTGATATCAAAATTTTCAAGCTCGCTCGCTTCGCTCGCTCGCATTTAATCGTTATGTCATTCTCCTGATGTTGCTGTCAGCAACTGCCAGCAGTTGCGCCCGGTGCGCCCCACCCCCCCCCCCCCCAATTTCCTAAGCGAAAAAATATAGCTATAAACGGCCGTTTGGGGACTGTACAATGTCAAAATTCATGATCGCGTTCATGATCTTCAGTGCTCCTTAATACAAGAAGTTTCTGTAAATGATACCATTTTATAAGCAAAATTGTTCAATTATAATCTACATAAAATGTACTGCTACCTTAAAGATGTTGGACTGTTTCAAGTCGATAAAACACGCAAAAAAATGCATCAAATTGCACCATTTACAACATCAATATGCAAAAAGTTCTCACTGTGGGAGGGGGAAACCCCCCTCCCACACCCTCCCCCCTCTCTCGCATCGCTCCCTCGCATCTACTGTAACCGCGCCCCCTGATAAGATCAAATCCTGGCTATCTACGCCGGTGATAGGCCCCACTATTCAGTATATATAGGCCTTCGTCGCAGAGGCGGAGCAAGAGCTGACCACGATGTAGTCATTCAATTATCTATGAATATTTTTTTCTTACTTTTTTTCATAGGAAAAAATCCCAAATTTCACCAAAAGTGTGCACCAGATCGCTGAATTTCAGGTCTGAAAATGCCAAATTTTCCTTGTGTGGGAGGGCGATACCCCCCTCCCACACCCTCCCCCCGCTAGGCCGCGCAGGCTCCGCTCCCTCGCACAGATATTCAAACCAAAAGTCCCTTCCCTACCCCCCCCCCCCAATCATTAAAACGGAACGATGCCCCTGGGATGATTGCTTTACTGACTTAAATCAAGAAAATTGAAGGATACAATTAACAGGAAAATATCTACTACGTTATTACATACAAAAAAAAAATGGATACTCGTATTAGCATTTTATTGAATTTATTTGGGCATTATTCAGGGCTGCGCTACGTTTTTGAAAAGGAGGGGGGGGGGGGTGTCTAAATCGCCTGTCAGTCAAGAAGAAAGAACATCAAAAGACAAGAGAAACAACAACAACAAAGTTTTCATACTTTTAAGGTCTGATTTTCCGCCAAAAGTCGGCTGACAAGCAAAAAACAAACAAACAAACAAACAAATAAAAACAAGAACAAAAAGTCTTCATATTTTTGCTGCCACTTCCCTCCCACTTTGCATGGAAAAGAGCCTCCTGCGGGACATTGATCCCTGTAAAGTGTGTGTGTGTGTGTGTGTGGGGGGGGGGCAAGCTTCCCCCCTCCCGGCTGCGCCGATCCGGTTATGGGCTTGTAATCGTGGTGATGGTGGCTATCGCCGATCATCCCCCCCCCCCCCCCCCCCCCCCCCCCCCACTCCTCAGTATACGGATTTACGCCGTTGGAAGGCAGATAACGAGTATACTCCCCTTCTGACCCTCCCTTTGCTTAACTGGCTCCCTCTAGACTTAGCACACTTTGGGAACTGACAAATTTGCGCATATTCCGCAAAAAGTGTGCTTCAGATCTTTTGAATTCAATTCTAAAAATGCAAAATCTCCGTCGTGTCGGAGGGGTATCCTCTTCCCAGACCCTTACCCCCAACCCGTTGACCTCCATAGATTAAACTTGACATCGCGAGGAACAATCTTTTGAGCCAAGGGCGGATCCAGGAGCGGAGCGCACCGCCCCGCCCCTTTATTTTTGGTGGTCTAGAGAAACTCATGGAGAAGCTGAGAGCGCAGACCTCCGCAAAGCAGCTCATTTCCACCAATGATCTTATTCTTCCATATGAAGAGATTTCCACCCATACGGGTGCATGCTGAAATCGCCCGATTTCCCAATATTGAAGCCCTAACAGAAACTAGAACTCGCACTTAAGTGCGCGTATAATAGTGTAAACTTAAAAAGATGTTCAGCTTGAACTCCCAAGTTCATTGACCCTATCTGCCAAAAATATCGAAAATCCTTCATAAATTCCAGAAAATTCTCGAATCACTACCAAAATGTAATCATATGTTCCTTGTGTCATTTTTAACCTTTCCTGCGAGAGTTTTATCCAAATCTGCTCACAACTTTTATTCTGCTCGATTCTGCACACAGAAAACAAACAAATGCCGATTGAATCATAACCTCCTCCGATCCCGTGGAGGAGGTAAAAGAACTAAATGGAGGTGGGGGTGGCGCGTGCGCCCCCAATTTTGTAAAGAGTTAGACGCCTCCCATTTTGTAAAGACGCCCCCCCCCCTCCCCCATTCAGAGATTACAAATCTCTGAATCTTTTTTAACGTATCCACATCGATATCCACATTAAAAAAAATGTTTATTTCAAAAAAAAAGTTTCAAAATACAAAATCTTCCTCCTGTGGAAGTGGGGTACCATCCCCCTCACAACACTCTTCGGCCCGCTCCCCGCGACGCCGCGACCCCGCATATATATATATATATATATATATATATATATATATATATATATATATATAATATATATATATATATATATATATATATATATATATATTATATATATTATATATATATATATATATATATATATATATATATATATATATATATATATATATACATATATTATATATTATATATATTATATATTATATATATATATATATATATATATATTCAGGGTCTTATATATATATATATATATATATATATATATATATATCACATCGCATCCTGGTCGCTGATGAAGAATGCGATGACTAACCTGTTTGGTGTCTTGTCTCTAAAACATGCGCTTTCCTCGCCAGGATAAAGCGTTTTAATGCCATTTTAGGTTTTAATCTCATATATATATATATATATATATATATATATATATATATACATATATATATATATTATATGTCTAAATGCTACTTCAGGGTCTTAAAATATAACATCTTAGCTCTATTTTGCAGAAAACCCCATTCAATTTGCTTACGCGGTCACAGAGAAATGTGGATTGTTGTAAAGCATGTCATGAGTCTGATTCTTCCAAGTTTAGCACTTGCATGCTCTTGGAACTGTTAATTAATGTTTGAACACAATTGACAGAACTTGGAGGGAAAAGATACCTGACATGCTCTACAAAATTCCTCATTTCTCTTTGACCATTGAGGCAAATCGGATGGGGTTTTTGGTAAGATGTGGGCAATGAATTATATACCCTGAAATTGTATTTGGATTGATTCACTATTGTTAAAGTTGTCATTGGGGAGGGTCCCGTTGTATTTTTTTTTTTGGGGGGGGGGGGGACGGTGTAGCGTGACAATAGCATTTCATTGGTTTTGATGTTCCATATAAACGTAATGCTCCAATCAGCTCTTTCATAATATGATATAGACTTTGGATATGAGAACCAAAGAGGGTTTTCACAGAGGAAATGTTGAAATCCTGGATAGAACTTGATGGTATAAGTGTAGGACCTACGGAACAAATCCTTCCCAGTTTTTCTTCAAATCTTCTTTTTACTAATACCACAGGACTGAAAAAAGGGACAGAAGGCCCCATACGAGTATATATAATAGGGCTTATCTTAAGAAGAAGCATTACACAACATCTTGCGCACACTTGACTTGTGCATGACATAAATTTGTTCTCCAGGTTTAGATCTTGAAGGTTATTAAATCTTTCGGATTTATTGGCTAATGGCACTTCTTCGTGCTATGCTTGTGGGCAGTTCTTTACAGTTAAAAGAAGTACGGTGGGTTTTGGTGTGTGTGTGCGTTTGTTCTTTTTTATGATTTTTGCTTGCATGCGTGTCGTGTTCTCTCCACAATAAATATTAAATAGTGAAATCAATTTTATAAGGGGTCAAACAAGTGTAAAATACATACAAAATCAATACATAATCATTAAATCTGCAATGTCCGTACATAATTAATGCCGGCAAACAAACAAACAAACAAACAAACAAACAAACAAACAAACAAACAAACAAACCACTGGTACTCTTTATAAACCTCAGAATAGCAAAACTTACATTGATTGTCTCATATACGAACATAGGCCTAAATATGTGTAAACCAAAAAGAAATTTTTCCTATCCTTTGTCATTGTTTGTATAAAATCATAGTACAGCATCTTTATACGATTGAAATTCACGCAATTTACAATCAAGAGTTTTCCCAGGCCTAAGAAAAATCAGTTCAATATAATATCCTCGTAATAACTATTTGAACCATATATGAATTATTAAATCCTGATGATGTTTCAGTTTCATTCCTCACCAAGGATATATTTGACGTTTTAATTGCGTATCCGCACCATTTCCAATTTTCTTTTTAATTTGCCCTTTATTCCATGTCGCGCTAAAGCTATAGAAATTCATTATTTCGTACATTATTTTTACCAATTGCATCTTCACAAAATCGCAGTCTTAAAAACCCTTCTCAACCTTCCCATCATCAGATGGTAAACTTTATACTTTTGTAAGAATCAAATACTGTGTGTCAATTATGCAAAGTATACCAATTCTTAGAAATAATCTCATTCCTCTTCATGCTCTTTGAATTATACCTTCCTTCAGAATCAAACTTCACTTTCCAACCATCATTTTTCTTTGTAGTGTTACTCCTAACCATACCTCAGTCCCGTTTCAAGTTTATTCGTGTGTATATGTGTCTGTTTGTAGCTTTGTCTTTCTAGTGGGCTTCCAGATTTTTTCCCCCGTGTTTTCAATGGATGTTTTCCTTCTGAGGGGCCCACATCCTACAAGCTTTCTCTTGTTGAGTGCCAGGGTCCCTCCATTTTTTCGAATTCTGCGTATTAATTTACTTCCCTCTGCTCACTTCAGTTTTAGGACAATGTATATAATTATCGCTAGGTTCTACAATTATTGTACACTCTTTTTCTCTCACATAATTTTATGTACCTTATTTTCTGTTACCACAAGTTGATGTCTATGTGTTTGTCGATAAAAATGAAAACAAAAATTGAGATTGAAATTGAACATTGAATCATATTATGTTGAAGGGATAGTACAGTTTCGGTTGAGATAGGGGTTTTGGTTTCCACCTTTTTTATGATGATGATGATGATGATTTTTCCTTTAGATGAAGAGAAACCTCTTATGAAATATAAAAGAGCATAAGAGGAATTGAAAGTTCATTTGATGAAAATCGGTTTTGAAATAGCTGAGACATCCAAAGCAAAGCGACCCACCTTTTATTAGAGTCGCTTTGGGGTTTTGTGTGTGTTTGTGTGTGTGTGTGTGTCACAGCCATTTCAGAACCGATTTTCATAGACTTTGAATTGCTGTTAAAATTGTATGCTCTTTAACATTTCATAACATGGTTTAAATCTAGTATCTTGCAAAAAGTTTAAAGCTGAATCCTCACCTCAACCAGTAAAACCATCCAGTTTTCATGGTCGAACATGGCGTACGAATATAGTCGATGGATTCACGGATCACCCATAATAAAGTACACTGACCTCGAGCGCGAAACTAGTAGCATGCACAGAGGCAATATGGCGTCGCTTAGCAGAGCGGTGTGGAGACTTTCTCGCAAAACGACGTCGAGTCTGTCCAGAACTTCACCTCTTGTTAGACACAATCTAAGGTCAATTCCATGTCTACTTTATAGCTCTACGACCAAGAAAGTTTCCCAATCAGAATTTGTGATTGGAAAACAAACTGAAGTTGATCCTGCTCGAGTAGAAGAGATCATCAAGGAAGGTTCTCGTGTGCCATCGGATACGGACGCAACTGATTCAGTAAGTTTATCGTAGTCCCACCTGAATGTGTTCGTGTAAGTGCTATAGATCTAACTAGCTTCTATCTACATATTATATTAGAAATAGAATAAGTCTAGTCTCCCGCTTATAACTCTCAGAATGAGGCACAACTGCCCAGAATGATGGATGGGGTGGGGATGTTAGTTAAATGATTAGACAGTCTAAATGATGAGGATGGAATTCAAATTGACAAATTTGTAAGAACCACTCCATTCCACTTTTTTACATAGCCTAGTTAGGGTAACATCCCCAGTATTCGGTCACTTCATGACTTGGGTTAACTACACTGTAACAAATTAAAAAGTTAGTAAGTAAAAAGAAGCTTTTTTGCGATATTTTTAAAACTAACATTAAAATAATAGATACTAATAGGGGCTACATCATATCTACAGCAATGTATGTGAAAGATATCAAATTTCTTTGATCTCAATTTTCATTTTGTTAAATATCACACAGAATTTCACAAAATCCCAAAATGTAAAATATATCACCTTGAAAATTCCCCAGAATATATGGTCACTGTGACCAGTAGTCTATTCGGTCACGCGATATGCACGTTCAAAGTCAATACGTGTTCAAGGCAGCCGAAAAATGCGCGCGTGCGCTACCTTGTTGGCGCAAAATTGCATCGGGGACGTTGCGGCGCCCGTTGGTGACCAAATAAATACGGTAATCGTGTAGAAATGCACACCTACCATTCGCATCGCCGTTTGTCAATCAAATTTTGTGCAGCTATTGGAGATGCTAAATTGAACCATATTAGAGATTTTCATGGAATTAGAGAGCCGAAAAGGGAAAAAAAATGAGAAATTGGAGCTGAAAAGTATGTCGGTCGCGAACATAATCTCCGATGTAGTAAGTAGTGCATCGATTTCACAGAGAACGATGTCAACGATCATAATCGATTCTGGTAGTCTCTAATTAGCCACTTACTAACAATATCGAACACGACTTGTGCAATATGTGTAGGCCCTACTTTCTTTTTTGTATTTTTTTCTCATTGTTTTCATTGCCACTACCCTACCTTACATGACCACTTCATGATCTTGATTATCACTATTCAAATTCACAGATTATTCATAAGTATCATAGACACATCGTCTACAGGCATTTGGACGTCCTTTCTTTAAAAATTGTGGCAAGTATTGATTTCATCATCTAGTCAGCAAAAAATGTTGACAGATATAAAGTCACACGCAGGATAAAATTAACTAAAACGATAAAAAACAGATGCATCAAGATCACTTTCTTTCTTCCACTGTTTACTGTCGAGCTGACGTAATTATTGTGGTTAAACATCAAACAAGCGGCTGTCTCACAGACTACAACGATCGATTATCATTGTTTTTATCGCTCTTCCACATAATCGATCACCCATCATGCGACGCTACCCAGCCATCGATCGGCGTACTTTTGAGTCAAAATTAGCTATTTTTCTTCTGTAATTAGTTATGAAATTTCATGAAACCGTCAGATGTGGTCTATCTTGACATTTCTGATAGCCACAATAAGTTTTCATTGACAAATTGAGGAAGGAAATGGTAGGTGAGCAAGGTGTGCATTTCTACATGATTACCATAAATACTGGGGAAACGGCACTTGCATTTAACCTTTGCACATTGAGACACTGTATCGACACGTACGGAAATTTTGTTTTTCTTTTGCGTTTTTGAGGATACCATCACACTCCAAGCTTGCGATAAGCAAAAAATACTGCAAGAGAACGGCCTATTTCTCGATTTTTAATGCTTTTTCCGCGACCCGTACTCTTAGAACTGGGCCTTATCCGCGCGCGCTTTTGGAAAGTAGCGCCGATTTTGCACTTTTGATCGTAAAATTTTGGATTTTGGATGGATTTTTGGAGGGGCCTAAGGAAGTTTCCTGTTGTGAATGAGTGTGCAAGTATGTGAATTGATGTGATTTGCGTGTGATTTGCTGGTGACTAGTGATACGTGACCGAATACTGGTGCTCTTACCCTAAAGTAAAAACTAAAATTTAATGAAGCAGGGACCCAGGGTGTTTTGTCAGTCCAATGTCAGCCAAGGGCCAACAGTGTCAGTTATCTTCTTTGATCTTCTCACTTTTTGGCTTGAAACCCCATGATGCCATGCCTAGGGCGCTGTTACCAACAGAATGTGTGCATGCTGGGGTCGCTGGTGCGGTTAGATTTCCTCTAGCACATGGAGAACTGCCAAACAATGTATGGAGCCTGGAGGGTTGTGAATTGTGATGAAGTCCGTATATTGGTTAACACTGGTTAATAACACTGGCACAGGCTTACAACGATGATCGCATACAGTACTGTAATTGTAATCCTAATAAGTAATATAGGCTCTAGAATGTTTGGCATGTAGAAAAGTATTGGTACTGAAGTCTGAATCATGATGGGATATTCAGACTGCAATTAGCTGAAAGCTTTCAAGAGAGACTATGAAACAGAGAGGTTTCTCCAGTCTGAGAGGGAGACACAAGAGATAAAAAAAACAAACAAACAGCAGAATCCAAGCCAAGTAGACTGAGCCTGGTAAAAGTAAAACATTCAGCTGTTGTTGTAGTTGTGGTAAGATCATGTGTCAGGGGTTTGTAGAATGAATATACACCCAACAAGTGGATCACTGTTTCAGCAGTAAATTTGACAACCACAAGGGTACTAAACCTGAAAATGTTCTGCCTCTTTTATCACCTGTGTGTGGTGTGCAGGCAAGAGTTTGGTAAGGTACACACTCCACTGATCACTAAGCTGTAAGTGACAATTTTCATGCATTTCATGCTACCAGTGCCAAATGCTAGCATGAAAATAAAAGAAGATTAATATTTTTTTGCACACCATGTGTTCCAGCAGTTAGTCCTGCTTCTTTGAAATTAAGAATGATCATGTGAAATTCAACCTACCCAGCCAAGCGTGAACAATTACTTGTGTGAAAATATCCACTTTGACAGCATAGAAATGTCCACTTGTGGTACCACAAAGTCTAGGATCCAAAGAGTCCACTCCAGCTCCAGTCTAGTCAAAACAGTTCAACTCTGCAGCACTGGTGTATGTACTGGTGCCACATGCCAACCATGGCCAGAGTTCTGCAAGTGTTAATGACCTTTACAGGGTGCTACACAAGCACTTGCCCGATTGCCCAGGGCAAGTAAAATTGAAAGTCAGGCAAGTTTTTTGGAACAATGAGAAAAAATGCTTGCCCGAATTGGGCAAGCAAAACATTTTGAAGTCACCTTTCCTTCCCAACACTTACATGAAGTAGTCCCAATTGATGCAATCCAACATCAACACTCTATCGAACCAAGTTTGTTACGCCGCACATGTGCTGTTTATTCAGATGATTGTATTCTATCAAGCCCTTGACCTTACAAGCGATTTTCTATATCATTTTCTTATGTCTTTGGACTTTCTTTTCGGGCAAGTAAAATTCATCTTTGGGCAAGTGTTCTGCAACAATTTGAAAATCTGCTTGCCCAGCTGGGCAAGTGGTAAAAAAAAACGTTATGTAGCACACTGCCTTTAGAAAGTGCATTTCACTTGTGATGTGGGATGGGGTGTCATTTATTTTTATTCTCTACCCAGCATGGCAAGACTGCAAGAGTATATTTAATCTATCATTCTAATATAAATTTTTGTGGAGTACATGTTGATCTTTTGCTACCTCTTTCTCTCCTTTTCCACTATGTTCCTATACTTGTACAACATGTGTATCTGCATGTGTGCACCTGTGTTACTGCTAGTGTTAGTGATAAATTTTCAGTTGTACTTGTACAAATGTACTCTGTACAATATTGGTACATGTTACATTTTTACAGGTACACGTGTAGATTGTTGTGTGCAAGCATACGCATACCATACAATTTCCTTGACCTCGTTTTCCTCTCAGCTCTTGTTATTGTGCTTGTAAATGTACAATGATTCTGCTTGTTCTCTCTCTTTCTCTTTATTATTCATCCTGTGTGTGCTGTAGTTTTACTGCTCTGCCATCTCTACTCAATATCCAGTGTGTACTTTATATTGCCATCTGATGAACTTGAGGAAAAAATAGTAAAAGAAGATCATCTACATATAAGATATCAAAACACTCATTCCAGTTTGTATTGCTGCAAAATTGCAAAGGTAAATGATACTTGGTAGTGTAAATATCAGAAAAGCTTTTGTTTTATGTATTTATTTTTATTTCCAGGGATATGTCACTCATGGCTTTCACCCAGATCCTTACTGGGACACTTGGACATATCGGATTGTCTTCTTCACAACAATATCGGTGGCGTTGGTCTTCGGTCCATTTTTACTTCACTATGCCCCTGATGCGTAAGTACCAGTGCAAGCTGAGATACCTGATGGCTTTTTCAAAAATATGTACAGTTTGACATGCTAGATAGCCTTAGATGTTGGTGTTAGACCTAGATGGTGGCCAAAAAAGAAAAGGGATGAATAGATAAATTAATAAAGATAATCAACCTCTTATCTTGTTCATGAAACTCAGAAAACGTACAAAATCTATGCTGCCAACGGTGACTGTAGCATTCAGTGCCTGAAGGGGAATGCTAACTGCAACATATACAGGTACTCTGAGTGGTAATTTTCTTGAAGAGACCAAGATTGTGATGTAAAATCTTCAGTTATGCCCTGCTTTCAAGGCTTACTCTTTGGTAGCTGCAATAAGAAGTGTGAAATGATGTAATTAAAGCCCCCTGCTAACATTTGCAGATGAAAACAACAACAACAACAACAACAACAACAAACACAGCTTTAGTGCTTTAAAATAGTTCTAAAATGTGAGTTGGGATGAAAATAACCAACATGAAAATGTTAATCAGATACAATCAGTACTGTTAAATGAAAAAAAGAAATGAACAATACTTTTATCAAACCATTTGTAGAATAGACCTCCGTGATGGTTTATTGAGAAAATTAGAGATATCTCCTTATATTTGCTGCTTTATTGCAAAATTTCTGTACAGTAGGGCGTTTTATGATACAACTGAACTATACTTATGCATTAAGTGTGATAATTCGAACTTTTTTTTTTAATCATTGCTCCAAATGTTAAACAGTGGCTTTAAAAGTAACAATAAAAAGACTGACAGTTTTCACTTGTGTTTTGTTTTCTCGTAAATCCTACATGTTTTTGTTTCTCTCTTCAGAAGTATGTAGAGCTATAATTTGAGACTTTGTATTTGTTTTGTTTGACATCCGATAATCCAGGACTGGAAGAGAGTGGGCCATGAAGGAAGCTCAGATTGTCCTCGACGAGAGGAGAGCTGCGGGCCAGCCGGTCATCGAGCCAGATTTCATTGACCCCAGCAAGTTGGTCCTTCCCGAGTCTGACCCAGAGCCATATCGCACCATGTAAAGCAGCTTGACCCCACCATTGCCCATGTTTGCTATTGATGACCATGTTTTTCTATTGATGAACATGGTTTTCCAAGAAAATGTTCCTTTTCTCTTGTGCTCTCAAGTGACACCATTGTGCACATGTTATGCACTTTTGAAAATGAAGGCAGGTTTAGTTTCATTTACCCGCTTATGAACGATTAATTTTTGCGGCGAAATGTTTCTGGATTACCTTGGTGGTGTAAAGCATGATATTTAATTGTTAGAACTGCTTCTCAGGAAACAGATTTGTCACTTAGAGACATGATTGTCACATATATGATAATTGATGTTTCCAGTACAGCTGTTAACATGAAAGAACCAGATGCCAACCAGTGAAAAAGGGCAATGTGTCTATTCATGACTTTTTGCTCATTATCCGACTATATGTCCTGTTATTTTTTCACCAGATGACGTTTGATATCTTCAAAACAAAACTGAGGAAAATATGTGTCATTATGATTGGCGTGCTAAACTAGGATGAATTGGTCTTTAATCTGTGGAAGCAAATGATGCGTACAGACAGCTGAACTGAATTCATTGTCATCACTTTGTTTATGCAGAATATGCATGCCTTCAAATGGCATGTAAGATTTCTAGAAAGTCTATTTCTGCTCCTTCACCTTACAGAGTACAACTTTGAAAATGCCAAATGGAAATCTACTCTGCACAGATGTAAAAATGTATGGGTTATTGGCTACTGTGCACTGTGTATATTTCTCTTCGAGCATTACTGATACAGAAATATCTCATCCTCACAATTTTTTTTTTGAAGTAAACATCTGCTTTTCTCTTTGCTCCCTTCGGGTAGCTAGAAAATAGTAGTTAAGAATGTTGAGAGCATAGAGAGCAAGAGAAAAATAAAATATTTATATTTATGTCCTGAAACGAAGTTTGATCAAGTTACAGATTGTGTTTCATAGTTGCAAGTAAACCTGATCCCAATGTGCTATAATGAGCTGATCAGTAATATTTCATGTGATCCTTGGAAGATGTGGACAAACTACTCTTTATTTTCATTTTCTCTGTTTTTTGAAGAGAATTTTAAACAGGTTTAACATTAAATTGCTGTAAGGTTAGCCAACAAATTTTTGCTGTGAGCCCTGAGGGTTTACTTCTTCCCAAGCACACACACTTGCATGAGTGACCTGTAGCTCTGCGAAATGTACCCCCCTCTCCAGTCTCTTCAGACCTTTGTGTGGTTTCTGTGGTTTGATTGTAGCAGCAAGGCTTCTTATTACAAGGGTTCATGATGCGCAAACATTGAAGAGTTTGCATCCTATTTGTAAAATAAAAGAGTTACTGTTTAGAAAGTCAACTTGTGACTACAATGTAGCTTTGTTTGTGTCACCTTCCAATTGTGAGGTTTAACCTGTTGAGGACGGGCTGATTTTGCTACAACTTGCATTTCCCAAAGACACTTGCCCGAGTGTACTCGGGACTCGTCCTCATTGGGTTAATGGGGATACCTCATCAAAATGATTGGCATGTGAACTGCAAATGCAGTCGTAATCATGAATGCACAGGCATGGGATACACGGGCCCTTTTCATGCACCATATGACTGCACATGCAGCCAATCAGCTGTCAGTGTAAGCATACAAGCTTTTGTGATGAGACCTGCAACAGTAATTGCAGTACAGATATTTTCATGTGATTGGGATATGTAGACTAGTAGACATGAAAAATGTATGAAATTTTCTTGTGCTTTTGTTGCAAAAGCACAATTATGTACCACGTAATATCTATTACAGAGAACTGCTGGACCAAGAGTTGTTTCTGAGATTACAAACAGTGCCCACTCACACACTATCACTCATACAAGTACATGTAGTAATCCTATTGTATATTGTAACACCATTGTATATATATATATGTATATATAATAGTCAACCAAAAAAGTAAGTTCTCCCCTAGCATTTTTGGATATATCTCAAAAAGTATGTTACTGATTTTCATAATTCAAACGGGAGTGGATAGGGAATTTTAGTACTCATAGCATAAATGGCATATCATTGCCACCAGATATCATTATTGGTGTGAAAAAAATGCATTTTATGTCAAAATGCATGGGAAAAAAATGTTGCACTTTAGTGATTTGCATTGACTTTTACACAAATCATCAAACAATCACTTCTTGGCAGATCTTTGACCTCTCCAGTTTCCTGAAACTTTGCTCCAAGTTTCCTTATGGCATTGGGCGAAACCCCTAGTCTCCTGGCCACCTCCTTTACAAGAACCCCAGCTTCAAGGAAAGCTGTAGCTCTCCCTCTTTGAAAAATTTGCAGTCGCGGCATGATGCAAAATGGCCATAAGCACATTAATGTGATCAACCCAAATTGGAATTAAAAAGCACATGGCTTCGACCAACATTTTCATATTGAAAAAGCCTAGTGTTTAAAAAGTATGCACAACATCTGTTTAATAGGGAAGCACATTGTACCTGAAGAAATTCCTGAGAATTACATAATTTAAAAAGGTCATTTGTTAACTTGCATAGGAAATGTACACAATATGCTTCATATAACCTAAATGCAACTTTTTTCCCATGCACTTTGACAGAAAATGCATTTTTTCACACCAAAAATGATATCTGGTGGCAATGATATGCCATTCATGTTATGAGTAATAAAATTCTTTATCCATTTCCGCTTGAATTATGAAAACGGTTAAGTACTTTTTGAGATACAATGTATATCCAAAAATGCTAGGGAGGAACTTACTTTTTTGGTTGAGTGTATTTGTATATACATACATACACCCTCTTCTTTGTCATTTATATATATATATATATATATATATATATATATATATATATATATATATATATATATATATATATATATATATATATATATATATATATATATATATATACATGTATTTATATATATATATATATATATATATATATTTTTTTTTTTTTTTTTTTTTTGGGGGGGGGGGGGTAATTTCTTTATTGTTATGCTCGTTATGTGATCAGTCTCCCAAACTCGTGATATGATTTAAATTTCTTAAACTTTTGATCAATGAAAACGCCATACAGACATGGACTGCCAGTTTATCTGATCAATCCAGTTTTGGACATGCACCCAACAATATACAGGAACAGGATTACATGCTAAAATTCTCTTTAGATAGACCTACATTGCTGTGAAGAATCCAAGAGTCATAAAGGAAACGCAGACACAAATACATATTCGTATGTCATTTTGTTGTAATTTGATCAGTTTACATATACAATGTGTACTCAATTGTGAAACATTCACAAATGGAGAAAAAATGCAGTGAAATGAAGCATTTAAAAACAAAAAAAGATCTACAGTAGGGATACCTCTATATGCTGTGCCTGTGATCAGAAATGTACAACATTCAGTGATGTTAAATAGCTGTCAATAAAAAGAAAAAGAAAAATGCATCATTTGGTATATAACACATGGCGGCGAATTGCATCTTATCTTTCAACTTGGACACAGGCTAACATCAATTTAACACTCTAGTTTTTATTCTTCTGTGAAACAACAAAAGAACTTAACGTTATGGCCAAAAAAAAAAATTGACTGTGTTCTTATATGAACAATCCTTAAAATCTACAGCAATAAAAAACAAAAATCACTCTATAAACACGTCATCGATATGGAAGAAATAATATTCGTAAGATGCTGATAACATATTTTGGTTTGGTATACTGGCTGACGTACTCCCGACTATCAAGAATGAATTACGTGGGGTAGAAATGGAGTAATGTTCTTGACTTGAACAGGAGGTGCGTGCATTTGACTCACATCGTCTACACTGCACAGTGGAATGTTTGGTTGCAAGCATACACCAGGTGGATAATACATTTAGCCTACCCGCTTTCTCTCAATTCTTTTCCTCGTACATTGTATTTCTACTTTTTTTTCTCTCTTTTTTTTGTCTATCTGTCTCGCTTCTGTAATATCAACACAGAGAGCGCCATGTAGGCTGTGATGAGCGTCTAATGCACGACTACGTGAGGTGGTTCGGGGAGATCCTGTTGTAACGAGGTCGGCAGTACCGCCGAGTTCACTTCATTAAAAAGTGGTACCTCTGAAGTGAGCTTTTTATGATTGGGCTTCCCTGTACACCAAACATGTCTCTGTCCATCTCAAATCAAGAACATCACCACGCAGCACTGCATCATTTAGGGAAATGTCCATGTTGCAGACATATCTGATGTTTGCGTATCATCATCAACCCTGAAAAGAGTTGGGTCAGCACCAAGCTTTCTTCAGAAAAAAAAGTGAAGGTTGATTCTGCATCATCACCATCAAAACATTCAGAAAAGGTAGCATTTGTGGTGCCTGTTCTCTACACAGAATTAATCTACCCTCATATTGTAGATATTAGGGAGCTTTAGATTTTTGCGACGGGGACGTTTAGAGGAAAAAACGATCGATCTATTAATAGCTTGTGTCGTCTGAGTTTTTCACTACGTGTTCTGGGCTATTTTTACGTCCACTCAATTTACGATGCAGAAGGCTACTTGATGCACCCATGATATGGGGGCGCCATTTTATTTTTTTTATACGTTGTTACCCGGTGTAATCTAAAGTGACTTCAGCACGACGCAGGGAAGAGGAGAACGTCCAGCTCAAGCGTCGTCTCAAGCGTCCGCGCTGCAAATCTAAAGCTCCCTATTGTCAGACTAATCAGAACTCGGCACGTGAGGAGTGGTAACCAGAATCACTCTAGAATCCCACTTCTAAACCAGTGGGCCACAAAGCTCTCACAGATGGGCCGCGACATGGGCCAAAAACGAAAATAAAAAAGATTTGTATTCAATCTAACTGGGCCCCAAAGAAATTTGTAGGAGCCAAAGTGGGCTTCTAGTTTTCAAAAGGTTGAGAAGGGCAGCTCTAGAACATTTTCACTGCTAATTCAAATAGCTGCTGATTGTACATATAAGGTCTCTCAATCTCAAAGAGATGTGAACACATACTGTACAGTAATTCTGATTTGATATTTGTGTGTTTGTGTGTGTGTTTAGTACAGTGTTTAAAAGATAGTATGATCTCTGCAGTAAAATAAACAAAAACAAAAACAACCCAAGATGAGTTAGTCCGGACAAGCCCCCAAAACAACACAGTGCCATGATACACATACCACAGAAAGAGGAGAGTTTCAGCAAGAGACAGGAAAAGGGAGAGAAATTACCGCTGGCTTAAACACTGAGATCAGGTTCAACATAGAAAGCGTACATCAAATGAGAAATACAATAATCCAAACATATCTAATTTGACCCGTAGAACATTCTCACTTATTTGAAAAAAAAAAATTCAATCCTTCAAATTACACACACTTGTGTGCAATGATTATCAATATGAAACTCGCGCTACCTTATCTAACTACTGTACATGTTCATTCATCTTCATCAAATGCACTAACTTATGATAGAACTGCTCATTGAGTAGAACTTAAAAAAAAAAAAACAAGACCAAATGTTGACATCTAGCTCAAACAAAGTCACTTCACACAATACAGTTTCCTCCATGGTTTCTGCTGCTAAGTGCATGCATTTGTCGCTGACGCAACATCACAGAAAACTTCAATCTGTCCATGCTAAAAGGTGAAGAGGCAAGAGATATCTTGCACAATGGATCAGATAACACTTGGACGTTAACCCTTGCAATTAGGTGCATATTGAATTGAATAGAGCTTGTAGCAAAATGAGACTCAGTGGCATATATACAAATATGCCATGATGGAAGATTTTCAACAAAAAAAGAACAAAAACAAAAAGCAGGAGGGAAGAGTGAAAAATTCATGCCAGTATCTTCAGCATGGTCCTCTAAAACAATATTTCTGCTACATCGCTACGAAATAATTGATGCTTTTGGATTCTATGTCTTATATTCTCATGATATTGAATACATGTACTTGCAGAGTCATGTGAACTCTGCTCTTTTTGTTTTTGTTTTTAATTCTATTTCTCACAAAGCACGGAACACGTGCCTATCAATCCAACATTTATAACTTCTCAGATTGCATACCAGTAAGACCCATGCAGGGATACACTAGCAGTATGTAAACTACTCTGAAAATGATGCTGTACCAAGAGTCTTTCTGTCTGCAGACTTGGTGCGATTTCAAGTATTACACTGTTGTTGTTGTTTTTTCACAATCTCTTTATACACAATAGTTGCCCTGTCTTTCAAAAGACACTACACTGTAGTTTTGTGGAAAGAGGCTAAATGTGTACACAGCTTGAACCATCACTTACTCAGGATATTAACACCTACCATTTTTTTCCCCCAATCAATGAATTTCATAATGTGTGCAATCTGAGACCAGGCATGGCTCATCTGTCTGTATACCATGTTATTTTACCCATTTGAATAAATTTTGAGTGAAGCTTTCTGAGGTATGTATGACTTTGCACAAGATGTCAGATCTAACATTTCAATCCCCCCCCCCCCCCCGACAGTATTATATTGCAAAAGCTTATAGAGGCTGTATTGTGGTGTGACTATGTATTGTGAAGGTTAATGGCCCAACTCAGAATATAATCATGAATCCCCATTGCACTTCAGAAAACGCTAACACCACAAGGCTCTTGTGAACGGCCCAATTTGGAGAAAACTGTCGAGTAGAGAAGGTCTTCTTTCTGCCAACCTTCTACTCTGCGCATAGGATTTGTGCGTAATACGTTTTGATGCACATATGTACTGATGGGCAATGCTATTCAAGCAGGCCTACCATGGTAGTGCTTTTTCGAATGTACCAAGGTGGGCAGTAAATTGAGATCATTTCAATCACACAACTGTAATATATGCCAATTGGTTCCCTTTAATTCGAAAGAAAGCATGCATGTCTGCGCGCACGTGCAAGTGTATGAGCATCTATAGATGTCTGTGTGTTCATATTACAATCTTGTAGTACCCAATTGTCGTAATGTTCCGACACATGCGCAGAGCATACTAAACATTCGAATCGTGTTCACAAAATAACTATCACTTGAAAAATAACAGGGGTCGGAAGATAAATTGGAGATTTGAGCAGAACATTTTTTTTTTCTCAACCCTCATAAAGAACATGTGCAGTGGGAATTGACAATTGACATTAATATTTTAACCGGTCAAATCATCTCAAGACACGTGTGGAATATTGGGGGCTCTTACACTTTCATGGCGTAGTACTGGTACCCTCACGTAAAACGACTGCTATCCATTGTTCATAAAAGAAGGGAGATGGAGTACATCATACTGGTTTTACTCCAGACATATCAAGCCACCATACTTTCAACGTAAGAGGCCAAAGAAAGGAACAAACAAACACACATCTGTTTACATATGTACAGAAGGAAGTGTTTACAGAAACATGAATAAAGCTTTGTCAGTCACTGGCATATCTTAAATACTTTATACTTCTCAGAGAGAGAGAGATTGAAAATAATAGTTGCCATTACTCTGCCACAGTGACCTAAAGGTCGATAATCATTACTTTGTTGACACTTCTATACTCATCACACAACTACTAAAATTTGAAAAGTTGCTTATCTACTCTATCACGTATGATATCAGACTGACTATATGATCGTTAGAAAGTCTCATGTATTTTCTACATATATCTTACCACAATCAATTCGTTTTTGGTGGATCTACCATACATTTGCAAAATAATTATATACATACATTGACAAAAAAAAAAAGGAGGAATTTGACCAAAAAAAAAACTGGGTAAAATGACTGAAAAAATGACAAGACACCAGTGGAAGAAAACTGTGAAGATGTTGTGTTTGTAATAAATTACAAATGTTGAAATAGCCGCAAAAGAGGCCATTGCCATCTAAAAACATTGAATTACATGCACGCTTCATTCAAATGGCTTAGTTAAGTGGTGACACAAGAAAAATCCTTAATTCATTAAAACTTTATACATTTCCCAAATATTTGACATTAGCTATATTACAATTTTGTGCTAATTTGTAATACACAATCAGCACAGACTTCAAAACTGCACCATACACTAAGAAAAAGAGAACAGTACAGCACAATCTAGTACTAGTGTCACAAATTGAATATTCTTGTTTCAAAAATTGCAATATGAATCACTTCCACTGACTTAAACAAACAAAATGAACAGAAAGTGTACTTATATTTGCACAATATAACAATAGACTTTATAAATTTTCAACATATATATACTTCTGACATAGACAGAACCTTTTTCTTCAATCACCAAAATTTACAAAACCAAATGCATAATAGAGTCTCATGAAATCAGAGCACAGATACACTTCTAAATCTTCATTCAACCATTAGATTGAAAAGATAACTACGAGCTATCCACTTGGAGTCTCTCCTATGTTTTTTGTGTTTCTAATAAAAACACAAATGTCAATCAAGAAAACAATCCAAGGTAACTCCTCTTTAAATTGTTCTTTTAATACTGACACTTCAATTACAATTAATTACAAGAGAAAAAAAGAAAAACCGCCACAAGGCACTCATTTCTTTGCACATTTTCCTTCAGGATCTACAAAACATGGTGGAAAAAAAAAGAAGAAGAAATGAAGCAAATTATGTACTGATAGTGGCAGAATGGTAAAGAAACATTGTTTGTAGTCTGTTTCCCAAACTTCTGTAACGATGAACTATGCTGTATACCCAGTGCTTCAGCGGCCACAGGTTTACTTATAAGTGAACATACATCCTACTTGTTGTTAATCAATTTATGATTGTGATATTGGTGAAGGGACAAGATGAATTATTGAAGAAGGCATGCTTTAGAGCTTGCAGAAGGAATGCGAAATTTCTTTCATGTTTGCCCCCCCCCCCCCCCCCCCCCCCCCCCATGTTAGCTCTTCTGGTCCCGGTGGACTGCTCTGGTTGAGATATGGTTATTGGAACTAGCATTTCTTCCCGTTTTGGGGTTTCAAGAGATGTAATCGCCGCATTCTGACAAATGCCGTCACAACTTTTGGGGGATATCATACTTTCCACTTTTCTAAAGATCTTCTTCTCTTACTTCAAAGACCTTTGAGAGGAAATGTGTAGTTATGCCAAAGTCCTTATCTTATCCCTTTCCCATGGTAAAGTGTGATTACATCAATCAATTGCTAAAGCATGAAGACTTTGTGGGAATGCTGCCTGACAATTTTGCACACAAAAGTGAAGCCATCATGGTCAGGCTTGATGTACACTATCAAGTTCTTTGCTCTTTTGCACGAGAGCATACCCCAGGGAAAGACTTATATTGCAAGGAAGAAGGGAAGGAAACTAAGAGAGAACTAAAACAAGTCTGTGAAAGTTTGAGCAAAACTGGACAAAACACACAACTCAATTTGTAAGAAAGTCATGATAATTGATTTCACTACCAAATCTCAGTACCCCAGCTTGTATGGAACTCAAAGAACATTTAGAAATAGTCATCACAATTATGTTACCGTGAAGTCAGCAGTGTTATTTAGACCCCTAAATTTGTTGTGGATGCTAAACAGTAGTGTTTATCATTATCCTGAAAGACATATTTTCTGCATGATTCTCCTCAAGATATAACAAAAGATATGTCATTTACACATCCTTCACGACCATTAGATGAAATATGAATATAAATATCATGGTTGGGTTTAAGCTTGCCTGGAAAAAACAAATAGGAATTTCCTATGCAAACGATGTCACAGTTGTATGACCATGATAGTATTTTTGCACAAAAGTCTTACCCACTGTTCAAAGTGAATATCTTTCTTCCTATGTGTCCAGTTTGGGTCAAATATTTACTGACATGCCACTGTGGCTGTTATGATCAAATCATCCTTCTCCTTCTTTATACATATCAATTCATAGATGCTCTCGTGTAGCTGCCACCTGACAGTGTAAGACCAAAACACCAACGGCAAGTCCAAATATTAATGGACAGTTCACCTCATCACACTTTTAAGAATTTGCAATGTCCACAGAACTCCAGTCTCTTTCCTGGTTTTATCTGACCTGAACCCTTTGGCAGATGTATGCTGATAGAGGACGACCATCACTCTACATTGTACGAAAGATATGAAAGATTATATTCACTCCATAGACCCACTCCTAAGGTATGACGTGGGTCCTACAATCTCCACCTCCACCAGAATTTCATATTAAGAACCATTACTGTCCACTTGATTGAGGATCAAATATATTTAATGTGCAGTTTGAAATGTCTGATACACAAAAATTCCAGCTTTGTGATCAGTCTGTTTTGCTCTGATGAAACAAGGCTGGGCTTGGAGCTGGTGGCATCAGTGATTTAACAAGTTCTAAACACATCTGTGATTATTGCAAAAGGTGAGAGCAAGTTTCTGGGAAGGATATCATGTGCTCGAACTGGAAACCACAGTTACGCCTGTTTCTTGGACATGACACTTAAAATGGAGGTCCCTTGTATGAGGGAGTCACTGGTACTCATACAACTAAAAGATCCCACTTCACTCATCGCAAAGAGCAGGGTGCTAACCCGGTGAAGTGGTCCACCCACATACCCACAGCAGAAAACAGGCAGACGCTGTCGTCCTCTCGTGGTTCACCCCAGGTGACTAGCAGTAGTCAGCAGATGGTATTAATTTGTATCAACTTGGCACACTGTGCCATATATGAAGAAGTCTGATCAAACAAACCGCAGTGCATCACATGAACATTTTCAGGAACAAAAGGAAATCTCACATGTACACACTCCTTTAGCTTTAACATTCGTTCCCCTTACTCTCCTTCTACATGCTGCGATAAAGTAAACCCCAAGCCTCACTCACTCCTTTGCTTTATTCTTTTATGCTCTGCACTTAATTATCAAATGGTCTTGCAAGCAAAAAGCGGCAAGGTTATACTCGGTAGCCTCCAGAGTGCTTAATCTCTTACAAAGTTCCCCACCCAGCGAGTGAAGCGCAGGTAGGACAGAGTCCATTTTACCACTATTGCACAGACGTATGTCAACTCTACGGGCCCACAGTGGACAGCTAGAAGTAGGAGTCATACAGGGAGCCACGGCACAGAACATTTTGTGCTTTTCACAGTGAACACCTATGTGAGTGTGCGCCCCATATATATTTAAAGAGAGGGGTCATTCCTGTGCTTGCTTTGTTTTTGTTTTGTTTGGCATTTACATTGCACAAAGTTATTTATTTTATCATTAAAAGCTGCAAACACACACATCAGCAGCAGGTAGATGGAGGTAGCTGGTAGGAACAGCACAATGGGCATTATATCGGATTGTTAAAAGTGTGCAAGTACATAATCAAGACATATCAAATATATCAATACGCATGATGCCACCATAATCAAACCCCCCTTCCCCCCCCCCCCCCCCCAAAAAAAAAAAAAAAAAGATCATCTTCTCTTACCTTTCGTTTGCATCACACAACCCTCTTCCTTATAACTTCCTCATAAAGAGGAATGTTATACTATCAAAAATTTGTGAGAAGATATCTCTGGCAGTATTAGAGACATGATGTACATAAATCAGGCAGAGAATTCAATTGATGATTATCTGTGATAAGTTGTGTTTTGTTGTTGTTGTGGGGGGGGGGGTATCTTTTTTCTTTTGACATTAGAGTTTACTTTCACACAAATTGTGTGTCCATATCATATTGACTGCCTGGGGCCACCTCTGTGTTTGGAAGTCGTACAGGTCACACTACATGTGTTATGTTGCCCACTTGTACTGTCCCTACAACCCCCAGAATCCATTGCACACACTGAAATAGCTATGACACATGCACACGAGCACTCTGTGTTAACACCTGCAGTTCCACAGGTGACATAACACTATCCCTTTATACACCTACAATCCCATTTCAACCTTTAACCTCATTTAATTCATTGACTGTCACAGAAAAAAACAACAACGACTACAATCTTCTTGGAAAGGGTGGCATGTGCTTTAAGAAAACCCATGTGTCAAAATTGGGCAAATCACATGTCAAATGACTTTTTCCAAATAGTATGATCATATAACACATACACTTTCACTAATCAGTGTTGATTTAATGGCACCTGAAAGTTGGTAGAGTACAATTAATCAAACTCCAGCCAAAAAAAAAAAAAAAATTCAGTTACAACTAGCCATGCTTTCCACTGTTTGAAACCTTGGCCACAAATATACTAAATTCATATGTAAATAAATAGAAAAGAAATGGATTTTACTGGAAAGTTCATCTTTGTACCACACCTGGACTGCCTGCATGGAGGCAGAATATTTAAGACAGACCTACACTGTAAATTGATCAGATGATTCACATCTTTCTTTGTTGTTGTTTTTTTTTTCTCTCTCTCATTTGAGTGACTTTCACAAGCAATAAATGGGTGATAAATGCTGTGGTATTCTTAAAAACAAGAATACACAAGTTGACAGAGTCTTTGGGGATGACACGACAGCCTGAAGAGAAGAATAGAATTTAAAAAAAAAAAAGAAAAGAAAGGAGAAAGATAGTATGTGAAGTAAGTACAGAGGGACGGGAAAAGGGTGGCCGGGCCAGGAGTTGGATGGCACGGTAAAGTAGTGGTGGTGGTGGTGGTAGTGGTAGGGGGCCGGGGGATGATGCAGCTAGCTATTATCCGACGACCCTTCTTGGCCGTTGCTCTCCTCCGACCGGTTCTCCTCCTCCTCCTTCTTCTGGAGCCGGGACTTGACGTCGCCCAGTCCCAGCTTGCGCATGTGCCTGACGACCGCCGTGGCGTTGAAGGCTTGCTGCAGGCAGCCAAGTCAAGAATGGAAAGAGAAAAGATACAATAAAAGGGAAAAAAACGGATAAGTAATGACAGCAAATATAATGAAAATATTTTTCATAATAGTGTTGGATAGATACTACTGCTATTCCTTTCAATGAGAATAAAAATGATAGTAATAAATGTAATATATCATCATTAATATCACAATCATTCATTGTTATCAGATACTTTTATCACTTTTAATTTGCTATTAACAATATAACCTTCCCTATATACCTCAAATAAATTATCTACCATTTGCATAGCTGTCAGAGAGGGCTTTGCCATCACTGATAATAGTTAAGCCATAGCCAGGTACTCCTCTATACACTAAGTCATAGGGGACACCATGGTGTGTGTGTGTGTGTGTGTGTGTGTGTGTGTGTGTAAAGGGGGGGTAGGGAGGACTAGATATTAAAAAAAAAGCCTCTGGCACCCTCTGGGGTAGAGTAATAAGAGTCAATTTTACGGATGTAAATAAACACTGCACACAATCTAGCTGAACCCAAGATGCAGGCTCAGTGTGAAAAAAACAAACAAACAAACAACTATTACGGATGGTATTGACGCTAACTATTGATGGTAAAGAAAAAATTTTCCCTCATTTTACATCCCTTGGCGATTTATACAAGACAAGGCAGTTTGTTTTTCAAAAGTAAATGCAAAATTGTTCTGTGGTTTACAGTAAATCCTTCAAATGTCAAGTGTAACTTTTCTTGCCCTTTCATTGTCCATCAAACTACACCGAAAGGATAGCCATGTGTGGACTGAAGCAGAGATAAGAGAAAATGTGACCATCTGCAATGTTTGGCAGTATTTTTGTGATGTCTGGTTGCATAAATTCTCCCGCAAAGCACTACTCAAAAGCAGAAATGTTATGTGTGACTGCATGGGATAGACAGTACCAGGGGGAGTGATTTCATGAGCCTATCTCCCGACGACGACGACGACGCCATGCATCACGCGAACGCAGCGGGGTGGGACATGGTTGCAAGACGCGACATAACATAGCCACATATCATGCACACTTCGGGAATACTCCGCGCCTCTTTATAGTGGGGCTTTAGAAGCGGATTTATCAATTCATCCTCCCTCGCAAAGAGCCCTTTGGGCTCTACTAGAAGTGTGTCCCTCTCCCCGCTGCTTCTCTGGGGAACACTGCGTGGGCCCTGTGGTGGCACTCGCCGAGGTTAAACAAAAAATTATATTAACAAATCCAGTTTCACAGATGTATTGGACCTGTCAGTTATGGATGGCTGAGGGAACGATATCCACCCACTTGGGGCCACTAAGAAATGGGTCATCCCTGGTGTAGGTATACATGTAATGGCTACGATAGCTGTTTTTATTTTCTGGTATTTTGGGGTTTGGGTTGTTTGTTTTTTTCTCTTTTAGGTACTCTGTTACATCCATATACTGGTCCCCTCTCAACCCCACCCCAATCAGCTATTACATAAGGAAATTGTACTAGCTTTGTGTAGGTGGACTACAAGTTACAAACAGCTCCCTCCTACCCCCCCCCCCCCCCCCCATCTAAATTTTTCCTTCTTAGTGATAAAGGTCATCAACATCACAACACAAAATTAGGTCGTCAAGCTGGAGCTGGAAGTGGATGAGTATTTTCATACAAAAATACGCTAGTTTAAAAAATATATATTTTGCGTTATTTGCGATAAAAAGCCTTCACAAGATAGAGAGTGGAGTTTTGGCCATTGCATCAATCAAATAAGTAGCATATAAGTTTTTGCATGTGTGTTCACTGACCACAACAAAAATACATTGATGTTGTCAGATAACTGCACATAGTACAAGGATCATCATTAACACACTGTAGACTGTTCATCTTTTTCCACAAACAAAAATTGCATCTTGCTCAAGGCCCCAAATTCTTTAAGCCATTGCTTACTGGGAATCCTCCTCCATGGAACTTTGTTCGTTAGTTCAATATTTTTTTGTATTTTCATCTACATGTCAAACAATGTCGACTTCCATTCATTTTTCAAATGCAACTATGGTTCAAACTGGGGAAATGCTGCATTACATTTGTCCACACAGAAACAACAATTTGAAGCCAAGACATCCAGCATTCCTCATACAAAAGTCAACTCGTTATGCTGCCCTATAATAAAAGATAAACTGCAATCAGTGCATGTGCACATCCGTTGTCCAGAAGCTATGTAGATTGCTAGTAGGGATCTCTTTCTCAGTGACTAAGTGCAGTTGGCTTTGATAATTTTCTTTTTTTGTAACTCTTAAACATTGAGATGATTGCCAAAGTTGACTACTGACCTGTGAACTCTGGATAAAAGCATTGATTTTGTTTTTCCAAATCCCAGAAAGGGCTGGAAATAACGAAGCACCAAATAAGGACAGTTTAAATTGATTCAATCATTGTTAAAGCTATAGACTTCACTGTCAGGGCACTTTTTGCCAATTTAGACACAAGAACATAGCTAGGTCTGTAAATACCTGATGAACTTTGTAGTTTCAAGTCAAGCCTTTTATCCAGGAGGAAGAGAGAGAGAGAGAGAAAAAAAAGAGAGGATATGACAAAGGAGATGGTGAATGAGATGATGATAGATAAAGGGAAGGGGAAATTAAAAGAAAAAAAGAAGAGAAGAAAGAGAGAGAGAAGGAACAGAAAATGATGATGAAAGAGAGAAATAGAAAGAGGCAGAATGAGGCAGAAGAAGATAAAAAAAGAAGAGAAGAAGAGAAAGGAAAAACAGAAAAAGGAGAAACAGAAAACGATGATGAAAGAAAGGATTTAAAGAGAGATAGGATGTGGAGGAAGATTAAAAAAGAAGAGAAGAAGAAAAAGAAGAAACAGAAAATGATGATGAAAGAGAAAAAGTGGGATAAAGGAGATGATGCGAAAGATGAAAAACAAAAGAACAAACAGGGAGGAGAACGGGATGAGTGAAACAGAGGATGAAGGAGAAGTACTGTATACGCCGAATATTTCGTGAGGTTTTTATTTTCGTGAATTTTGCAAGTCAGCTGCTATTCGCGAAATTAAAAACACACAAAAATATTGACTCTAATGCCGCTATGAATGTGACGTATGCGTATACATTTCTCCGTTCAGTACAGAACTCCACGACTGCGAATTTAACCACTCGCAAAATTGTCGGGAAGTCCTGATTCGCGAAAATTTAGACTCGCGAAATATATGGGGTATACAGTAGTTGTTATTGGGGTGTCAACAATATGAATTGCCTTAATCCCCTATCCAGCTTCAAAAGATATAAATTCTGCGGATCATAACTGTTTACCGGTAGAAAATTCTTCACACTCTTTTTGTCTCCCATCAAAATCCCCTGCTTGTTTTCATCCAGCGCAGATATCGTCCCCCAAACTAGCTATTACTCCACTCGCCAAGGGGAGTGCAGGAATGAATATTGATGAAACAATAATCGTGGGGCATCCGGCATTTCAATTCCATCCTGCAATACATCACATGATATGGCATAAGATAAACTGGATCCTTATCCCACGATCCATCACATAAGCAGTAAATAGATCTGCACTTGAGAAAGACAGATGACAGCAAAAAGGAGTTGGACATATCCTGAAAATTTCTGACAGTGTGATTTTTTTTGTTATCTCAAATGAGATCCAGTCCTCACATTCCATCTGCAGGGTTTGATGAATGACATGACCTTTGACCTGCAACTTTTTCTAGTCTTGGTGCAATAACTGCACTCAACCCATCTTTCAGCATCCGCCAATTTTTGACTGGAAACCCAGATTAAAGATTCCATTATCCACTAATTCTTCTGGGAGAAGAACTCCGCACAAGAGTGATGATATGAACAAGCAACAGGTTGTAAACAATGATGACAGCACGGAAGGGCCACTCTGAATGGAATTATGAACACTACAGGAATAAAAGAACCAAGGAGGTGGGAAGAAAGATTGTAATGAAAGGAAGTGAAGAAGGGAAATAAAGTCTAGCAGGGGAAGACCAATATTCCATTTCGCAGTATCACAAGTTTTTTCAAACATATCACTTCCATTGCGTTACAGAAAAAGAAATATTACACATCCCATGCAAGCAAAGATAAGATAATTACTCTTTATCAATCAGGTTTAATGAACAGCAATGATATTGAAGTTTTAGCATAAAGCAAAACAACCACTTTGTATTCGTCCAAGTTTCCATTCCCTACATTGGTGATACACTTATGTATCTAGCCCATGTTGTCCATGGCAATTTTCCGCATTCTACACACACTTTTGCTGGTGCATGTCATCAGAAATGCATGGAAATATGCATGACAAAGCAACTAGAACCAAAATTTGGTAAATGTTTCTTGCAACCAGGTGTGGTCAATGTAATCTGTGCTTGTTTTTTGTTTCTAAATGTAGCATCTATCTATTTGTCTATCTATCTATCTATCTATCTATCTATCTATCTATCCATATATCTATTGATCTGTATAAACAGATAAATACATAGATAGAAAGAGGGAGGGATTGAGAAAGATGGACAGAGAAAAGAAGATTTGGAAGCAGTTTTGGGTGCCATCTCTGCGTGGAATTTGCAATGACTTTCCTGGGATATTTCTGGGCCTAAACCACCTCAACCCTTGAGACAGCATTACCAAAGGTATGCCACAGGTTTTTGCTAGCAGCTAAGTGTGCCCCGTTACGGTTTTGTTCCTCATTCTCATCGGAAAGAAGGGGGAGGGGCCCGGGAGGCTCCTGAGGGGAGAAGGAAGGCGTGGGACTGCAGAAAGGGGCCGTGGGCAGAACTCTAGGAGGTGATGATGAGAGTGCAAGGCCAGGGGGATGTGTTCACATGTTGACGGAGCCCTTGTTTGCCGTGGCCTGACTGGACGTCTTTCCCGATTACAGTTTTAAATGTCTGCATGGCAACCTACCAATAGAGCAAGGATTGGGGGGTGGGGGGGGGGGGGGCTGGAGGCAGCCACGGGTGTGTGGGTGTGTGTGTGTGTGTGTGTGTGTGTGTGGTATTGGGGGATGGATAAGAATGGTAATCCAAAGTTGGAGATGACGGAGTAGGTGGCGGAGAGAGCTCCAGGGGACTATGATGAAGACATAATTGTCTTTACACATGAGACTTTAAAAAATTGAAAAAAGAAAGACAAGAAAAACACCACCAAACCACTAAAACACCTGAAACTTCATTTTCTACCAAGTCCAGACACTGTGTTGGTGGTCCTGAAAATCCACATTGATCAATAGTTTTTTTCCACCTTAGGGTATGGAGGAAATGCATCAATCTTTTTTTTTCTGTACTTATAATTAGTTATATGTGACCGGCGACAACGGTTTCAGGCAAAAGTCGGGAATTTTGAAAATTCATTTTTTCACTGAATCACATTGCCCATTTCCTAAGCTTTGCATTGATATAAAACACTTGTATTCTTCGGCACCATAAGTGGGCATAGAAAGAGAAATAAAATGCACTTTTTAAGTTGTTAGCCTGACAAAATTGCGAGAAAACAGGCTTTGAAGATTCACCTCTTTCTCAAAGACAATGTCCGAGCGGCGATGCGAGGGGAGAATCACCCATCCGTACGATGGTGCCAATCGATGTTAAGCCCCGCCTCTAGCAACCACATCGCCTTCTGATTGGCTCACTGAGAGAGTCAAGTTTCCCGGGCACCTTCCTCGGAGCTCAGCGTATGGAGCCGAAAAACAATGCATTTCGCTCGGGTTTGTTTACCAGTACGTCTTTCAAGATGGCGAATACGATAATTGCACGTATGGTGTTACGTCATGTACATGACGTGTATGGTGCACGTATTACGCAATGACATCCACACGCCATGACTGTGTGCATATGTAACAGGAGCGGTGGCGAATCCACACATTTACAAATCGCGTTTTCATTGTGGTTGATTTGTCTTTATCATTGGCGACCCTTTTGAAAGCAGAATTGCTAGTGCTGGCAAGGGTCATGCTTGAATTAAAAAAAAAAAAAAACACGACTCGTTAGTTTGGTGCGATTTTGACGTGTACTATTTGAATGTAATTGGTCACATGTGACCGCTCCTTTCCTCTTATCTGCCTTCCATTGAGTCAGTCTGCTGTCATAATCTTTAATACATGTACAAGTAGACAAATTTGAGAATATTTAGTTTTCTTTTCACACGATTATGCTATGCTACACGATTTTTGTTTCACTTCCGTTGTCGAACACTGCGGTAGAATACTTTGGACAGAAAGCCAAACGAAGAGCACGCACTACAGAGCGAGCGTATAAACCTAGCAAGAACAATGGAGCATGTAATCGTGCACGCATGGACAAAGCATTCCCCACACGCTGCAACTGTCTCCGAAAGCCGAATTATGTAAATGTAAGCGACGCACCAGCCAATCGCATGCGAGACCGTACGCCGTAGCAACACCGGGGATATTGGCGCGGCGTTCGAAAGAAGCTCGAAACTGACGAGTGCGATCCAACATAGGGTGTTTAAAATTCCATTTTCGATAGGAAAAACTTAGTCTTATGCTATGAAATTTAGTGTAGATGTAGAAAACATATCAAAGATTCGATTTCTGCAAAAAACCTAAATCGACAAAAATAATGGTCAAAATCTTTGTACCCCGCCTAGGAGGGAATTTGCTCTTGCGACTTTTGCCTGAAACCGTTGTCGCGGGTCACATATGTGTATCTACTGCTGTACCTTAATGTTCTATCTTTTATGGATAATTCCCCCCCCCCCCTCCACAAAAAAAAAATGCAAAAACAACTACAAAATCATACATACACAAAAACAAACAAACATTCAATAACTGTTTGGGTATTATGAGGTGTGACTATGTTATGTCTTTGGTTCAATATTGGGGCAAATGCTTCTTCTTTCATTTCTTAGTTAGCTGTGCATCCAGGGAACTTCCCACACCAATCCACTCTTCACCCTACCTTCCATTTTGTCTTGGCAAAGTTTTTCTTGATGTTCTCACTGACAGATGAGTGGATGTTCTTCGTCAGTGCAGCATTTCCTGATATCCTGTACAGATGACAGAGAATCGAGGGAGAGAAAGAAAGATAGTCATGATGTCAGATACCATATGTCTAACAGTGGTGGATCTAGGCAGGGGCACACTGGGTGCACACCCCCTCTTTATTTTTTGTTAAAACAAAAGAAATAAAAAGAAAAGGGGGCACGCGCCCCCCTTTAATTTTGGAAAGCCCCCCTTTACGGAATTCCTGGATCCGTCCCTGTTTAAGCAGTCACTATACTATTGTATTTTAAACATTCACCACCTTCCTAACAGAAGGGTTTGTGTCTTCAGTATGCTGGCCTACATTCTGATACGTCGCTATAGACGAATCCAACTTCAGAGCACTGTAACTTATGGCAGCCATAACTGGGGGGGGGGGGGGGGGGAGGGGGCTTCCAAAGAAGAACAAAAGCACTTTCAATGGGTTATGCGATGAGCCATGAGGTGCATTGCTATGTCAGTGCGTAAATTATCTCTTGTTAGACATACTTGAAGCACCCAGTCAGAAATTATTATTTAAAAAAAAACAGCACCCAAACCAAATAGGTCTATACTCATGTAGACATGATGGTATTGGTAGATCTGCCATCAATACATGAATACAGACATACAATTTTCCACTTAATTATCCTCACTCTCACAATGTTCTGTTTATTCATATCTGATCATGCACCGTAAACACCTGAAATTGCACAAATACTTCATGACCTGCTTTATTTACACACAGGGCTTACAGACCAACGATTCATGAACCATAAATACTGGTAACATATTATGGGTATAATTTCTGTTTCTACCTGAGAAAATTGAAATTTATTTCATAGTAATTCAATAAATAATAAATAAAATCATGTCAAGATATCATGCACTGCTGATATTTAAGTAGCTGTCAAGTTCTATGATTGAAAAAAAAAAGAAAACTAGAAACAATGTGCACTCTTTGCTCAGATCAAGTATTTCAATGCAGCTGCTAGTACATAAAGATATATTTTTAATGTAACCTCATGAAGTGGCAATGTGGGTACAAGAGCATGCATTCCTGTTAACTTTCAGATAATAATTTCAAGACAAGATCCTGTATGCAAAATTCACACTTAATTTTCACGATACCATACGCGTTAAGGCAATAATGCTACAGGCAACACGCAAACGGTGAAATAAGGTAACAGCAGTATGAGTTGATGATTGATTTTCATTTGGCAACAGGTAGGGTCAAAGCCACATCACTGCCAGCATCTGTGATTGAATGCAAGCTCTGGAGGTTAAGAATCTATCTGCTTCACGACAATCAATCTTGGCCTGCAAAAAAAGACGGGTAAGAAGCAGAGAGCTATGTGGGGAAAAATTGCCAAACAGAGAAATCTGAGCAATGAATAGAAACAATTAATAAAGGCTGGATATCTTTTTAATACATGGCAAAGAGAAAGAACGCTATTTGCCACCTCCTTTCCTTCAGTATCCACGGTGACATAACACTTTCTCTTTGGAAAACACCCTGCTGGCCCGCATGTTGTTGTTTTTTGTAATACTCCATATGGCAACTCAAGATGAAGGGCTTACAAGATACAGGAAAAAACATGGTTGGACAATTCTGCTCCAAACAGCTCATCTTATTCGTAGGGCAAGAATCTAACCTTTTCTGCATTTCACTGACACAACCACACTGTTCTTCAAGCACAAAAAGAAATAAATAAAACACATAATGAAGAAGAAAAACAAAAAGAAATATCACCTCAGTCAATTAGATTGATGGTGTGTGCACAGGCAATATAGTCTTTACCTATGATGTTATATAATATCACACAGTGCACTGACTGTACTGTCACATTACCTAAAGCCCCGTTTTACCAGACCTTACCACAACAACGTTCAGATCGAGAACAAAATTCCTCGTCTCCGGCAATAAAACCCGCAGCTAGGTGAGAGTGAGGAGTTAACAGACAAATATCAAAAACCTTCTCCGGGTAGGTTTCTACAAAGGGTGTGTGTTCACTGATGCCACTTCCCCTGCCCACCGGCCAGCGCCACCTGTTGTTCTAGATTGTGCACATCTTGGTAGGCAATTGTGTTAGTAAACAAAACATTGTTACGATAGTAACGATCCATGCCAATGATTGGCACGCAGCATGTCAATCATTCTCTGTCTGCAATGTTGCGCATGCGCATCAAGTATATCAGAGGAATGTTACTGTGGTTGCTTTCTTACACTACACAGAAGGGTTGTCAGGATAATATTGCAGGAATTACCCTAACTGGCTAGGGTAGACTTTGGCAAAAGTTACCGCAACAGCATTCAACAACATTTTGCGGGGATCGTACTCACATGCAGGGTTAAAAGAAATAAAAAATTACCCAGACACTACAGGACATTGTTACGATAAACACAGTTTGAAAGTCTCTGCTCAAATGGGGCTCAAGAATCCTACTGGAAAACAAAGCCTTTCTGTCACTGACACAGTATCCCTCTCAGCACCACTTCATCAAGATGCCATTCATATCTTACACCTTGCAGTTGCCCAAGGTATTGGAAGACTTAGGTCACACATCTGAAGTTATTTGAAAGGCTGCCATTTTTCAGATAGGAAACATATTTTCCCTTGTGTGACAAGACCTCATATCTCAATGGGCATATATCAGAAATATACAACACCCTAACTCAGTTTTGAATATCAAGAATACTGATTTGAGCTTAAAATTAGAATCATTAATCCATTTCAAAACAATGTTTTTCATTATGTAATATCAACATTGATGTTATTTGGCCAAACTTTTGTGAAGATGTTGCAAAAATCAATGAGATTTTTTGCTCTCAAAAAAAGAAAATCCATGATTTTGAGATACGAGGTCTCGTTACCCACGTGACATGATGCACTGAGCAATAACAGGAAAACATTGTACTTTATAGTGCAAACATGGGAAATGTCTTGTCACCGGTATATGACAAAAACATTGTACTTTGAGAGTGATTCAGACAGTATATCTGCAGGATTTGGGGGCGACAGGAAGATCTATTGATGCTTAACATTTTCTCCTCTAAGTGGGGCACAATCAGTGAGGTAGTGCCTTTTCCGCTGGGTTATCTCCATCACAAATTCAGGTGGGGCACCTTACTGTAGGAGCAAAGCCCCTGATAGTCTAAGGGTGTGTTTATCACCTTACTTCCGGTGAAAAAAAAAAATCAGGTTTCCAAATGACTTTCAGGGAGTTTTGGGCAGTTGATAAATGCAAAGCTGTTTTGATAATGGGGTTAGAAATGCATTTCTGAAACACCGCAAAAAGTGCAATCACAAATATGTTTGAGCCAGAACATGTTTTAGAAGAGTTTATAAACGCAAAGTCATTTTGGAACACATTTATAGCTGGGACCTGTCCATGCCAACCACTTCCAACCACACATCTCTGCTCCTCGGGTTAAACTGTGCAATGAATTGTACAGTGACAAGGCCCCCAAATCAACTCATGATAGAGATGATAAACGCAACAACTTGAGAAACGCAATCCAAAAGGCATTTACAAGCAGGTTTTGATGGTGGGTTTTGAAACATGTTTCAAACATGGGAAAGTTGATAAAATGCAGCCCACAATGCCCTTGCCATATATATACACGTATACAATGAATGAATGCATCCTGTGTCTGACCCCGTAGATGCACCCCCTCCATGGCGAGGATCTGGAGCAGGCTAATGTAAGCAAATTGGTGTTTACGCAATGTGAGTTTTGCATGGATAACGGCCACGGACTGCCCTGGAGGCCGGAGTGATACATGGCCGATATCCTAGCTTGTCTTGTCAGCATCAGCATATGCATCTTGTCTGGACTGGTTGGGGGTTCATTTGGAAGTGGAGATGACAAGGAGGATGTACAGGGGAGGGGGCTGATGAAGATGAGGGGAGGGGACTGATGAGGATGGGGGGGGGGTGGTGGTGGGAATTGGAAGAAGTTTGCAGGATAGGAAGGGGACTCACAACATTGATCACGTGGGGAGGGGGGCATGAGGAGGTGGGTATAGGGTTGGGAGCAAAGCTGGTTAGGATGAAGAGGAGAAGAGGGTGGTATGGAGTGGAAACAAGGAAGTACAGGGATGGACAGTGACGGAATACTCCTTTTCAGAGAGGGAAGGGAACGAGCACGATTGTGTGGTAAGGTCATCGGGATGAGGTTCAAGGTAGGTATATAGGGATACAGGGTTTAGTGATGGGGCACAGGATGGTGATGGGCTACAGGATAGGGGTAGGGTACGGGGTTGGGGTGAGATAGCCTACAGGTTGGGGGTGGGATATAGGTTTGGAATGGGATATAGGGTAGGGATGGAGCACAGGGCAAGAATGGGACATAGAATAGGGGAGGGATACAGGATGGTTATGGATACCGGTACCGAGTAGGGATGGGATGCACGATAGGGGTGAGGTATAGACTGGGGATGAGGTACATAAGTACTACAGGGTAGGGATAAAGTGCAGCATAGGAATGGGGCACAGGGTAGGAACGGCATACAAGATAGGAGTAGGGTACAGGAACAGGGTTTGGATGGGTACAGGGTGGGGATAGGGATAGGGCTGAGATGGGGTACAGAGTAGGAATTGTGTATACCTAATAGGATTGAAAATAGACAACATACCTATTTAAAAAAAAATACCAGTAAATAAATAAATAAGGCTTACAGGCACACATGGTGCATTCCAAAATGAGAACACAGATCTAACCCAAAGTATGACTCTAATCCATCATGAATTATGATTATTAAAGAAAGAAAGAAAAAACACAAATCATTGATTGAATCTTGTTCTACGATACAAAGATGAATCAGCACAAAAATGCTGCACCAAAGTAGTTGTTGCTTTTTCTCGACTGAACACTTGTTAGTTCGCACCTGCAAAACTTCTTTATTCACACAAATAAACCAAAATGTGATGCCGAGTCTGACAATGGTCCCTCACTGCGCGCTGGCTTAGTTCCATGCATAAGAGCAGGTATTGTGCAAATACAGTGCTCTCTTGATATTTGGGGACAAAAATAAAGAGAGGGGGAGGGGGGGGGGAATACATCAAATAATGTTGACTCTCTGAAATGAGTAGGCGGAGAGAAGGCAGAGAGCCATCTTTAATTAAATGCGTCTGGCTGCCTACGCAGTGCTAGGTTTCGTGGGGAAAGCAGGAGGCATCAATTCACACCACACATCGAGGGGCCTCGCCGGGCTGGGGAAGAGGAGAATGTATATCCACGAATACATGTTTTGGGGGCAAACTGGCGGGTAGACGTGGGGGTAAGGCACCACAATATTTGTCTCGATAATCTGAAGTATTTCACCCCGCTAGATCTTTCATCAGCTGTAACTCCATGTACTGACATACACTCACATCAAGGACATATCACACACACATACACACAAAACTTGTCCGATGCAACGAATCGATTTTTAGAACCTTTTATACTTCAGGCTACGAGAATCTATTCAAATTTGACTTCTGCATTAGAACTTCCAGTGGTGAGCAATTCTCAACTGCAAGAGAAACCAGCAAAGCTCCTCAATTTATTCATTAGTTAATAGTCTGCGGTAATTGTAGAAAGCTTAATTTTATTCTCCGTTCCTTTGGCTTAGATTGTACCGCTTGAATGGCGCACATATCACTTGATTAGTCTCTTGGTGACGCAGAAACAATTGTTTTTGTACGTGTGTTTTAGTCTTATTTCCCACTACAACACTTTTGAGAAAATATCACCTGTTCTGGTAGAATAAACAAAATACTCCCACCATGACCACCACCATCACTAAAATCAGATGTACAAGAGTCATTTTCATGAGAAACTTTGATACTAACCAGGTCTCAATATACAATCAGTTATAACCCTTTCGGTGCATAATCCATATATCATCCATAGGACTACTCACAATCAACAAAATGTCCCATGGATTAGAAAGGGAAGGGGGGTGGATAAGGTGCAGGAAGGTGGGGGTGGGGAAAGGAATGGGGAAGGAGTAGGGCCTCGTGGTAATACCAGCCCCACCCCCTCAATCTTTTTTTTTTTCTCTTTCTCTCTTTCTAGATCTCCCTCCTCCATGATAAAACATCACAGGGGATTGGTCCACTTTCGGAAGTGTGACATTATTACAGGGCCAAACGCACTCTGCCTCCGTTCGAGACTAATCTAATCAAGATAGCAGCTGACTCCCAGTCCACCACTCGTCCATTTCTCACCTCGGCTCTTCCCGTATGCTAACGCAACATCTCCGAGAACTGACGGGGAAGAGAGAGATCGAGAGGAACTGCTGTCAGCGCGCTGGAAGGTGAATCCGGTGGCAGCCGAGGGGTTAAGAGACCACTTCGCTATCTTGAAATCGGGTACGGCTCCTACGTTACCCCTGCATGCCCCCGAACATCTTTATCCTCCTAACCTATTTCCCGTATAACAGGTTGACTCTGCCCTAACTGATTATGCCGATGAAGGACGGAGGAAAAAAAAGAATGGATGAGAAAAAAAAATGGTAAAGAGAGAGATGAAGACATGAAGAGTGTCAAGGAGACCAAATTATGGAATGGCGGAAAAAAATGTTAATGAGGAAGATGGGGTGAGTGGTTCTCACATTGAGAGGAGATGCCCCCCCCCCCCCAATTTTTCCTGTCTACGATGTTGATGTTTCTGTCATGGCCCCCTCACTTTGATTTCTGGTGTGAACAGCTCCTACACTCTTCTTTCTTGTTGTTGTTGTTGAAAGTAAATCATATGATCTGCATTCATTCAAATGGAGTAGCTCTCGTGTTACACACACGTCAAAAATTGTTCCAATTTTGTCATCTGTTAATGGCACACAAAAATGATATATTACTGCAGAAAAATGTCTGGACTCGATGGGAGTGTAAAATAAAAATATTCCACACTATCTTTTTAATAGATCATATGCATAAAAACATGATTCTAACATTTAAAAGACTCGAACTCATGGGGAAATACTATGCAGCTGGAATTTCATTGGAAATATTACATGCTGATGTACCTTATTACCTACAACTCATTTTGTTTTAGAACACATAAGACATCTCCACAGATGCAGTTTGTATATATGCATTTATGTACAGACATATCTGGATAGATAGATAAATAGATAGATGGATGGATGGATGGATGAATAGATAGATAGAAAGATAGAGACAAAAAAATGTACAATGTATATACATATAATATGTATGTAAATATATGAACCAACTGTCTCCCGTCACAAATGATTTTAAATCTATTTCCATTTACAGCCCTGGGTTAGACAATTGCTTTCAGAATTCATGGTCGATGAAGGAAGACTAATTGCTAACAGCTGACGTTTCCCCACAATTTTCTTTAATACGCTTTAATTAATGCACGTAACGTTAGATGTGAGCCCAAGGGAGAAACGAACGCCAGCAGCGACTGCGTGCACCTTGAGAAAGTGAAGAGGCTGGCCACAGCACTCGCACATTTCCTGTATGATTGCAAACCTTGTTTCTCAAATGTCAGATGAGCCGCTCACGAGAGCTGACAAACATACTTTATACCCACAGCGAGAGTCAGCAATATTCCTCCGCCCTTGCTAAAAGTGCATTGTACCAACTCTTTATTGCATTTTTATGGAGCAATGTTCCATGACTAGAAACCTCTCCCCGATCACCCCCTCTAAAAAAAAAAAAAAATGCACACAAAAATAATTAACTCTCTTCAGTCTGGAGCAATTTTGCAAGGCAATTTATTATCTAAAGACATTAACTGGTACACAATTCACTGCTGACTAACAAGAATTCCCTTGTGTGACTAGATCTTTAATTATGTAGGTGAAGCATAGCTATTTGTGTGTGTGTGTGTGTGTGTGTGTGTGTGTGTGTGTGTGTGTGTGTTTGCATGTATGTCTGTGTTTGTGTTTGTGTTGTATGGACACATCTATGGCTGACTAAGTTTCATCTTACCAACATAGGTATAAATACTTTCTGTCACACATTTTACCTATTTTACTAGCGAATGAAGAAAAAAATATTATCGTGTATATATGTAAACAATTCTATGATAGATATATCTATAGCTTAATGCTGCATATGTTTCATGACAATCTTCCGGCTCTCAACAACGCTGAGGACAAGAATTGCATTGGCAACACTGTCTCAACTGTCAAATGAACAAGCTGTCATTCTCTCTTGCCGTGACATGACATTCGCTCCTGCAACAGTTGCTCCAGTCTTATTTTCTCCAAGGAATTAGGGTTAGAGTTAGGGTTGTGATGGGGTTTTAGGCTTAGTTTGATGTGAGGATTAGGATTATACGGTTATGTTTATGGGTAGAATTTATGTTTGGCTTAGCATGCAGATACTTCATGGGAGCAACTGTCACAGGAGCAAATGTGAATGCTTGACTCAACAAGAGACCCGCGGGTCTAGCGCTCACCTGAGTATCGCAAGTTCACCTTTCACGCAGTCACTAATCTAAATTATTCACAGCTCCACCAAACTTTGACGAGGCATTCTCAAGTGGAAGATGAAAATGTACAATAAGGGCCCAATTTTTTTCAAGATTCCTTAATTTGGGGGAATTGGGGCCCCCTGGGGCCCTCTGGATGGGGCATGGTGCCCAGTTTGATAAATTGAGATCCTGATCACCTAGGGATGCTACCTGCCAAGTTTGACAAAAATCCATCATGAGGTTTTCAGGAAGAAGATGAAAATGTACAATTCAGGCCCCCATTTGGACCCTTCCAACCACCCCCCCCCCCCCTACCCCCAAGAGGGGCACCCCTGGATCTCCTATGAACAAACTTGAAACTACAGTCATTAATGTACTCACTCATAGTATTATCTCAGCTCTATAACTTCTGATTCTAGAGAAGATTTTTAAAGATTCCTTCATTTGGGGGGTTTGGGCCCCCTGGGGGCCCCCTGGGCCGGGCATGGTGCCCATTTTAACAAATTGAGATCCTAACCCCCTAGGGATGCTACCTGCCAAGTTTGGTGAAAATGGGTCATGGGGTTCTCAAGAAGAAGATAAAAATGTACAATTCAGGCCCCATTAGGACCCCTCCTCACCCCCCCCCCCCCCTGGGTCCCAAGGGGGCACCCCTGATTCTGCCATGAACAAACTTGAAACTACAGTCATCAATGTGCTAACTCATAGTATTAACCTAGCTCTATCACTTCTGGTTCTAGAGAAGAAGATTTTTGCGGATTCCTTAATTTTGGGGGGGGGGGTTTGGGCCCCCTGGGGGCCCCCTGGGTGGGTCATGGTGCCCATTTTAACAAATTGAGTTCCTAACCCCCTAGGGATGCTACCTGCCAAGTTTGGTGAAAATGGGTCATGGGGTTCTCAAGAAGAAGATAAAAATGTACAATTTAGGCCCCATTAGGACCCCTCCTCACCCCCCCCCCCCTGGGTCCCAAGGGGGGCACCCCTGATTCTGCCATGAACAAACTTGAAACTACAGTCATCAATGTGCTAACTCATAGTATTAACTTAGCTCTATCACTTCTGGTTCTAGAGAAGAAGATTTTTACAGATTCCTTAATTTTGGGGGGTTTGGGCCCCCCTGGGGGCCCCCTGGGTGGGTCATGGTGCCCATTTTAACAAATTGAGTTCCTAACCCCCTAGGGATGCTACCTGCCAAGTTTGATGAAAATCGGTCTTGGGGTTTTCAAGAAGAAGATGAAAATGTAAAAAGTTTACGCACGACGCACGACGGACGACGGACGACGGACGACGGACGACAGACGACGGACGACGGACGACGCACGACGCACGACGCACGACGCACGACGGACGCCGGACGAAGGGCGATCGCAATAGCTCACTTGAGCCTTTGGCTCAGGTGAGCTAAAAACAGACTTGACTCTCAAACAATACATGCACCCATAAAAAAAAAAAAAATGTCAATTTCGCTCTCCCCATAAACCCCCTCCCCCTCCAGCATGCTCCACTTACAGCGTTCGGTCAAAATTCTCTCTGTCTGTTTGAAGTTTGACCTTCTTTGTCCTAATGGCAGGCAAGAAATAAAGATGCAGGCCATTACGCCCGGCAGCGGCAAAGCTATTAGAAGACGAAACAAACTCTATTCGGGTCGCACTGGGAGAGTATATGGCATATTCAATCATCAGGAGATATTTTTTTTTTCATTATTATTTTCTCGATTGACCACAGAGGATGAGGGACATATATCTGCAGCAACATACCTACTGAGCATTACATACTGCTCTTTTATTGGGGCTCTTCACCATCGCTAAAATACATCCGGGATTAGTCCTCATGAAAATGCACTCATCTACATATGAAGGGTTTGTTTGCAAAAACCGATAAGTCCATTTTTGAAGATTTTGAAGTACGATCTCTGTCATAAAGTACAAAATAATACCTTTTAAATGATATATTGGTCACTACATATAAAGGTATATTTTTGAAGTTATGGTCAAAAGAAGCAAAAATTTTCTCATTATTCTCTTTATTTTTCTTGACCTTTAATCGAAAATATCTCCATTTGGCAAATATGGACTTATCGGTTTTTGCAAACAAACTCTTCATATATGCACAAGTGTTGCCTTTCCTCATAAAATTACAATACCCCGAAGACAGCATAGCTATGATGATATTGGTTGGATGCATGAACACCTTGCAGCAATGGCTTTTGCTATATGCTGATAAAAAAAAAATTATATTCATCAACCATTTAAAAAGAAAATATACATATTGTTGCAACAGCACTCGCAGTAAACAGTTTTGACAGCATGTACTTTATCACCACAACTTCACTGCTGTTTCCATTCTGGTTTCTGTGACTTTTACACCATTGTGGTATTCATTTACTGAAATTTTCGCGATGTTTTTTTTTTTCTTGTGAATTTTGTGAATTGCCTTTCAACCACAAAAATAACAATGTATGAATACAAAAAACACACAAAAACAACAATGACAAAAAAAAAGAAAGAAAGAAAAAAGAAGCCATGTAAGGGCTGGATCACATGCAAATAGTAACTATATACTGTATGTCCAGCACGTTGCATGGGCCATGACAGCAAAGAAGCGGTATCAATATCAACATGCTAGTGCAAGCACTTCAAATGCAGAAGATGCACTACTTGTTTATGTACAGGGAATCACGAAGTTAAAAAAAAAAATGGTTCCAATATTGTTGCTTATTACTCATTTATTTGTATGGATTTCTTTGTATAAAAAATAATTACTAGGCCCTTGCAACCACAAAATTAACAACAATCAAAAATTTCCTACCAGTAGCAATTCGTGAAAATATCTGGACATGAACATTTCGGGCTCATTCAGTATGTTTTGTTTGATCTCCTTCTATGTGGAGTGACGAATTCAGGACAGCTACCATTGACATATCAACATCTGGGAGATGCTTGTAATGGCACAAATTAATTCCTGAATCAGGGTGTTGTGTATAACTCTCCTATAAATATTCAGACATGCTGAGATATTGAAATTTTCACAAGGTCTCCCCAGCAGAATCAGCAAGATTAGACAGAGCTGGAAGAAAATATGTTTGAGAACAGGCTGGTGGTATAATTCTGAAGCACAAAACTTACCATGGGTGTGCAATGGACTCCTCACAGGTATATCTGCTGTTGGGGTCGACATCCATTAAATGCCTGATGAAATCCTTGGCTATAAGGGCACAAAATGGAAGAGAAAATTAGAAAGAGACATAGATAAATTAATAATTTTTGCATTTTCCAATCTAGTTATTTTTCATCAGCATTATAGACATAAAATAAAATCAATTGATTTTGGGGAAAAAGAATATGATACATTTCTAAGAATATTCATCTTTTATTTGACCAAAAGAAGACATTAAGAAAAACAAATGTGACAGTCAGATTTTCAAAAGAAAGAAAGAAAAAATATAAATATGAGTTTCATCCCAAAGAAAAGAATGCATATCTCTTGACCACAGAGAAGACATTAAGAAACACAAAAATGTAACAATAATAATTTATTCAAAAAAAAAAACATCAAAGTTTCACTAATCAAACTTTACATCTATTTTACATTTGTGATAATTACATAAGATTTTATGAAAGAAAATCACCAGATTTTCACTTGTCATTCACAAACTTAAAATCTAATTATATCAGTGATAATTACATGATGTCCATTATGACCATATCATACTGGCAGCATACTGTGGTAAGTATATTTTCTTTGTCTACTTGATGATGGCAGACCAATGAAATACAAAACTAAATGGGCTTCATTTTAGCTTCCTAATTACTGACACAGAAACAACTTCAGACGGCCAATCTGACAAAGAGACACTCTCTATTGAAATATTTCTGACGAAGGAAATGTGGGGGACAGGTTGTATTTAACTTCCTCACTCCAAGTCCTCTCTGAATTCTGATCCATACTTTACTTCACCATCAGAACATGTCGCAACAGTCCTACTACATAGGCATTCCGGTACCACAGTGCGCCATGCTCTTCGAAGTAAGAGCTCTGAAGTGTGTGAGATTAACATGTGGCATGCAAGTAAGAAACCTGCTGAATTGGAACGGTGTTGCCCATGTGTGTAGGTATGTACTATTGAGTATCAAAGAGTTACTAGATAATAGACATTATAGATTAGAAGCAACATTATATGTTGTTCTATTAGATATGATTCATCTCTATGGAGTGCAAGAAGCCTGCCTGGTGTGAATCGAGTCATTGTCAAAATCTCTATCGTATGTATGTCTCATGGAACATTAACAGGTGTGTTGCTAGTTGCTAGCAGGTGGGGCAAGGTAAGGGGGAGGAGTTTCTAGGATTTCCGGTTTGGGGGGGGGGGGGGACAGAGGAGAAAAGTGGCAAGCCACACAGCTCAAGGGCTCGATCCTACACTACACATATCTCAGCCCCCACCTCAGGCGGTTTGCATCTCTCGTAAGGCTCATGTGACGGAGCCGCAGTCAGCCACCTCAGCGTTTGATTGATTGCTGGCCCCTACAGCCGGCAGTCTTGGGGGACTGTCCCTTACCCTCATCAAAAATGCATGTGCGGTACTGTGCACGGGGTAACCTTACACAAGATGCATTCAATTTTCTGTTAACCTCCTGGACACTGACACTTGTACATGGAAGACAATGCACTTAAATACACACCTACACACAGAGAGATAGACAGACAGACAGACAGACAGAAAGACAGAAAAACAGACAGACAGACAGACAGACAGAGAGACAGACAGATGGGGGGGGGGATGGATGCTGTTTTATTCTCTCAGTTTGAGATGATTGACCACAATAATTTCCAAATTCAGGAAATTAGGTGTGCTGACACTTAATAGGTGAGTGTCAGAATTTATGTGAAGTGTGCGCCAGAAATATTTGTGTGCACAGGGCCTTCAGTGCATTACTTCCAGATAGTGCTTCGATTAATTGCTCTAATATCACAGGGGATAGTTTATATGCGAGAAAAAATGAATCGATACACAATTACTTGCCTCCTAGACTAAGGTTTGACAAGATAATGTTGGACGTCAACATAAAAAATGTCCACCAACAATAATGGTGTGGCTAAGACCCTTAGACCCACATCTGTTGTATGCAAAACTCATGTGTTGACACATAGTATGCCTTGATCCACTAATAAAAAAAGAATCCCAAAATATAAGAAAATGATGTAGAAAATCACTTGTAAGTCAAGGCCTTAAGTAATAAAACACAATCATTTTAATAATCAGAACCTGTTGATTCATGGACTTAGATACACTGGAATAACATACAGTCCGACCTCTCCTATCCGGCCTCCCTTTATCCGGATGTCTCTATTATCTGGATGCGATCTCGGCGCGATGGTTTTATTTTTTTTTTTCCATTCTGATAATCACGGGGAAACTTGGGGATTTCAAACTCAAACAAAATTCCTATACACGAACTCACATGAATTACATATTATTCCCAACATAATTAAGATACAGTCACATCTAATTTTCATCTAAATAACATGCATTCAGACGTATACACTACCCCTACTGAGCACCGCAAGAACATGGACAGAAAACTTTTCATCAAATCAGGGCACGGTACAGGCGATCGTTCATTGAGCACATTATCAGAAATTCTGAAAGCAGACCAGCTGACGAGAACGTGACATGTTCATGTAAAACTAATGCAATAATACCTGTGCATGTAGCTACCATTGGGCACATATGTAGCTGCGTGTATTAAACATTAAGTTTTTCGATTCCGGCCAAATCCCTTATCCGGATGAGCGCCGGTCTCGACATGTCCGGATGGGAGAGGTCGGACTGTACTTGGTTTGATCTAGCGGTGGTGTTGCAGTGCATTGGGATTTTTTCACAAAAATGTTGGACAGTTGTTGAAATGAAATTAAAGTGTGTTGCATCACTAAACAGTTGTTATCATGGGGCTTCTGTATAGTTGATTTTGTGAGTTTGTAGGGAGCAAAAATGTGAAAAAAAAAGGTGGCTTCAAAAACTTCTTGTTTGCCCGATTCAGGCAAGCATTTTCCTCATTGTTCCAAAACACTTGCCCAACTTTGATTTTCACTTGCCCTGGGCAATCAAGCAAGGGATTTGCTTTTGGCTCTGGCAGCAAACCTTCAGGCATATCTCTTTGTCCATAGCGCACTGTTTTTTTTACTGTATAATACACTTCTGATTCTCTAGAAAATTAAACACTGTATGGGAAGGTGTTTGAATACTGTGCTGTCATTAACTCAGAAGAAATATTAGCCTTCTTCACTTTCTCTCTCTCCCTCCAAGAAAAAAAGGGGGGTTGTTTTACTATCTTTGTTGGGACTTCATCCTCAAAAAGCTTCACGATGGAGACAGCCTGTCAAGTGTAGATTTAATCTGCCCAAGTTTTTTTTTTGAGAGGAGGCAATGTGAGTGTCTCCTCGTTCCATCTGACGGAGTGTTGACATTCGGGTACACATTTAAGCTTCATACATGCACCTGTCAGCCGGTGTAAACCATACACCAAGGGGCGGGGCTGGGCATGGGGTAAGCCTGTCGGACTGTAACAGTGTGGAGATTAACTGCGATTTATCAAGACAGACGATCGGGCCTGTGGCACCGAACGGGCTTTGCTGCCACGGCAACAGAATGCAATCCACTGGAGCTGGGCTATTTCCCCGCTTTATTACTCCACGCCACAACTGGGTCCTTCTCTGCCATAAATATCTCATGCTCACTGATGTGGATCGATAGATGAATGATTGTCGATCTGTGATCAAATCAAGGATTCTCAATGCACCTTACAAACAAATTATCATGCACAAGTGAAGTGAGAACTTTCCATGACGTCAAAACATGAGCGCTCTTTTCTATCCATCAAATGAATAAAATCCAATAAAATGCCTGGTCTTACTTTACTCCTCAGCAACTAACATATTCACATCAGCATTAGATAACACAAGATTTGATACAGGTTTTACTGCAAAGGCATTGATTAATGAGGAGAAACCACACCTTCCTTCAAATATCTTAGACATATTGCAGTATTGCATGAAGCAAGTATGCTGTTTGACAAATTCAAATGTTAACAAACAAATATACTGTAACACTCATCATATAAGATTCAAAAGACTCTTAAGATAGGACAAAAACCAACTATAAAACACCCCCATTTGACAAACAAAAACAACAAAAAGGAGGTTGTAACATGAAATTTGATAGAGTCCTATAAACAATGATAAATACAATATAATGGATTCAAAGGCATGTGTTATTTTACTGATCTACAAAATTATCTGACTGGAAGGGGAACTACTGATCTGAAAACCCATTTTTCTTACAGGCATATATCTTCATGGGTGGGTTAAAACACATCCTCATGAAAAAAAAAAAAAAAACCTTCAGAAATAAATAGCATGCATGCGTGGGTCTGTGAAAGATTCCGGTCTTCTCCTGACACCCCCCCCCCCCCCCCTTCGAAAGAAATGGACAGAATTCAATAAGCTGCAATTTGCTTTCCACTCAAAATTCTGGAAATAGGTCAATGTTGATCTCTGTCATCTTATCCCATCCCCTACCACAGCTTCATTACCCCCCCCCCCTCCTTCTCTTCGCAAAGCCAAACACATCACATGAATTCAATCGGGCGTGAACGGTCGTCAATCGCATCCAAACAAATTTGACGCCCAGATGTATACCCAGACTGCTGGTCTGAAAGGTCAGGCAGAGCGGCCAGGAGCAGCTTGCAACCACCTCTGTACGGTGTTGGAGGAGAGGGGGATGGATGATGTGATGGGGGTTGCTAGGATGTGGTAAGGGACCATCCTCATCAAGAACTGCATCCCTCCAGAGATAGGATGGCATCTTTCTTTCTCCTCCAACAGGTTTTGTTTAGTTGGCACAGGAGATGTGCTTTGGTAAACGACAGTCTTTTTTTCTTTCTTCTCACTCTTTCTTTATGTATTCTTCATAAACATATTTGAAAGGAAAGGGGGTTGGGATAAATTGAAATGAATTGGAGCATGTGGCAAATGTTGGAAACCTGCTTTCAGGTGTGGGATTCAATCTTCTAAGGTAAGCCACTTAGTCTGGCTGGGTTTTCGTAGACTGCACTCAGTACTTTACACCATACTGTAAGAGAAGCATTCTGGTGCATGAGGAAACGTGCACAACAGCCACATTACTGCATGATAGTCATATCAGTGCAGAAACATATTCAATGTCATTATCTCTTTCTCTTTATTATGTAAATAATAATAGAAGAATATATTCTAAACTTGCTCTGATAGGATGAAGATGGAGATTAAATTATTCAAAAATATTTCTTTTAGTGCTTTGCTATTAACGTAATGCCGGTTTCCTTACTGTGGAAGTTCCTACCGCAATTTTCCAACTAACATGGAAAATTATGTCCAATTACCAGGCATGATGATTATTGCTGCAAGAGTAAAAAGCGAGTAAGCTTCCCTCAGTGATGCATGTAAAGGACAAGCTGATTTTGCTTTTACATGCATTTTTTTTTCCTGGACACCTGCCCGAGTATACTAGGGACTGACTTATTAGTCTTCAATGGGTTAAGGACTGCATAGAGTAAATCACTGGCACTTTCCATCAAAACCTGGTATTCACAAGGGAGCTGACTCCGTTTTCTTATCCTTCCATATCATCAGATTAATGTAAATTGTCAGCACATGACACTGCCTTTCATCGGAGGATTGCCGTTGCCATGGAGATCGTCTCCCTGGAGACAACCCATCTGCCCGAGTTCGCTTCCCTCCCCACTCCTCATCCCTGCCATCAGAGGCGGGAATCTAAATGTATCAACTAGGTACAGAATAACAGCTATCAGTCGGAATCATGTCACTGTGTCAACTGTGCAGTCACTACATTCAAAAATACAGTGACTTAAAGGGAGGCGTGGTTCTCTGACTACGCTCACTGAACAATCTGCGATGCTGGAAACTAGAGATTTGAGGAGGAAGGGGGGGGTACCATTTTGTGAGGGCTGCAACCTGTACTGTCTGTAGTGAAAGGCTTTGGTGCACTGGAACTTATGCAACTGCTCTGAAGACTCTGAAACCCTGAAAAGTTACTGTATACGCTATAATTTTCGCGTACATAAATTTTCGCGAATTGCCGCTGTCACACATTTTCGCGAGTGGTTAAATATGCGATTGGGGGACCAGAGAAAATATGAAATGGCAAAGAAAGTGTGAATTTTCAACTTACTAGCAAATAAGAATGATACTAGTTATACACTGCATGAAAAAAAAAAACTTCCCAAACTCTGCGAACTAGTAAGTTAGAATTCAACATTCTAAATTTCTTACGAGTGGTCCCCTTGCGATAATGGATTGGCTCTCTGCAGTATTCGTAAGTAGACGTGGACGTGCGTAAACAAGCTTAGCCAGTATGGTCTGTTCGGTATTAGCCGTGACATGGTATACTAGTACTGAAATGTTCGTATCATCGAGGCAAGGGATTCATTTTGCAAGGTAATATTTTCGCGTGTTGTTAATTTCGCGATTAGCTCCCGACTCGCGAAATTCGCGAAAATAAAACCCCCACGAAATATATAGCGTATACAGTACACATCTTCCTGCCTTGCTGTGATTTATTTCTAACTGCTTGAATATTCTATTTCATATTCATCCACCTGTTCCCTGCAGCGGATACACACATAGAACCTTTCTGGTTTCCTATAAATTGCTCCGTGCAATATCCTCAATTGTGTCATTACACACACACACACACACACACACACACACACACACACACACACACACACACACACACACTGCTATGATATCCCAAAGCACTGACATAGAGATCCTTAGAGAATTTCCACTATTTCTTTTCTTGACGTCCATTAGTTGATTATTGTTGACGCACTCTTGCAGGACTGAGCTAGAATTGCTGCAGGGTAATATATTTGCATGTTTATATGTGTTGAGCATGGCATCAATTCATCACGAACAGTTTAGTTCATAGGGACACATGAATCACTCTCTCAAGACATTGCAGTCTCTTGCCTCTGAGGAAGACATCCAAGTTTGGATCTGAGACTGAAGTATGCATATAACACATCAACTGTCACATAAAAACAAAAATTACCTGTTAACACTTTCTGATATTGATGTTTCAATGATAAATTTCAGTGATCGTTGTAGAATTGTGGCCTTGAAGTCTCAAGAAAAGCATGATATATGCAAAGCTCTCTCTCATCATAACCATAGCAATGGTCTCCCTCTCTCTTGTCTATCTCTCCCTCTCTTATCTCTCCCTCTTATATTTCTCTCTCTTCTCTCTTATCTACTTTCTCTCTCCTACTTATCTATCTCCCTCTCTCTCCTTATCTATCTCTTTTCTCTTATCTATCTCACGCTCTTATTTCTCTCTCTTATCTCTCTCTTCTCTCTTATCTACTTTATCTCTGTCTCTTATCTCTCTCTTCTCTCTTATCTACTTTATCTCTGTCTCTTATCTCTCTCTTCTCTCTTATCTACTTTATCTCTGTCTCTTATCTCTCTCTTCTCTCTTATCTACTTTATCTCTATCTCTTATCTCTCCCTTCTCTCTTATCTACTTTATCTCTGTCTCTTATCTCTCTCTTCTCTCTTATCTACTTTATCTCTGTCTCTTATCTCTCTATTCTCTCTTCTCTACTATATCTCTAAATCTTATTTATCTCTTTCTCTCTTAAAGGTAGGGGATACCTTTTACAGACCTCCCAAAATGCAGCAAAACATTAAATATGAACCTCAGGGGACTTGTTTAGGCCACTGCTGAGAAATTTGGAAGTCAACAGTTATCTACAATTTGAATAATGCACAAAACTCAACTACTCAGTAGTTCTGTGTGTCAGCCACACTTAAGCCTTTTTGTTGCAGTCTTCTGTATTTTTTATCTATAAACACAAATCTAAAAGTATAAGAGCTGATGTAATAACATATAGAGTGTGTGGCAAGAATGTATATAGAAATGTTTGTAAGTTTTGATGAACTTTCTTCACAAAATATACATGATGGACACGCATGCAGTGCATGGGTCTGCAAAAGTAGCCTAGTAATGTACTGGAATTTACGGTGAGCCCCGAAAAAAATTCAATTCAAAATCTAACGGTCAAAAAAGTGTACTAAATTTTACCTTCCACTTTCAATACTTTATGGGAGTTTCTAAAATGATACTCTCTTCAACATACCACTGTATTTATACAACTCTTCATTTAAGGCATGCAAATGGGATTCCCTACCTTTAATATCTATCTCTTTACTCTTATCTATCTCCCTCTTATCTCTATCTCTCTCTGTTATCTCTCTCTCTCTCTCTCTTATCTCTCTCTCTTTCTCTCAGAACCTCTTCCTCCTCCCCCTGTCTGTCCATCTGCCTGTCTGCCTCTCGGTTCTTCATGAAAAGTGCAATGTCTTATTGTGTCCAAATTGGAATCAAAACTGCTCAAACACGTCCCGGCCGGACGGGACGAAAATAAACAACTATCGCAGGCCTCCCATTGATGGATTGGCAGGCCGTTTCTCTGATGACATCATCATCACTCTTCAGGTGTGACATCCATTTTTCTTGACGCCTGGATGTAGGGCACCGTGGCTCCATGTCTCCTGTTAGAATACGGGACTGGGAAAGGGAGGTACATGGGTGGGGGGGAGTTCAGAGATGTTGTGGTCCCCCCCCCCCCCCATCACCAATCATTTCAGAGCCTCAGAACATGTTTGCATCGACATCTTGTACCCTCTTCAATACTCCGGCAGTCATTTTCTTTTTCTGCATCTTGTACTGTTGCTCTGGTTGTATCAGGAGTGATAATATGCAAGCCTTGCATAGGATGGCGCATGAATGAATCGTCGCACTGGCATAGCTGGTACTACTCTCTCCCCTGCTTTACAGCTTGCTCTGCTTTTAATTGTTTTTGTCTTCTCATGAGCAGTTATGTATTTGAGTTGTTTGCATATCAGCTCAATGAAAACAGCAGCTGTCAATCATGTCAATAGTGTATAAAGGAAAACTATGTTAAAAGGGAATTAAGATTTATGCTACATCCCGAGCACAGAATATTGCTTCATTCAAATTTACAGTCTGGATGCAAAATGCCTGTGATGGCACTATGCTATGAGACAATTATATCAAATCGGATGACAATGAATGGGATACCAAGGAATATTGGCCCTAATGAATGCAATGTTTCCTGGTATTCAATGAATTAAAGCCATCGTATCTAATCATAATCATCTACAATCATTATCCAGAGAAGACATAAACTGTAGAAAAAGTAGCACACTTCTACTAGACTTTGAAGTTGACTCTGCACTGAAAAAGGAAAGACTCACACTTGGTACAGTAGCAAACGTTTGTGCACTGCACTCAGCAAACCACTCGCGCAAGAGATGACACAGAATCAAGTGTATTATTGCATGGCCACTCATAACGGAAGCTCATGGAGAATTGAGTATCTGAATATAAGAACGACCCAAGTCCATGGAAGACCATTTTGAGTAAACTTAAAAAAACTTCATATCTTTTTTATTTGTCCAATAATATTCTATTTAACTATAACGGGAAGGCAACATTGTATATACAAATTAGAACATATATTATTATGACAATTAACATTTACATTAATTGTGGAGAGGCCATTTTGTGTGATGGACTTGGGTCGTTCTTTGATTCATATGGACTCGGATCGTTCTTTGAATCATATGGACTTGGATCGTTCTTTGATTCATGTACATAATATTCTGCTATAGAGATGAGAGAAGGATGAGAGAGGGCGCTATAATATGAATGTAAGAATGACCGAAGTCCTTCATTCTCACATTAATATAATATTTAACTCATTCATTTCTGGCACTTCCGGGGGTAATTAGGACTTATCATTTATACACAAGATGAGTCCATGCATAAGCTACAATTTCCCATGTTAAACTGAATTTGGCCAAAAATTGGACTTGGGTCGTTCTAATATTCAGGTCTTCAATTAATATGTTGACTTATACGTTTCATTTAATATGGTCTCGTATTGCACAGTGAAAATCAAGCAGTCAAGAATACGCTTTTATAATGCACCGCTAACACATTCAATACAGATGATAACAAATGAGAATTAAGTCGCTGTTTCCTTGACAACAAGAATATCAGTATTTATCTGCATTTTCACTGATTAACTATAAGTGTGAGTAATGTTTTGGAGACACTGAAGAAGAACTGATAATAAATCACATTACTGTACTCTATGTATGGGGACACACACGAGCATTGATTCAATTTAACTGCAAGCGCAAGATATTTTACAGTAAGGAATCATCAGTGAAGTTTGCATTTCACTTTATCCTCAGCATAAACTGTTTTATTTTCTCCCTAAATCTTCCCAACTCCCCAACTCTGCCCCCCTCCTTGCAACCACCACCCCTAGGCTCACATACTGCCCCACCCTTACCGACTCCATCCAGGCGGAGACACCCAGTCTGTTCACTAATCCCTCATCCAGTGATGATAATGCATCAATGTCGAGCTCATAATCGTTAACCAATTTCTCTTTTATCACTACAACGTCGACATGCTCGGCTCATGCCGGTATCGCAAATCCAAAGATCAATATGCAATTTCAAAGTTGCTCAAACTTTTGCGACGTTCACCTCATATCGGGAGAGATTCGGCACAAAGCTAGAGGAATAATACAGGAAGGACTGAAGGGGGATCAAGGCTCCTTGCTATTCATCAATCTGCCCTGTCAAAGCACTCATCATCTTCTTGCTTACTGCGCTAGATTAAAGTTTGCAAAACTAATCTCACTTTCACACACACACACACCGAGAGCGCCTTGGATGGCATTAACTTTCTGTCACAAGACATCACTTGAAGTCCCTCGCATGGAACCACACACTGGTTCATGATGTTTGCCAGGGAAGAGACAAGATCAAAGATGAGAGAGAGAGATCTATTACAAAGTGGCAGAAAGACTACCACAGCAGAACTTTACATCCTGTGGAGTCTGACACTGGTACAGTACTCTCCGCTTAATCGGGTAGTGTCTTGCAGAGCATTTTTTTTTCCCCAAATAAGTGGAGTAATGGATTAAGCAGAATGCGTGTTATTTTATTCAAGTCGAAAAATGAGCAGGAATCCAATTTTCTTTGCTCGTTTTCCACTTATGAATTATATTCATTTCTGGTCAGTTTTTTTTTTAATTGTCTGCATTTATTTTATTCAAAACGTAGATACCACATACTAGTCACACACCTCTCTGCATCGGACACACAGCTCGGTATGTCACTTACACAAACGGCCACAGCTTATCTGAAGTCACACAACAGCCTTAGTTAGTATGGTTAGTGTCTGCAGTATAATTTTGCAAATAATCTGCTTGCAGCCCCGAGTCCTCATCAAGCCACATACACGCTTCTAAACATCAGTCACTTTGAAACTACATTCCTATAACAATTATGCATATATATTATTCATATTTACACAAATTTTAAAGGCTTTCTGTGGGAAACCATGGAAGTAGATCAGCTTACTCTGGAAATTTAACCTGTTGAGGACGAGTCCCGAGTATATTCGGGCAGGTGTCTATGGGAAGTATGTGTTGTAGCAAAATCAAACCGTCCTCAACGGGTTAATACCCATTTATTCAGAATGCCTACCTGATTATGAGATAAATATAACATGCATCAGGAACTGTTTTTCACTTTGTAAGTCAATTAAAAAGAGTACCTGATTAAGCGTTACCCTATTAAGCGGAGAGTACTGTATTCAGTAAATTCAATTCAAACACATAAACATTCTTTAAACATACACACACACACACACACACACACACACACACACAAATATTGCAACATTTGGTATAGTTTTGTAGTAGAATTTAACATAAAAAGGCAAAGCAAATATGTGAGATAACTGAATAGAGAACAGCCATGCACACAAAAACACAAGCATACAACACCTCTGGGAATGATGTGGAAGAAATTTAGAGGAAAAGGAAGCAAAAATATTGTGCTATGAGTAGATGGATGACAATGAATAAAGTGAAGCAAAATAACATATTACATCAGATTTAATTTTTGCCTAGTTACCATTTTTAAGCACTGAGTAAAACCAGTGGGTGTTTCAGATGAGTTACCTGTGACATTTTAAAGTTAATCTATGGTATGAGGAGCGTAAATTTGTTATTAACTCACCACAGCTATACCCAAGTTTTCTTTCTGAGGTCAAGGACTAAATTGCAAGATACCCATCTGTACTTTATGGTCATGGTCATGAATTGTTTGCAGGTATCTCAGTTGTTTCATGTTCGTACTCTTCATTGCTTTGATTGTCTTCTTGTATGCCTTGTTATGACTTATTGCCACTCATGCTTCAGGCATTCCAATAAACTGGAGAAAATCTTGAACACAAGCCAAGAGTATGGAAGTTAAGGTGTTTTAATCGTAGAACAATTACAAGTGGGTCATATAATATTTGACAAGTGCTTGACAACTCTCTGCATGCTTTTATATCAAAATGATTGCCACTTCTAATGTGATTGGAACCAAAATATAGCATACAGACATGAATTCTTCAAATATGAAGTTAGATAACTCTAGAAAGTACACTAAAAACAGATGTTTAAAAATCATACATTTTGTGTACAAGGTAGATGGAAAATTCTGAACAACTTGTCTCCAATTAAATCATTATTTGCTAGTGACCACTTAATTCTAGAAGCTGTAACTTCCTATTTTTTTTTCTTTTGATATATTATTGAAGGTTTCACTGACTCATTTACAAACTCGTAAAACTTTACCATTTAAAAGTATCTTAATAGTCACAGCTTTGACTTCCACAGAACCAACAGATACTTTACACAAGCAAAACACAAGCAAAATAAAAACAAAAGTGTGGGATTGATAGTTTAAAGCCTATTTTTAGACCATTTAACAGCCGAATGCAGTAATGCAATCCTTCGAAGGCTTGAAAGCGGTTTGATGCCTAACTTTAGACGATGCTTTTCTCGTGAAGAGTACCACCTGCGAATGGTAAGCCTGGAGGAAACTGAGAAGGCTTACTATGGAGGGGTTTTTCACCTTTAACCCACTGAGGATGAACTGATTTTGCTGTACAAGCATTTCCCATAGACACCTGCCAGAGTATACTCTAAACTGGTCTTTAACGGATTAATGTCCTCATGTCGGGGTGTTTGGATTGATTTGTTCTGAATGGCGGGCTAAAATTTGGTTCTTGGCTATGGGGTGGCAGCACATCGCCACGGTGACAACAGTGGTGGTGGCGGCGGATGATGTTGACATGATAGCCCCTTGCATGTGATGGGTTGGAGGCCCTCGCCAGTCGGAGCGTGAAGATCAAACTGCTATTTACGGCACCCTGGAGCACGAATTTCATTACAAATCTCTCTCCCCCCTCCCTCTCCCCTTCCATCTTTCCCTCTCTCAGTCTCTTTCGGTTCCTCAATTTTGGCCAGCATCATGCTGATCCCTCTTTCTGACATTCCAAGGACTTCGGATCACTCTTTGATTGTTACTTGATGGGTCCCGACTGCCTATGATTCAGAGAGTTTATTTCATCTCTAATTTCAAGTATCTATCCCTCTCCTCCCCCCCCCCCCCCACCCCCAATCCCTGGCTGATCATGTTGAAAATCACTATACATGAGAAACCATTTCATCTTCGTACAGCCATTTTGGCAATAAAACCCCTTAGTCCCAACTATGTTTCTTATTTTCCGCATCAGCAGATATTCTCTTTAATGGGAGTTGAGAAAATTTGAGAAGAGTATTATCAAACCACTGCTTATATAACTCCATCTTCTCTCACAATATATATATATATATATATATATATATATATATATATATATATATGCTTGCATCTAATATTCTCGTGAATATTATCGACTGACTAATGATACTTCTTGCTCAGATCTCTTTTCTTTCTCTCTCCCCATCGTTCTTTCTCCTTGCATCTACGGAATATTCTTCTATCATCACACCACTCATTATGTCACTTCTGCCTCTTTTCCTTTCTTTTTCTTTGTCTCTATCTATTCTTTTCTGTCATATTCTTTATCATCTCTCTGTTGTTCTTGTTGTTTCTCTTTCTCTTGCTTTTTTTTCCTTCCTCCACCCTCGCTCCTTGCTGGAGGGAAATATTGTTATGACTGTCACGTTAATGAAACAGCCACCTAATATTGCAATCCTACAGTGCCCTGCGGTGAAAATGATGAACATAACGAGATTGAAGCTGAGGCATCACCCCTAATATGCCACATGACAGGGATCCCAGCATCTAGCAAGCCTTGCAAATGAAATACATATATCAAGGAGAAGACTCCAGCTAGCAGAACAAAATAATTCATTTGGCAGACATCTTCATAGCATACCTCCACAAATGGCATCAACTTTCCATTACTACTTATCACAACACAACGTACAGCACAAACTTGTGTCGAAGGGCATGCACTAACCAATTCCCATGTTAAAAAACAAAAACAAAAAACAAAAATGAAGCTAGAATAACACTCAAAAGAAAATTGACAACAATTGTCTTGGTAAAATCAGTAAATTCTCACTGATGGGGATTGTAAAACTCAAGAAAAGCCCCCTCTTAATTCAGCAATTTTTATACTAGAGGATGTGTAAAGTGTAAAGGGGACAGTACATCTACGGGGATGATGTAACAAGTTTATAGAATTATTTCCAGCCAGCCATTCAGAAGGTATCTACTTTAAATTGTGAAAATGTCATTTCTGGATCCACAGATTTCTCTTTCTAAAATCTGGACATACCTCCTTCAGGTTGAGCTAATTATCAGACCAGAAAATTGTCAATTTGACAAGCTAATCACCAAATTAATTGTGGAAGGTATATCTTCCTATTCATCCTGTCTATCCCATAGCACCATACATAACAAACATTGGTGGTAAAAATACAGCAAAGAGACTCTCCATTATGGGGTTACACACCTGTAGCATTTCCTGATGTCATGCATTTTCTCTTTCTTTTCTTTTTTTTTTGAATAACAGATCACATTACTTGAGACAATGAAGAGATACACGTAGTTTTCAACAAAAAAAAACTGCCTCGGACAGTTTTGTGGAACCATTAAAAGTGAATGATCGAGTGAAACTATGTTGGATATTGCATACCTTCAAAACACTTTGAAATGTACAGCTAGAAGATGTTCTTCCCCCTCATTATTAATGCTAGCAGAAGTAATGAATATGTCTTTGCAATCCAGATAAGAATAGATAGAACAGTCATCATCTGTGACCTAAAAAAGTGCTTACCCCTCGATACAACTAGTTGACTCTGAACACAAAGTATTAAAGGCGACATCGACAGCATCCTTGCCGGGGTATCCATCGGCTCTCAAGCTTATGGTTTCACTGCTCGTCCTCTGCCCTTATTCTTAAGACAGTCTAAATACATTAGCTACAACTATCATACAGTAAACTTGTGTGGGCGTGGCTCATCTACATTATGAGTAAGCAGATGGGTGGAGCTGGTGGGCGAAGAAAGTGGGCGGAGAGGCTGGCGCACAAATCCATAGTAACCTTTCGCCCTAGTATCACCCCTCCCCCACCTTTCAGGATGAAAACATCGGTGCCCCGATTGAGAAGGGTTTCAAGACTGACTAATTAACTTGCTGATGACAACAAGGCTAAAAACACAACTATGACAATGAAGTTATTTATAGTCCTTCTCTCTCTTGGTTTTCTTCGCCCCTATTCTCACTTGCATTTGAAGAATCATCACTTTGAAGAATTATCACTGATTCAAGGGCCAAAAACAAAAATTGCTCCTGTTCTCACATGAAATCGTTAACCCTGGACCATCCAGGCTCTGTGAATATTCATGAGAAATGATTTATCATTCTTTCAAACTCGGAGAATAAACACAAATGTTACAAAGCTCATTCCAGCCATTTACCACTTATTTGCCACTCAACATCTATTCAGCAAATTATCATTATCATTGAAGAAGCCTGCTACATCTGCTTGCAAGGACGTAAACATCTGAGCCTTTGAAAAAAAATGTAAACAAAGTACTGCTTTGACATCACTGTGATCACATTGTGAAATTGAGTATTTATGACCAATTTACTTTGGATTGGCTGTAACGCAACCTGTTATCATCAGCTTCTTTAGCCCCAGACTCGTACTGTTTCTGTTCTCACTGGCTTTCTTAAAACCGCAATTGCAGTCCTAACCCAAACAAGTGAGGTACCATTCAGTCCCCTACTACAAGAGGTAGGGCTACCACACTCTCCCCAAAACCAATGAGAGTAGATAGAGTGGTACTACATAAAGCTAAACCCATCTGGAAATTGGTGGGGCTAAAGGGGGGGGGGGTGGGGCTTAATTACTGGGATTTTCATAAACAGAGTGGTTTATCCTCAATGCAGGTGATGAAGTAGTGCAATAAAGTCAGTAGAAATGGACATTATCAATGTTTAAAATATCCCAAACTAGTCAAAATTAATGTTTGTTACTTGTATTTAGCCATCAGCATAAAAGTATATCTGTCTACATTTGTTGCACTTTTGGAAAATGAAATGAACTGAACAGGGATCAATATGATTCTTAACAGGCCACAGACTCAATTTTCTGTCATTATCACTTCTACAGAGCTCTTCATTATCTCTACACAAACACACACACGCACCCTAAAACAAAATCCAAACCCTTACATAATATGGTGTCATGAGCAACTCAAAATTAGCAGCATTTCCTAAGAAAGGCATATGAACAGCAGGTCATGTAATAACACAAATCAAAGTCAAATGCAAATCCAATATCTAAGAGTCTGAGAGTGCCAAACTCAACAAAGCCAAAGATACTGAAACTGTGGAGACTGCTTAAATTTCTGATCCCAAACTGTCAGCAATCTCTTTAAAATACTGCATATGGACAGAATCCCTTTGAGGAGCATAGAAATGATCACAAATTGTACACTTCAATGGACATTTACAGTCATTGAACAGTCTTGGATGAGACTCCGTGAAGTGAAGTGAATTAGTGACTTTTTAACCTTCTCTCTGCAATGGACTTTGGACAGTGTGTATAACGCTATGGAGTTTTCTGTGCCAATCACAGCTCAAAGTGCCAAAGAATTCAATTATATAGCAACTGCAAGTCTTTATACATCAAGTTGCATAAATCACATTTATATGTCTCATTACCATAACTTATATTTGAGTGTTTAAACTGAGCCCTACTTTAATCATAGGGCATTATATTTGTTGCACAATTATCTAAAGATGCCAAATTACTAAATTTCTAAGGGATGCTTCAATTCGTAACAAATCTCAAAACGGTTTGAAGTCAATGTTCCCATCTAAAATTAGTAAGGTTTTATATTTTTCTGATTTTGTGCAGATTCCATGAAATAAGCCAGTTTCACTTCATCTTTCTCTCAATAAACAAAGATATGCAAAGAAAACTCAGAAGTGCCAATTTGATGATTGTCCAGATAAAGACTTTTTGCAGCAAGATTTCCCTAGGATTTGAGGGGTTAATAAATCCCCACCTCTATCCCCCCCCCCCCAATCACAAATGTGGTCATAATGAGGCCCATCTAGGCACAAATGTTTTCTTGTCACTACCAAAACACAGCACATCACGATGCCACCATAGTTAATCACGATGATGTCCGCATCCCACACACCTGACAGCGCATCGCCCCTGCCGACTGCTCAGATGTTACGTTTGATCTCGCCATAAATAACCCCGCGCCGGCACTCCCGTTTCGAAACGAACCCAAAGCTGATACGCTAAATTGCCACGGGCCGCACCACGAGATTTGCAGAGCGGCAGATTGGGGGGAGGGGGGTGTGGGTGGGACAAAGAGCAAATACAACAACAATCACAAGGCGAATGTGCTCTCTATAAAATGTCCATACTGCAACTATCATCATAATGAGATGGGTATTATGCCTCACTTTCGGCAGGGCTCACAAGGACGCAGCAAGATGGGCCTGAAACAGTGGGGGACAGTTGCCACTTTCAATTGAAATCTCCTCCATTTGAAGCTGATTCAAGACGAATTGTACTCACAGCCCCAATGGCTCAGTGTAAGAATACAGCATACAATCTAAGAATATCATCGACAGTCAGTGATTGTGCACGATGCATGCACGTTTTAGCAAATACACATTGAAAAACAGAGTAAAGTTTAGGAAATCTGTAAACACTAGGCTCAGAAATTCATTTATATTTTATCCATTTTTCAATCAATCTATCTATAAATCTATGTACATATTTCTGTGTTTGTGTATTCATGTATGTTTGTCTATATGTATGCATGTGTCTCTGTCTCCATATGTGTAAATCCTCATATAAATGTGCATCAATAAGTTATAGATTCATGTATATACCAAATGTACATAGTGGCAGATTAACTTAAAAAACACATTTGAGTGTCATTTCAGAAGACTTCAGCACTGATGTCTTTCTTTTTTTTTTCAAGAGTTAACTATAAAACTGATACTCATTCATATGACTGAAAAATCACTTTAACACAAAAACAGACTTGCAAAAAAGCAAAATATATTTGAAATTGCCTTTAAATTATTATCTATCAAAATACTTCCTTTCAGAAAAAAAAAAATTAATGCGGAAGTTTTGAGTAAGATAGCAAACTTTCTTTCTGAATAATGTAATATATATCACTGCACTTCTCATGACTGACCTATAAAGATCTGATAAGATCTGATAAGATCACCAGGATTACTCCACAATTAAGACCATGATTTCAATCATGGCGCATATTTGTGATAGACAATAATATACAAATTCCCCCATTAGCTACTACACTGTATAATATGGCCAATCGAGGCATGCATAGCAGATTGCACGACAGTGGGAACCCTGCACGAGGTGAGATGGTATACATCATGATGCTGGGATTAGAATACTGTAAAACATGATATAGTCGCGGCATGAATTTTTCGCGAATTGGAGCCGACTGCCTTTTTTGCGGCATGAAATTTTCGCGAACTGCCACTGGCATTCAATGTATACAGTGTAAACAAGAACTTTCGCGCACATTTTAATTTCGCGAATCTTGGCGCTCGCAAAATTCGCAAAATTAAAATGCATGCGAACATTCCTTGTTTTACAGTATCTTGCAAAAACATGTGGGTATGTTCAGCATCCTTCGATCTTGTGGATGTATGGTGACTACTGATTGAGTTCCTTTTTTATGTATCAGACGTAAGCCTATCCAGTTCTGAAGTGAACCTCCATGCCTTACATGCTAATCTTCCTATTTGCACTCGTTTAAATCCCACGGCAGACATTATAACATAGTCTCTCAAAGGGTTGCTAACTGGTGTCCTAATTCATTGCAGGAAAATATACAGACCTTACAATGCATTTAGTCACATACATCTGCAAAGAATTTACAGTGTGCATATTCATCATTATAACTGGAGCTGCATCTGCAAGACACCTGAATTTGGTGAATTAGAATCACTCAAGAGAATGATATTTACCGCGGAGTCCTGTCCATTAGCTAGGCACACGTCACACATCCTAATTACACGTTGGAGAGTGTGGCGCGCCTAATAGGGCTTTTACCTCGCTAAGTCATGCCACACAAACACCATGGCGACAGGTTGCCATGGCAAAGACAAAACATCTTAGTTATCTCAGCTCCAAGACCCAGCTCCGCTCATTGTGGAAGTGACATCATTGATCTTCTATCTAAATTTACCCGATTAAAAGGCAGTGCAGCCTTCAATCACATTGCATCTTGGTTCGCCAGTGCTTTTTTTAAAACCAAAAATGGGCCCATTTACAGCTTGAAGAGATATCTCATTATCTCTTTATGTGCCATGGTGGAAACCCCCTGTGTCCCACATTATTCTTGGACACCAACATAGTCATGCTTTGAGAAAACATTCTGTTTTTCAAATCAATGTTACTGCTACATAGATTTCTGTTAATTTCTGTTAAGCTGGACATGCAGTGAGCAAAGTTGTACAGAAAATGCCAAGCTATGCTTTGATGAAAATTGTATTACAAATAGATGATTGTTTTTCTTTGAAATGACCAGTAGGTACATTATGTAAAGGCATGATTTTTGCACACAAAAAAGTGACAGAAACTTAGAATTTACACACAAATCTACTGGGAAACACCGCTTGATAGTCAATCACCACATAAAATGCAAGCTATATGTGAGACGAACGGAAGCACAAGAAAAGCTTTCATTGTACTGCGACATTTGGCGATTTATTCATCGGTTTGGGCGGGTTTGTGGATTTGAGCAGAATATGTGAAGTTGGTATTCAGCCGTTAACTGAGTCGGTGTGTATGATTTTCCCTTGAAAGCGGTGCATATGTCATAACAAGAGGGAAGTTAGATATTTGACTGATGGGTGACAAAAAAAAAAATCTGCATACACGTATGTAAAAGGGATACACCTTTCAGTTCATTCACAAAACTTGACCATGCTAATGCAGTGCTAGTTGTTAATCATCCACACATATTGTGGGATAGCTGGTTGTGAAGGGTTTTAAAAGGAGGGCTAAGGATACATGAGAACGATACAAAGCCAGTGGTGGGGGCTCGGAGAGGATTTTAGCTACTGCTTTCCAAAGAGAGAAGAACTTGGTTCTTTCTATCACAATCGCTTCAGTACTGATGAAACAGATGTGGAAATAGTGATGAAAAACAAGAGAAGGATGAGAAGGAAAACAAGACAAGGAGTTAGATACAGACTGGTCCCATAAGGAAGATGATCTTACATACAACTTGGCATGACTCAGCCATATCTATGCATTATTCTGGCACAACGTCTATGAGTTGTGTTGGCTGCGACCGTACCTCCCGATAGAGAATCATAGCAAACACGCCCCTGGATATTTACTCTTGCAACAAATAAATGGATAAGGAATATAAAATGATATTCTCTCTTTGGACATCGGGATGATTGATGGACAAGTGGACAGCCTGCTAATCAGTTATGTAACAAATGACGGACATCATCTGCACAGGAGAGCTGTTGTGTCATCCTTCAAATGTCACACCGGTCAGATACTGACCAGGGACGGAGACATCTGGTTCGTGCCTAATGTGTTTGAGTTATGTGGTTTCAGATTAACATGACAACCCGGTCACTAACATTGAGGATGTTGTCACATCGACGTATCATATTTCCTCACAACTTGAAAACAGCTGTGGCATTTACCTGGTTTGACTGACTCTATAAGCATTATTGCCATCTCTGTATGCACTTCGAAAATAAACATTGCCCACGTACTCCACAGTGCTAATGTCAGATTTTCCTTTTGCTGACTTGCAGGCAAATACAGTTTTTGCTGTCTGTAACTTTTCGGAAGTGCACACTGAATTACGGTAAAACACTGGGACTACAGGAAACCAGTGGTTACACACCTCTTCGGTGTGATGCTGTTATACACTTTAACAATGACTTTTATTGCCTTGACATAGTCACTAAGTGAATCTGAGTTTATGAATACTGAAATACACGAACACATTATGGAGGTATACAAACAAAAGTACTGTAAAAGTGGTTTCTTTCACGTACAGATACTTTCGCGGTTTCCATCGGTGCCGACTTTTTAGCGTGTGTTTAAATTCGCGGTTGGCAAAATCTGTGAATTCACAGTCGGCAAAATCTGCTTTATTTTGTACATGAAAACCCAAACTATAATCCAATTATTCTTGTATCTATTCAATAGAAATCAAAATTAAATGCGGGCTTATCTGAAATTCCGTCTTGAGTACTTTATAACATGCTTGTACCTACATTGCGCGGTATCGCTGTGTGTATGTTGACCATCAATACACTCAATACGCGGAATCTTTGTGTGTGCATGTGCGCAATAGCATTGTAACAAGCGGCGAGTTCAAAACAATTTCGTGTGATGTTAAATTCACGGCTCAACCTCAAAGCACGAAAAGCGCGAAAATAAAACCACCAAGAAAGAAACCACTTTTACAGTAGGCCTTACATGCCAAATTTGCGTACCATATTCATTGATAATAAGTGAAATGTTGACTGTCACAGGGTTGGGGTTTAATCACGACAAGTAATACCTTGAGTCTTTACAAATTATTCCATGGCTTAATCAGTGAAGTGGTTTGTACGGCAGTTGTAACTCACACTGCTTAATAGCATGAAGCATGGCTATTCCCCTGTAGCACAGCACGTACAATTATCTCAGTAAAACTACATAACAGCACCACTGACATCTTATGCAGTACTGCTGCATCTGGATATAACAAAAGTATGCTTATGCACAAAAATTCTGTCATTATTATTGATTGTGAAATAAGAGACACTTATGTACCCATACATATATTCCTTCCAACTCCCGTGCCCAGCCCCTCCCCCCCCCCAAAAAAAAAAAAAAAAAAAAAAAAAAAAAAAAAAATAGAGAAATTAACCATTAACACATTTCACACAAAATGTTAGAGTAAACGTAGAGTTACACATACAATACGCCTTGATGTACAATAAGCCTTTTGAGGAGATAATTTAAGCAGTCTTCACTGATTAAGTGAGAGATCAGCACATTTTAAATATCACAGACCAATGCAGATTGCAAACTATACTTGTATACAGAGCTGTGCTGCAAATACTTGGCTCGAACGAGTTGAGCTTAAAGGGAGACACTCACCTGAATCTGAGATATCGTCCCAGTACGGAGAGTCAAACTCGTAGTCACCTCGCATGATTTGCTGAAAGAGCTTGGAGTCGTTTTCATCGTAGAACGGAGGATAACCACACAGTCTATGTACAATGGAAAGACAACAGATAAACACAACTTTTAAGTTACATTAGCCCTCATTTGATTCTAAATGTGACCCTGCATCACAAAACCAACAAAAAGTCGCCAGACATGGATTTTTAGTTAAGGGCAGATTCTGAAAGAGCAGACTCTAAGCTTTCAAATGATGTATAACTCAATTCACATGGACTCTCCTAACCTACCTAAATACTGGAAAGAAAGCACACACTCTGGAAAAGTGTGAAGTGAGAAAAGAGGCTCTGAAGTACAGGGTCTACTCAAGCGCTTAATCTTTCACCAAGCCGCGCTAGCTGTGTGATAAAAGGGACAAAACACAGGATGTCAACCACATAACAACAACAATGAAGGGATTATCAGATTAAGCTAAAATTGACCATGTTCTATCAACACATTCTGTCCATGATTAATGCCAACTTTCAAAGCAGTAGCACTATCCTTTCAAAAGTTACTAGTCTTGAAAGTGAAGAGTGTACAAAGGATTTCAAGAAATGAAAAGGGGCCTCTAATACATACCTCTTCATTCTTCTCTCCCCCAAAAAAGGGTTGTAGAAAAACTGCGGAAAATGCACTTTCCCATTCGTGTTATGATCCCAAACTTAAGAATAATGTAGAAGAAAGATAGCTCTTTCAGAAAATATGGAAAACTCAAGATTGACTTATTTGACCCATTTCACTTGTTTTGGGTCCTCACGTAAAATCAAGGGGTGCGACTTTTTGTTTGTTTTGTGTTGTACGGTCACAAATCATCATGCCATTTTTCAACTGTGTCCCAGAATATGGTATCAACATCTTGGTATTGATAAGGTACAGTGATGAAATAAGCAAAAGAGTATAAGAGGACAAAAAGAGTTACTGTTAACAACCTTAACCTAACCTTAATGTACTCACAAAGTTCCTCTGTAAATTTGCTCAAAGAAACACTGAGATAGTCTCTTTATATATGTGACCCTGCACCTCAAAACAAACAAAAAGTCGCCAGACATGAATTATTAGTTAAGACCATATTCTGAAAGAGCAGACTTTAAGCTTTAAAATGATGTATAACTCAAATCAAATGGACTCTCCTAACCTATCGAAATATTGGAAAGAAAGCACAAACCCAGGAAAAGTGTGAACTGAGAAAAGAGGCTCTGAAGTACAGTGTCTATTCAAGCGCTTAATCTTTACCAAACCGTGCTGGCTGTGCGATGAATGGGACAAAAAACTGGAAGTAAACCACCAGAGTAACAACAATGAAGGGATTATCAGATCAAATTGAAATTGAGCATGCCTCATTAACACATTCCGTCCTTAATTAACGCCAACTTTCAAAGCAGTAGCACTATCTTTTCAAAAGTTATTAGAGTTGAAAGTGAAGAGTGTGGACAAGGTTTTTCAGAAATGAAAAAAAGGATTCTAAAGACGCACCTAATTACACTATTCTACCAAAAATGTTTGAGATAAACTGCTAAAAAAACACACTTTCCTGCCCATTTTATGATACCAAATTTTAGCATAACGTAAAAGAAGACCCGCTCTTTCAGAAAATATGAAAAAGTCAAGTTCGGCTAGGTTGACCCATTTCACTTATTTTCAGTCCTCACGCAAAATCAGTGTGTGCGACTTTATGTTCGTTTTGAGGTACATAGACATCTTCAGTCTTGATATATATAATATTATATATATATATATATATATATATCTCAAGACTGAAGATGTCTATGTACTTCTGTAACTTAAAGAAAAATTGAATGTATAGTGGCTTTGAAAAACATCACCGTCCCATCATTTGTTAAATTTTTCTCAAAAATTTATTACAGATTTTATCAAAAGATCACCATTTCATTCAAAAACAAACAGACAGAAAGGGATAAAAGTAACAACAAACAAGTAAAAAAAAATATTGGAGTTAATTGCTATTTTAGCTGCATTCACCTTATTATGGATGATAAACAAAATAAAGTAGGCCTACAAATCAAGCTTCGATATTCTGCATTATTTTTTTTATTTATTTATTTTTATTTTTTGACACACATGGCAATGGAGATTGCCTGGGCATTACACCAGGAGTTTGCCACAAACATAACAACAACAGGGGAGGCAGATTGTTGACTCTTTGTCTATGATCATTACCAGTAGAGGGCAGTGTTCCTATGGGGTGGTGTGCTAGTGAGAAGTAAATACAATTTGCTAGAAATGTCGCCAACGCTGCTGCTCTTTTGTTAGACTACTTCTTCCAGGCACTGGCCGACGAGAGATTGATGTCAAACAAACATTCATGTTATTTGTGTTTCCCCCTGCACACAGTGTTGAGCTGGAGACTTTGTGAATTTCCATTCCCCTTAGTCCCACACAGTATTCTATAGTATACCCTCTCCTAAACGACCCTTTTGCGGGGAAGCTTGACACATGATTGATGCGACCGACCTAAACGGCAGAATACTGTAACTGTCTGGCTAAACCGGCCCAGATATTTACGTGAATTGCCGCCTCTCTTTGTTGACATTAAGCATGCTAGCGTGCTTTGCAGGAAACTGTGATACAATGAGCAAAAAAAACAGTGCTAATGTAAGGATGTGTTGTGTGTGTGTGTGTTGGGGGAGGGGTGGGGGAGGAAATTGTTTGCATACCACAATGAAATATGTCTTTCACATAGTTGATAGCTCTAGCACTTGGCATGTATAAATGATCTTACACTGCCTTTGCAAAACTAACCCCAAAGGAAGAAAACATTCCTGCATATGGTATTAAGACTGGTACAGTACGATGAAAAATAATGTAATCTTATCAAGGATATGGGTTCAAGGTTTAGGGCCTGCTTATAAAATCACAAGAGTGCACTGTACAGAGATTATAAAATTTCCCTTTAAGAAAGTGTGATGGAATAGAAACTAGTTAAAATTTGCTAGAGAGAAATAGCAAAGTGGTCATTTAAACCAGTGTAAGCTTATCAACACTATTTTTTTATATCTTTTTGATCATTTTTAAACCATTTCTTTTTTCCTCTTGTCTGTACGACCATAAATTCTTTGGACAGCTGTGAACATTCATCAATCAAAATATGGAGGTTTCTAAACAGCATTAAGGGAGAAACTTCTAGGTTACATGAATGTAAATGAGCAGAAACATGTCCCGCATTGAGGAAATTCTTATATTCTCTCATCAGGAATTGAAGAGATATCTATAAAGGGGAATAACACCCCAAAATGCATGTGAGTGAGTGAATATGGAAATATATTTAGAACACGTCAGCAAAGCTTGAGGAATATAAGACAATGCAGTCAAAAGTTACAAATCTTTAAATTTTCGCTGGATGGGAACACTTCAACACTTTGTGACCTCACGTATGGAAAACAATTTAAAGAAAATATCAAAAAAATTGCACAAATTTAATTTCTATGAAATGTATATATTGACTCAACTCATTACTAACATGTGTCCAGGATATTATCATTCCCCCTGCTTTCTGAAAGAGGTTAAGTCAAGTGTTTTTTCAATATGCTATAAAAGTGAAAATATGTTGAAATAGATAATGCTTCTCTAGTTATTTGTGAAGTTTGTCTGCATCTCACAAAACTCTTCTAAAATTACAGGATGAGTTAATATGTACATTGTAAAACCAGAAAAGTTTACATGCATTTTAATTTCTCAAATTTCACAAGAGCCTTGATTCGGAAAATTAAAATGCATGCGAAAGTTCTCGTCTACACAATGTGCATTGGATGCAAGTGGAAATTCACAAAAAATTTCATGCCGTGAAAAAAGGCCATTGGCTTCAATTTGCGAAAAATTTCAAACCGAGGATATTTTTTGCTTTACGGTATAGTAATGTATATATATCAGAGAAATATACCGTATTTTACACAAGAAGCTCCTAAGATACGTCCCCTCCTTCCCCAAACTAAATAAAAGTAAAATATGTTTCTTCAAGAGGGTAGATCTGATACATCACTTTAAAAAATGCCTACAGTGTCACTGTATGAGCATCATAAAGCTTGAAAAAGGGTTTTCTAAACTCTAAATGCAGACTCACAGAATGTACGTGATGACGCCTATTGACCAGATGTCGATCTCCTTCCCATAATTCAGCTGCTTGAGAACTTCCGGCGCCACGTAGCCCGGTGTGCCACACGCTGTTGACATGCCTTCTTGACCCTCAATCTTCGACAGACCAAAGTCGCTGATCATGATCTTGGAATCTTCGTCGGGACTGTAGAATAGTAGATTCTCTGGCTGTTGGGTAAGACAGAAAGGGGAAAAAAGATGAAGTAGAAGAATATGAAAACACGAGTACAAGTCATATGGAACGTTAGACGCACATTCTTTTGCCTTTGAGATTCCAAATTCCTTGTGCCTGCAACAAATTCACAATATCTTCAGGAAGTGTTCTTGATTGGTTAATTCTTGACAAACTTGATGAAAGAAAATTGCACACAGCCCTGGGAATGAGGGAAGGCAGGAAAGCACTATTCATTTTTGAACAAAAATAAACAAGGTTAGCTCTCGCTTAGGAAGTTTTGGACATGTTCAACATTTTTGTCACTACCAGGTAAATGGTGGCGAGCCTTGACATTCCAAAAACACTCAAGATATGATGTAAACGATTTAAAATGATCAAACTGCAATATGTCACACTTTGTCCATTTTTTGAGGATTGTAGCCGAATCACTGTCTAGTGAGATGGGGTTTTATGGAATTTATTATTCCAAAATGAGCTCAATGTACACACACATTCTGCTGCAGCTAATGAGAGTACTTAATCCTTAACCATCAGTTCCTTTCAGTGTAAGAATGACTGAAAATGAGTAAGAATATCATGAACTACCTAATTCATAATCAGATCATCATTTCACTGAAACGTAACACTTGAAAGCTGTGATAGTGTAAGGCTGTTTAAGTTTTCATTGTAAGATACATAAATGCATGTTAGTTTCAGAATAATAACAAACACATGCTACTGTGAGGATGTTGGCATACTCTAATATTGAATTGAGATTTAACTGACCCCTCTCACCCTCTGGGTTCTAGCAGGCTTGCTCTCCATTTGAAAGCATTGTGTGAAATGCTCTGTTATGCATTTGAGGTAATAAGAGTTCAAGAAAAATGATGCTGACATGCTGGCAAAATTGACTAGATGCCGATTCTTAATAAACACACACACACACACACACACACACACACACACACACACACACATATTGTAACACTGACACAAACACAAGCACAAAAACAAACACAAACACATACACATAAAGTCTATGAGTACACGCAACAGCAACCTACGGTATACACTACAACTACACATACTGCCCCACACATGCATTGATGGCACCCTCCCACACCTCCATCACACACACACACACACACACACACACACACACACACATAGACACATTCATACACAATTACATGCACAATTTATCGCTGCGGGCTCACTTCCCGCTTGCTTGCGTCAGCACACTGTATGGCCTCACACGCCACTGCGGACCATAATTGTCCGCACCGCGAACGGTCACATCAGGGCCCAACACGATAATGAATGACCAGGGACTACTGCCACGCTGCAATTGGACACTCCCGTCATAAATCTCAATCAGTGGCAATAAGGATACACTTTGCACTCCTAAAATATGAAGAAGAGGAGAGAAGGGCATATGGCTTCTTGGAGAGAGAGAGAGAGAGAGAGAGAGAGAGAGAGAGAGAGAGAGAGAGAGAGGCATACAGGTAGAAAGAGAGATAATAGAGAGAGGGGAGATGGGGAAAGAAAGAGATAAAGATAGATAGAAAGAGAGAGAGATGGAGAAGGGAGAGAGGGAGAGAAGGGGAGATGGAGAGAGTGAGTTCAAAAGGATGACAAGCTAAAGATGATCCTCTCGGGAGTGGAATTACACCCACCCATTTACGCACATAATTGAAGTCATGGAGGTGCTGATAAGGAGCCAATACTGGCTGGGTGTGTGCGTTCGTCTGTGTGTGCATGTGTGTGTGTGTGTGTGTGTGTGTGTGTGTGTGTGCGCACACGGGTGTGTTGGCAACGATCGGGTTTGGCATGATATCGACGTCAGTTTTAATGCGTCGACAGAAAACCACAGACGCAACAGGCTGATCAGATGAAGGAGGAACACTCTGGTATTATTATGCTATAGTTTAATGAAGGGTGTGGCACTTTGAATTAAATGCAAAAAAAAGAGAGAAAAAAATGGTGGGAGTCAGCTAACGATGCCACTTAGCCACCATTGACGCACTTGTCTAGGCACGTGTCTATATTATTTTCTTTTGTTTTGTTTTGTTTTTAAGTGAAACGCATCACGTAGGAGAGATCTCAAACAATATGGAAATAAGTATTTTAAATGCCATTAACATGCACAATGCACAAAACAAAAGTGTGGCATCATCACTGACGAACTACTGCTTCGTATTAAAAAAACAACAACTAAAAACATTGAAGCAAGAAGACGGTGGTGGAAACACATCAATTCAAAAAGCAAAGAGACACAGTCATAGGGACAGAGAAATCAAGATAGATGTTAAGAGGTACCACAAGTTGACAAAAACTGATCAGATTTAAAAGGAAACCTAAACCCAAAATAAATGTGAATTGGGTGAAAGGACCTCCAAGAATTTAAAAAAAGAATACACAAAGGCAATCCATGTCACCACTAAACAGAGAGGTGTGCTAATTGTTATTTCTTTATAATTATGTAAATGCAGTATAAAATGGTATGTTATTTATATGTCAGGCACATGAATCTAACAAAAATTTAAATGCAAAAACAGACGTATCCATTTTCATCAATATGATATATCCACAAAAAAAAAATATACATGTGATCTATGTGATATATGTGATTTAATATCTGCAAAAATATTTCTTGTTAAGCAATGAGTTTGGTATCATTGAAAGAATTTTACTTTTCTCTATTTGATGATGACGTTACTTTAAAAAAAATGAAAATGCAGTTATCTGTTTTCACAGACAGGATTATCCCACTTTGCTAGTAATCTTTAGAGGAAACCAAAACCCAAAGAGAAATGTGGATTGAGTGAAAGCAGCAACATTAGAACAACAGATCAGTGAAAGTTTGAGGAAAATCGGATAATCGATGCAAAAGTTATGAATTTTTAAAGTTTTGGTGTTGGAACCGCTGGATGAGGAGACTACTAGAGGTTATGGCATCATGTGCGGACAACAATATAAAGAAATATAAAGGGAATTCCACAAAATTCACTTTTCTAGCATAACAAAAGAGCAGTTGACTAACTGCTTTCAGAAAGCAGGGGGAATAATTGCTACCCTTTACATATGTCAGTATCAAGTTGATGGAATGTGTAATTTTAATGAAAAATGAATTTTTGTGATATTCTCTTTATATTTTCTTTATATTGTTGTTCACACATGACATCAAAACCTCTAGTAGTCTCCTCATCCGGTGGTTCCAACACCAAAACTTTAAAAATTCATAACTTTTGCATCGATTGTCCGATTTTTCCTCAAACTTTCACTGATGTGTTCTACTACTGTTGCTGCTTTCACTCAATCCACATTTCTCTTTGGGTTTTGGTTTCCTTAAACTAAAAAAACAAAAAACAAACAATTACTAATTCCTCTTCTACATCTTTGGTGTTCTGAACCACAGAGAATAATAAAGATTGCTGTCATTGGTTCTTGAAGCTCTGATGTTTAAGGTGATTAAAAACAAAATCACCTTACCGGTATATAGATGTTCTATAGTTTTACCCACCAGAAAAACAGCCAGTACTGAAGTCACTTTGATTTTTTTTTTTTTTACATGTTTCACTTGTATGAATGGTCAGGCCTGTCACTAACATAAATTTCATAAATAATTCACATCTTGTAGGATTTGGTGAGGTACATACTACTGTTAAGTATCATGCACTAGTCATTTACCATTTATCTCCATTCATTCAAAGATGCTTTAAATGTACTCTAAAAGTCTAAGTTTGTAATCGTTTTATCATAATATCCCCTCGAAGAAGTATCTAATTTCACCATTTAAGAAAAATCTTGAAGAAAAATAACATGATCATATTTTTCCCCTCTGAACATTTAAGAGCCTTTGAGTCACTGTCTCATATCAGTATATGTGGTGTGACATATATTGGTAGCATAGATGCCGCAGCATCATATCATATTTCTTTCAAAAACATTCTTGGTGGTATTATTCCAGGCTTAATATGCTTGTGTCCTTCATTAAGACCATTTCCCAATCCAGGAAAGGGTATTATCTCATCACTTAGCTCTGCTTCTCTTGGAAATGTGGTTAGAGGCTCTGGGGAGCTTTCGCTTGCAAAGTGGTCTCATTTATGAAACATTACTCAACTGGCTACTGGAAACAAGAACAAAAACAGGATCCCACATTTGCTAATGAATTCATTTGCTTCCACATTACACAAGTAATGACCAAGGAACATTAATATGAATGAACACGTTACATTAGAAATCAAATTGAAAAAACACTATCTGCACACCTCTCAGCATTCACAGGAGTTTGACATTCACAGTGTCTGACAAAAACTGAACCGATTTTTAGGAGATTCCAAACAGAAACAATGGCTAATGAGCAAGATTTGAAAGAGATTATTGTTAAAACGTTTCAAATAGTAAGAGAGTCACCTAGATTATTATTTTTGGACAATATTGAATTAATTCAACCCTGGGCCAAACTGCATAAACAAGGAGGGAAAAATGCTACGTTAAAAACTATCACAGCAGCCAGTCGTGAGCTTTTACGATTCCTGCTTCTTCTCATGGCTGTTGTTGTTGTTGTTTTATAATACAATTGATTGTTTACATCACTTTGGGCCTGGCCATTATTGATCACAAGCAGGCTTTGTAAAGCGATACCACTACATGCAAAGCAATTATCTCATTTGGCTAAACATTTACAGCAGTTCAAGATGTTTTTGCAAGGGAATAGGCAAGGGTGTAGAAGGATGGGGTCTGGCTTTGTGGCAGTTTTTACATGCCTGCAAGAAAACAACAACAGCAACTGATCCGCCTGTGGGATCCATTAACTTCGTCGAAACGATAATGGGATAAGAGGCAGCAAAAGACACTGTGCAGCATAGATGGGGAAATAGCCCCTGTTAACTCCTCAGAACAAACAACATCTTCATCCCTGCAATTAGTTGAGAACACTTTTCCCCCTCAGAGGAAGATGATGATGATGACGGTGATGGTGGAGATGGTGGTGGTTGGAGGAGGGGGGGGGGGGGGGGGGGGAGTAGGGGTATGGGGTGATGGGAGTCTTCCAGCAAGGATGAAGAGCGTTATCTGGCACACCTCCATGTGTGACAGCGACAGCCTCCTGGGGATCCCAATACTGGAGGTCAGGTAGGAGCGGGGGAGAAAGCCGGTCAAAACCTTTTTAGCTAATTGCCCACAAAAAGTCCCGCTCCAGTGGCTGCCCTTAATTGAGCACTAAACGCCAGGACATGATGGACATTGCCGCTCCGTGGGAAGGAAGCCGGCGACATCGCCACGCAACTCAGAACAAACAAAAGAACAGGTCCCGTTTTTGCAATCTTGATTAAAATTCCGCAACATTTGCCAAGGTTTCTCCCGGCTCTTCCTTGGAATGAGTTTCACCGATGGGCAGACAATCAAAAACTGTATCACTGATGGCTGTCACTTCAATGCAAAGATTATTTCGCAGGTGTCAGAAATGAAATGAGAATTAGTTTTCAGTAGGCAATTAACTCCACGTGGCATCAGCAACATTACTTTCACCTTACATTGGCTTCCATTTAGGAGTACTTTTTCACCCTTTGGCTTTCTACGGCAAAAAGTTCTTTGCATCTATCATTATCTTCTTCCTCGTTCGCTTGGAAAGTCTTATGTGCCAGATCTCAGACTACCAGACACTCACTCATTCCATCTGCCTCCCACACAAATGAATTTGTGGATTTACAGTTCGGAGTATGCACAAATGGCAAGTTAAAGAGTCCGTAACTCTCTTGTTTCTTGTGTTGACACTGCTACATCGTTGCCCCATCAATCATTATTGAGAAATGGTTTACTGCCAGTGGCACTGATGCATCTAAGCTGTTAAAGAATAACTTGAAAATCAAACTAGATCTGACATGAACATAAAGTGTTATAGAGGAAAATGAGGGAAATTTGGTGCCCCTGTCATCAATATTGATTGAATGCAAAAATGAATGACTTTGCTACCCAGTCATACACTTTGTGACTGACTGCTGGCTTCTGTAAATAACTGTGCATGATCTTTGCATGCAGCTTACACAAAATGGGGGATAACACATTTGATACAGATAGGTCACAAAGTATTTGGTAAAGAGGATGATAACAACAAGAACTTCTTAAATGTTAATATATGGTATAGGGCTTACATTCTTTGTATCAAAGAAAGAGAAAGAGAAGGATGCACTGGTCTGGTCTTATAACAGGATATATGCAGCCAACACTTTTCCTTTGTAGATTTCATGTTATTGTGTTGCATTTAAACTGTAAGAAAAGTATTCTAATTGGTTCTTAGTGACACAATGGTAAATATAAGTCATAATCTGAATAGTTTGGTAACATTACTTTTGCATCTTATCTTTTTTTTTCTAATTTTCACATGTAGAGAGGTGTTTTATTTGGGACTCAATTAAAAACACTTTTCATCTTATACAAGGAATGATAACAATCACAAAAGTTAACAAAATTTAATGTTTGTTTTTCATATATTTGGTACAAATATGAGACATATTCAGTCAAAGAGTCCACCAAAGGATTTTACGGTATCTTAATGCTCATATTCAATATAATAGTCATGACTGCAACAGCTTGACTTGTGACTAATCTTGTTCATGCAAGTTTCTTGTCATAGTTATTGTCCACTTGACAATAAGTTAGTATGTCAGTACACAACAATTTCAAGGTTATAACAACCCACTTATAAATAGCGACAAAGACATGCAAATTACATTGTGCATGGGCCATACAAACTCAGACTGAAAACTGACACATTTTTTGGTCCTATGATCTCATATGAGCTTCCAATTTAAAGGTGAAATTCAACCCAGCTGGCATTTTGATAGTTTAGCATCTACTGTAGATAACACTCATGGCATTTAAAAAAAAAAAAAAAAAAGGCTACATAAAATAAAGAGGGGGACAGTGACATTGAAAAGCATTTCATCTCTGGGACAGATACCAATTTTGTCATCTAATTAAGCGGCATCGAGTCATCCTTTCCAAAGTAAGTTTACCCTGAGACGTACATTCGTATTCTGGGCTGACACACACTTGTATCAGCATGGTGAAAGCATCTCTTCAACATGTGACTGCAAAACTGGAGAGATGATGAACAGAGGCAGCATTTTCCACGTGTATCTTGCCATGTATCATATTTAATTAATAATCATACTGCATAGATATCCTTTGTGTGTATGACTCCTCCATTTGCCTCCTTCCCAAACACACACACACACACAAACAAAACACAACAAAACCAACCAGTGTTTCAGTACATTTAAAGGGAAATTCCAGACAATTTCAATAATTTCACATCATGTACTTACATAAATTGATAGTGCCATGTATAGATTTGCGGAATTTTTGTGGTCTTTGAGCAGATGAACCAATACTCCGAAAATCCCCAAACAAATTACACGGAACAAGGATGATGATGTAAGAGATTCACATATTCCAGTAATGTAGTGCTCCTAAGTAATTCCATTACAATATCACTTGCCTAACAACTTCACTTGTGTAGAATTTATGCATGCTTTCATCTTTTGTTTTGCTTCCTTAAGCCATCACTCATGCATTATGGTGAAGCTCAGGGTGGTCCACAAATTGAAATTTTAGTATGTTGCAAGCTCAGAATCTGAGAATATTGCAGAAATTGAATATGCGCGGAGCGCACACGATGAGTACGTAGTACTTAATATTTTGCTGCTTATCTCTCTTTGTGCTGCTTACATTCAATGTTCTCTCTCATGTTTTGCACACAAATATCTAAAGTACCTGGTAGTTTGATGTTTCTTATGTTATGCACATGTTTTGCACATTTTTTAATACTTTTGCTTTGAGCTTGTTGCAAATTCTTAAGGATGTTGCATAGCATGTTGATGGATTTTTAGGATGTTGCACAAGAATTTTAGCATGTTGCAGCGACATGCTAAAACCCCTTGTGGACCACCCTGAAGCTGCCATGTCATCATCCTCGTTCATTGTGATTTGTTATAAATCTTATTCCTCATCCAAATCACTGTAAAATCTGAAGTTCTGTACCACCATAACCAATTTATAGTTGGTTCAAATGTAAAAGTCTGAAAATCATCCGGAGTTCTCCTTTGAAACTAAAGTCACATTTTACAAAAATCATCGACATTCAATGCTCTCTCAACCTCAAAACTGTCATATCTTTATGAGTGTGCTCACAATCAAAACAATTAATTCAGTCATTTCTATAAAGGGTAATGATAAAACAATAACAATAGCAATGATAAAATGATAATGATAATAATGGCAAGGTACACTGATATGGGCAAAGACAAATTTACTGCAAATATGCTTAAAATTTAGTCAACCATTACTTGACATACTTGACGAGTTATTACTGCCTCTATAGGCAAAATAAAAAAAATAAACAAAAGTACATTAACTTCCTCAATCAAATCTTCACTCATGGCACTTCGCAGAACTGAACTATCTTGGTTTCCCAGAAGAATGGCAAGAAACGCTTTATCGTTACAGCGCCTAGCATCCCCTGTGCATCTGTGCCACCTGTCTCATACAAATATAGACTGTCACAAACATCTGTCGTTTTCTTTTTTTTTAATTAACACAAACTGATTGCTCATAACTTGGCAACACACGCTGAAATTACGACCTGTTGGCCATAAGGCATAAACACACACCGACATTTGAATGTGTGTACACACACACACACACACACACACACACACACTGACACACCACAAAAAAAGACCCTTACCCAACAGATTAGGATCAATCCTATCAAATCAATTATACTCTTACATATTTATGCCCTTTTATAGATGAATCAACACACACACACATCCACATTCTTCAGATGTATACCAGCAAAAAGCGTACAAACACTCTTCTCTTTTCCTTTTTTTTTTTTTTTTTTTGGAGGATGACATATAGACACACATCCAAGACACCCACAAACACATGCAAATATAACCCATCAAGAAGAAGGAACATGAAAACAAGGGGTAGAGACATCAACAGGACGCTTCACTCGCATTAAAAAAAAACTCACACATGAAGATATTACATAACACCCACACACTGTGAATTACACAGCAAACTTGGAATCTTACATTTAAAAAAAAAAAGTGTATTGAGAAGGAATACGTGAGTGGGGAAGATGAGAAAAGTAAGACAAAGAAAGGATGAGAAACAGAAAAAGAGAGAGAAAGACTGAAAGTGCCTTGTGGCATTTCATCACTCATTCACACTCAGACACGCACGCTACGAATGGAATACAAAGCCGACATACGGCCGTGTTCAAATCAGAGAGTACTATTTCCTCCACGGCGGAATCTACCAGAGGTGAGAAGCTACATACTTAATTGGCCGAAGATGACTAGGAAACATGCATGCTCCAAATGGAGGCATTCGCCTTAAACGAAGCGAAACTTAATCAGGCCAATTTCTTGATGCTGGCAAAAAACTCTCAAACGGCACATTGATTATGAATGCACATATTTGTGTGTGTGTGAGTGTGTGTTGTGTGTGTGTGTGTGTGTGTGTGTGTGTGTGTGTGTGTGTGTGTGTGTGTGTGTGTGTGTGTGTGTGTGTGTGTGTGTGTGTTGGTTTGGGGGGAGGGGTGCCTGGGTGAACCAGTCTTGTTATGTCCCGCAAATGAATTATTCTGTGAGAGACGTTGAGGCAATTAGGCAATCAATGTTTCACCAAAGCACGGCCCGTCTGCTATTCTCCCCCCCCCCCTTCCGAATGGCCTCCTGCTATCAAGATAGACATACTTAACAAAAGTGCATCAGCAGCAATATTCCCTGCTCACACAACTTTCTGGGGAAAAATGGGAGTTCCTGCAAAAGAATCATTTGAATAAATCCCGCTCATAGGTTTAACCCATTGAGGATGAGCTGATTTCGCATATAAAACACATATCGTCGTCGCTGGGGTGACAAGACCTTGTATCTGCAATTTTGGTGAAAATGACTTTTTTGGATTAATGGTCAAATAATGGGTTAAGTGTTGTCCTGTCCAAATCCCAACTGTCTTACTGCAAAAATGAAGCCACCATGGCATGTCAAAGGAGAGGCTATCCCATTCGCTATAGTGCTTTGGCCGCCATGTTTTTTGGCTCTCCTGAACATTTGACATTTTGTAGATACGAGTTCTTGTCACCCCAGCGACGATATCCCATACACACCTGCTCAAGTCTATGCAGAGCTATAGTCTTCATCGAGTTGAAGAAAACATTACAAATTTTAAAAAGTACTTCCTTCTATAGATGTTTCTATGTTCAATAACTCAATTATCCCTAGAACACATAATCTGGCCTTAACGTAAAAGTTGTGGGTGGCTATGTCATAAAACCTATGAGCAGATTTTCAGTCTATGATTTCCTCGCCTTTCTTCTTTTTTTTTTGGCTAATTTACCTGACAGATGGTAATGAGTTACTAGCAATGCAAGATCTGGGCTCCTCAACCCCCCCCCCACCCCCATCCCCCCCCCCCACCTCCCCCAGCTCTCTTGCTCTCTCATAAGATCAGAATGTACTCTCTTTAATCAGCAATTACAACTGCCTACAGAATATTGGGCGTGCTCGATTGATGGTGCATAAATCCACTTAATTACTGCTGCTGCTCTATGGGGTGAACAAAGGTACACTGTCCCTCATTATGTCCCACCCCTGATCCCTGCTCCACCTCCCCCCCCCCCCCTCCTCGCCCCATACTTCCCATTGTACCAAACATACACCAGAAGCCACATGCACCCAGGAATACAGGCAGACTAATGAAATAACTATCAGGGTTCCATGTTACAGAGCAGGGTCTTAATCAGAGTGGTACTAATGACTCTCCGAATGGCTGCTTGCTAAGTGAAAAGGCTACAGCAGGGAGTACTTGACTGGCACTCCACGGTCGCAGCGTCTGCCGCTTCGGTGGGAGAAGCGTTCACTTTAGTCCCACACACTCATATCAAATGTGCAGCAAAAGCCCCACAATCACTAAGCTCTCAAGACTGTGTTAAACTTGGGAAACCCACAATGAAAAAAAAAAAATAATAATGCATGACTTCAATCAGATTTCATAAGTTAGACAAATATCATTATTATTTTGAAGGTTATTTGTAGCTATAGAGATTTCTTGCAGCTACAAATTTGACAGTCAAATATCTTCAATAATAGCTTTTAAAATAATACTTCTAAACAAAAATGTACTCCATTCTTGTTTTCTTATTGGAATATTTTGGATGTTTTCAAATGCCTTGTCTAATGCCTAGAATTCAATATTTGCTAGTTCAAACAGTTCAAAATGTATGAGAAATCATGTCATCAGTTCCCCTCTCCCCCTCCCCAAATAAATTTATGAACTGTTGTGTTCATTGCTTTTTCACTTCAAATTCAGCATTCAATAGATGCACTCATCATGCATGAACTTTAACTTCCTTGAAGTTCCATAGATTAAGTCATATATTCCTTGTTACCTAGAACAATGCCAACAAACAATAAGAAAAAAAAAGATGCTTTAATTTGAAGAAAACTGAAGCTTGATATAAAAAGACAACTACAGATTATTGCTGATGGTGTCAAGCTATTAATGGCCCTTATAAACAAATCCAAGAAAAAAGCAATATCATATTGACTCAAATATCAGTATTTGAGTCATGTTAAAATAATACATTGCCAATATTACTACATGTTGTTATCTTGGGGGAACTGATAATGTATAGATGTTCAAACTCAAATAGGATTCAAGTACACTGCATTTCTCAATGCCAATGTTGTTTGAAGGATCACCTAAACCTAACAGATAGTATTCGACTGCCAGCTAATGCTATCAAGATATGATACAGACTCTTGCTGGGGGGGGGGGGGGGGGGGGGGGGGGGCGGGGTGGGGGTCGGGAAGGTCCAAGAGAGAACTACCACTTTCAACAAAGTGAAGATTTGGGGTAACTTATTTCACAATGTTGATGGATTTTATGATGAAAGTGTCGCTTACAAGCAAATTGTAAAAAACTGGAATAAGGCTCAAGCAAAAATGTGCCACATTTCTACATTCTTTTGCTTACGGTAACAAAGTGACACTTGTACTACATGGGACTATGCATCCAGTAAAGAAAAGAGGAGACATAGAGAGAGAAAAAAAAAAGTTTATTAGCACAGACAGGATCAGAGTAGTTGCTATGGAAACTGGAGATACTCAACTCCAGGCAATGTTTCTTTACTTGAGACTGCCAGTGAGAGCGCAATGGTCATTTTTCTCCCGGCTGCATTAAGAATTCTCGCCTGCTCACTGTTCATCTATCGTGGCATACGCACAGTAAAGACACCGTTCACTCCTCTTCTCTGTTACATAACAATGTTTGCCTCCCTTTGCCACAGGTCTGATAATCAGCCTTGTTGTGCAATGTCTACTAGAGTCGTGTGTTTCACTTCATCCGCTGCAGGAACGCACTCTCATTAGCAATGCTTAGCGAGTAAAGTTGTATCCACAGATTTCTGTTGTTCTTTCTGTCAACACACTCACAAATTGTACTCACCTTTCCTCTTGCACTATGTGACAATAATTCAGAAATTAAAGAAATATCAACTACTAGTATGGTGCATTTTTCCAAAGAACGATGCATTCTCCAAAGCCCTAACCTAAAATGGATCTCTTATCAAGCCGTCCATATATTGCGTTAAGAATAATCTTATGTAAGTGATGGGTTTTACATCTGATCTACACACACACACACACACACACACACACACACACACACACACACACAAAGAAAATACAACCATGCCATCGGTCATCAGCATGCCGGAACTACTCTTATGGCTTTGTTTCCATAGAAATCAAGAAACATGAACGTGAATGAAATTTTTTGGCTTTGAAGTCTTTTACAAAAAAAAAAAAAAATTGATTAAAAAACCTTCTAAAATCCATCTCAGATGAACTGCAGGCAGGGACTACCAACTACTTGGCATAAATTGTGGATTTTACTAATCTGGGATCGGTACCATAATTGGACTACCTTAAAGGTCTTCCATCACTTTCATGCAAACGACATGAAATTTTTGCTAGAATACGTTCCCCTGTTGCATGGAGAATAACGGTTGGAATCTCTTCGGGGTTGAAACAAATTCACTGAAAATCTGTAAAATTGTCCCCCCCCCCCCCCCCCCTCAATCATAAAGAAGTTTTTGATTCTATTATTCTGAGGGAAGGTCTGAATTACCTTACTTCTACAATATACCAGCTTAGGAAAGAAATTGACTTTCCAGGGTGGCAAAAAAGGGACGCACAAACTTTAAATCACGTTAGCCGTGGCCACTTGACACATATGTCCATTTTGCTCACCTTCAGGTCTCGATGGACGATGCCCTTGCTGTGGATGTACGTTGTTGCCTCTAGGATCTGGCGTACAATGCCACTAGCGTCCTTCTCCGTGTAGTTGCCTTTGGTCACAATTCTGTCGAAGAGTTCCCCACCTGATACTCTGGAAAATAGTCATAAACACAAACAAACAAATACACAAAGAATGAATACTTGAATAAAAATATACCTGTATGAGTATTTGAATATATGAATATATGCATATGCATGTATGAATGAAGGTAGGTTTATTCATGTGTATTTCTTTATATGTGTATACATAAGAGTATAGCATTTACATTAATAAATCTACACACATACAGTAGATTTGGAGGAAACTAATGAACACAGTCTACTGAATAACATATACACACACTCATGTGTGTGTGTATATATATATATGTATATATATATGTATATATATATATATATACATATATATATATATATATATATATATATATATATATATATATATATATATATATATACATTATGTATACCAACTCAATATATATACATATGTATACATACATACAAATGTGTGCCTTTTAAGCAGAGTACATGTTGATTTTTCATATAATTCATATCTTCAAAGCGGCTGCTAAGAGAAACACAAGTATCCAACAGGAATACTGACACCATCGAAAAAGATGAACAAACTCCTGCTAATAGTCAAAATGACACAAGAACTTGTAGTCTTTCTGACAAAATGTAACTGACACAAACACACAGAGTGAAACTCCCCTTTTAAAGGACAAGTCCATCTTCATATACATAAGGATTGAGAAAATGCAGCAATATTAGTAGAACACATCAGTGAAAGTTTGAGGAAAATTGGACAATCTGTTCAAAAGTTACGAATATTTTAAGTATCTGCGCAGTCACTGCTGGAAGAAAAGACTACTACAGTGTATGATGTCACATGCATACAACTATATAAGGAAAATAAAAAGAGAATTTCACAAAACTTTAGTTTTTGAGTAAAGTGCACATTTCTTCGACTTGCTACTGACGTATGTTAAGGGTAATATTATTCCCCCTGCCTTCTGAAAGAGAGAAGTCAAGTGTTCTTTTGTTATGCGAGAAAAAATGGAAATATGTTGAATTTTCTTCATTCTTTCTTTATATCGTTGTACTCATGTGACATCACAAGCTATAGTAGTCTTTTCATCCAGCCATGACTGAGCAGAAACTTCACAAATTCATAACTTTTTAACGGATTATCCAATTTTGCTCAAACTCTCACTGATGTGTTCTACTAATATTGCTGCATTCACTCAACCCACATATCTATGAAGGTGAACTTGTCAACCTGTAAGTGCCTAAACATGTCAAATTAATATTATACACAGCACGGGTCCTCAATATATGAGCTATAAATACAAACACGCCATTCTAGTAAAGTGAACTTGTAAGGCTTAAAGGTCATGTTTACCTTTGGGAGTAGTGATTCAAAAAATGTTCAAGATAACACTTTTGAGCCATATGTGTAGGGTAGATGAATCACAAAACATCCTACCACATAATTTTTTTGCAATGAAGCCTAAAATATAAGGAGATATCTATATATTTTTTCTCATTAAACCATAACTGTAGACAGTTTAGTCTGGAAACATTTTTATTATAAATATTGTTCACATTTTGTATATTTAACAATACTCAACATTGATTATACTGGTTCAAATTTTTACATTGGTTGTTTCTATCCCTAACTAACATTTTAGAACTATTTTGAAGCACTAATGCTGGGTTTTTGTTTCATCTGCAAATGGTATTTGATGATTTTAATGAAGGGAACATGACACTGTGATTCTAAATACATGGCAGGTATAATGTAGGAGATGATTTCTCTTGCGTCACTTTCTCTTCCACTGATGGAAATCCTCTTATGCTTGAAATGCTCCAATATAAAAGCACCATCATTTTTGCTGTACATGTGCATTTTGGCATTGGAGCTTAAACTCTTAAACTTCCAATCACTAGGCCCCCTACATATCCTGACAAACACATTAATGACAGCAAGGAAAAAAATGTGGCTTCAGACATCTTTATTCCTCTGCATATCAATTCATACTTCATCACAATTTTGATATCAACTTCCTGACAGTTCCTAAATATAGATCTCTAATCTATGTAACTTGTAAGACATTTTCTGGAAGGGGGGGGGGGGAAGGAAAAGAAAAAAACAAGGAAACACATGATTATACACTGTTCCTGGCAGGAAGTTGTTGCCATGGATACAGCCGATCATGGAAACATCCTCTGACGTATGGAAACATCATGAAAGAGCATCGAGGAATTTTTCAAACTTGAGAAATGATGCCTGCAACATTTAAATTGCAATAAACACATATCCATTGTTGGTCTTAATCTGCAATGACTCCCGTGACTTGCCATGCATTATGTATTCCATTCATCCCAGTCCACTGATCTTGCACACAGCACACTTTGCACCAATGCCAGTTCTGTCTGCGAGCATGATGTATCACAAAGCAACATTATGTTTTTGCTGAGCATTTTTGATGCAACAGCAGTCACAAAGCCTTCTGGTAAATCTGTTTTCTATGTCACGTGAAGCATGATTCTACCCCCCTTCCCCCCCCCCCTCTCTCTCTATCTCTCACGCTGACAGTATCTGGGAATGTAAATGATGCAAAGTGCTGCAAAAAGGAATGAATTCGGGCTGAAGTCTCACCTTCGACAGAATCATAACGCACAGAAGAGTTGTACGTTGCTGTAGCGATTCCAAAGCTTTGTTTCTCATGCAATGAGCTTTACCCTTCTCATAATCATATCGACCTTTATTGTCACTTTTATCCCTTCAACGTCACACAAAAAGTTATTATCCACAGATTACTCATCCAGCCTTAAAGGACAAGTCCACCGTCATATACATAAGGATTGAGAGAATGCAGCAATATCAGTAGAACACATCAGTGAAAGTCTGAGGAAAATTGGACAATCCGTTCAAAAGTTACGAATATTTGAAGTATCTGCGCAGTCACTGCTGGAAGAGAAGACTACTAAAGTGTATGATGTCACATGCGTACAACTATAGTTATTATAAGGAAAATAAAAAGAGAATTTCACAAAACTTTACTTTTTGAATAAAGTGCACATCTCTTTGACTTGCTACTGACGTATGTTAAGGGTAATATTATTCCCCCTGCCTTCTAAAAGAGAGAAGTTGTGTGTTCTTTTGTTATGCGAGAAAAATGGAAATATGTTGAATTTTCTTTATTCTTTTTTTATATCGTTGTACTCATGTGACATCACAAGCTATAGTAGTCTTTTCATCTAGCCGTGACGGAGCAGAAACTTCAAAAATTCATGACTTTTTAACGGATTGTCCGATTTTGCTCAAACTCTCACTGATGTGTTCTACTAATATTGCTGCATTCACTCAACCCACATGTCTATGAAGGTGAACTTGTCCTTTAATTAAATCATGAATTTGTTCATTTTGGCCAAAGGAATTCGCCACCTCGAAAGCGAAGGCTGGATGATCTAGAACTAATAGGTTACCTGGATTAACAAGGCACATCTGGATTTGAATAACAAAATTTGCTTCACTACAGACAATGTCCACAGGCCCACTTTTGTTTCTTCTGAACTGGTTGCTACTATTCAGTGTTTTGGGATTTATCAAAATGCACAACCACATGGCAATGTGGCTTGACTTCCCAACATTTTTTACTCCTTCAAAACTGGGGGAATGCAAACAACAGCAAGTAGATTTCCCATACCCCTATTTTTTTCTTATTAAAGTACAGAGTTAAAGAGAAAACAAACAAACAAATATCAATCTAGTGAATAACAGCTTTTCCCAATAGCATTAAACTCTAGCCATTGGTTATCAATTGATTCTTTTAACCTGTTGAAGACTTGGTCTGAGTATACTTGGGCAGGTGTCTATAGGAATGGGTGTTGTAGCAAATTAGCCCATCCTAAACAGGTTCAAAAAAGAAAAACTACCTCCATTTTTCTCACTTTTTTGTGATGGTGTTGTTGTTTTTTTTCTATTTTACATGTTCAATATGTTGTTTGTTTATGCTTTTCTGTCTCAGCATCTCATACATTGAGTAGAAATAGAAACTACCCACGTTCTGGAAACTGCCATTTCATACAACACAAATGACGCAAATTCATAGAGATCCCTTTGATACGGAATAATGCTTCGAAGCAAAAGCAATCCTATACCAGTTATCACGCAGGACAATTGAGCGTTTGGATCCTCACTTTATCTTCAAAACCAACAGCCAAATGCTGCGAGAGATGAAACACATGCACAAGCCTTCCTTCTGAATTACCACAGAGAGAGAGAAATATAACTTGTCGGGGGAGAGATATATATGTCTTTCCTGTAAATTACCAGGAGATGAGAGTGATAAGATCCCGTATCTGTTTTCTCTTCATTACACTGAGATTGGGGATGACAGCATTAGCGGGAAATGCTGCAACGGACGGAAAGAAACTAGTCAGACATTTGAGCGGCTGTTTATAAATAAACTGCGTCCAGAGCGGGCTCCGCTGGGTGACATCCACACCAGTTGGGCGGCAGCATTGCTCAAAATCAGAGCTGGATCTTAACTGTGAAAATGTTATTCCCACGTGAGCCAATGAGCATCCATAGACCTCACCTGTATGCTGAAGATGGATTTGGGCTAAAGTTCACCCACTATTGATACGAGATAGGCAAGTGTGAGAAATTGGACTCAATTGCCTAGTACTGTGGCCGCTTTAGATAGTTAGCTACATTCTCCCCAAATTTCATCAATTCTTAAAATACCTCTCCTCAATTGATTTCTGTTTGATTTTCATATAGATAACTGCATTTGACCAAGCCATGCAAAATGTTTCAAATACTGGTTTCAATTTTGTGTGTGTGTGAGTGCATGTATGGGTAATCACAGGACTTGTTCTATAATTTCAATATCACAGAATCAAAAATGCTTTTCTAAGACATACGTATTGCAATTTAGCCTACGGAAAAAAAAATGACAGAGAATCGCAAACAGTAATGCAATTATCACAATTTGACAAGAAAATGCATACTGTGGTGTGTTAACATCTCTCTGCAAAAGAAAACCCCCTTAACAGCACTGTTTAGTGGGACTATGACTTTTGGGGAAAACCCCTCTTTAGGTTTCCACGTAGGATACAGCGTATATTGATACACGCCCCAGACGTTTACACTTCCTTTTCATTTGTGCAATTAATGTCACTTACACCGACTCCAATCTACTCAGTCCAATCCTCTATATATCACCTCCACAGTTACAATACATTTACATCTCAATGCAATGTGAATTTGTGTTTGCAACTGTGGGTAAAATCTAGGCAAACAACAACAAGAAGAAGGATGAAAAAGAAATAGCAACCTGGAGACAACAAAATGTCCTTACATAAAGATGCAAACAAAAAGAAAGACAAGAAAAAAAAGAGAGGTAAAAATAAGTCTAGAAAAGAAAATAAAAATTAAAATAATATAACAAAAATAATACAACAGAAGCACATGAAGAAAGACATTAAAACCAAGACAAGAAAAGTCAGGAAATTGTCATCTTTTATCCATATCACAGTCACAGAGATACGGGAGGGTGGGGTACATCACGCTTCCAAAAGACTATTCAGATACCAAAGATGCCAGTACTTTGGCCTCCCTTGTGATTTGATAAGGGTGTGAAAGCTTCTACCATACGTTGAATTGCTGACCTTTTCATGTTGGATGCATCTAGAGTGAATGACCTTGCTGCATCAGGGTCAATTAGTAAAACTAGCATCCCCATCCCATTCCTCTGTCCTCATGCTCATCAGTCATTTTGGGTGGATGAACCCCTTGATGGCATGGAGACAGTCCATCCCTCATGCCACTTGCTATAATCAATGCTTCCTTACAACAGAAGCAGTTATCATTGTCTCAGTCATTTCCTACCTGATACGATTATCTACAACATATCAAAGGTCCTGTTTACCTTTGGGAGCAGTGATTTTTAAAAAAATCAAGATATCACATTTGATGCATATGTGCAGGTCTGTTGTATCACAAAACATCCTACCATATAAAAGTTTTGTATTAAAGCCTACAATATAAGGAGATATCAGTTTTCTCAATAAACCATAACTGTAGATGGTTTAGTCTGGAAACATTTTTATTGTAACTGTTGTTCACATTTTGTGTATTTAACAATAACATTGACTATACATATTCAAATTTTTACAGTGGTTGTTTCTATCCCTAACTCACATTTTAGAACTATTTTAAAGCACTAATGCTGGGTTGTTGTTGTTGTTGTTTTTTGTTTCATCTGCAAATGGTAAATTTTGCTTTTAAAGGCCATCATTGCATGTTCTGTAGTCGTTGGGGTGTTGTTATTATAGCAATTACATAATGCTCTTCTTATGATCCATGAACTGCATCTCTGATGACATTTTACATCTGTGTGGGCAAGTGAATCTATCTGTTCATGACGGCGCTTTCTAGATTATCTCGTGAAAACATAGACCCCCCTCATCTTACTACAGTGGGAGGCAAGTACAAGATTACACAAATAAAACATGTATTCGTTTTTTTTTTTTTTTTACCAGACCACAGAGCAAACTACAGCATGTACAAGAGATTTAAATCAAACAGGAAAGAAACAAATATGTGACTACTGTAAACCTAAAATAGGCCCCCAACCTGAATACATGAGCTACATAAGCACTTGATGAATGCAGCAGCTGGTGAAAATTGCGGGGGAGAGGGGAAAAAAAATGCAACACAAAGTTACCAAAATATCCAAGGCGAGAGGGGAAATCATTCACACTGGGATTGGTGATGTTGTGTTTTGCAAGGATCTGCAACACCCTACAACAATCCAATTTCAATCGAGTGGGCTGATGCAAAAGGTTAAATATGGCTCGCCCAGAGACAGTTTTGGCACGAGCCTTCGCCATTGTCTTTCCAAGAAGCAAAATATTCCAAGAGTAACCGTTCAAAGAGCATCCACTCACTTGAAAAACAAGAATCATCGTGCTTGATTTAGTCAGCTTGCGTTCTGTCTGGTGTTGCATGAATCATTCAGACGCAGGATTACTGAATACTGCACACACGGTTTTCCTTTCATAAAGAAATATGCCTGCTCCTTCAGCAGCAAGGAACGCAACAAGCAGCTTTGAAGTGAATTTCATGGTCAGGTACAATCACCTCCTGGCTTTATGTTCCCCTGCTATTCCCTTAAAAAGCTCTATAAAAACATCTTCACAAATAACATTCTAAATGAAATTTTGCTGCAGTTCTGGGCGATAATCGTTAATCTTTCAATGCAAAGCTCAGAAAGAAAAAAAGAAATAGAAATGGGGTCGGGTCAACACAGAGTTATCAACCAATGAAAAATCTTGATGCATGTCACAAACTCAACATGGATGAGATACAATGGTAGAGCACAAATCTATTTTGCATAATACGAAAAATTTTTAAATGTCTGCAATGCACTCATACAGACCTAGCTCTCAATGGTCTGATAAAGGAGAGACTATTTCCAGAAATTATCAAATTTTAGTTAATTTCATCTGTTATTTTCAATTTCCACAAGTAAAATTTAAAGCATCTTAATTGCTGTAACACACTAAGATAAAAACTTTTTTCTTTACAATGATATTTAAAAAAAAAACTTTCATTACTTTACACAGAGTGACACACTTGTTGTTAACTGAAGTTGCATAATTCTGATGTTCATATTAGGAAAAAAGAGCAGTATTATCATCATTCTACCCAGTATCTCATTTCTTCAGAATAAATCATATGCCTTCTATGACTGTGTGGGTAGGGGTAGAACAGGGGTGGCGATTACTGCCAATATGCCAGTTCGGAGTTAGCTCATGAGCACATTTGGACAAATGACCTTTCTTATTTTCTCAGTTGGCAACAGTAACAGTTTATGGACCTCATGTTCAAACAAAGAATAAACCTGTGTTCCACCAGGTGACTAGAATGGCCCATCTATTCACACTCTGAAGCACTGTATCATTGTTTCGCATTGAGTGCATTAACAGACTTCTTCTTTTTATATTGCTATATACCAGGTGGACATGCTGGCAGTCGCCTTTCATACAGATTACATGAATTATCATTGCATCACAGATCTATGCTTATCTCAGTGAATTTAAAAACCACTATGCCTGTTATCACAAATGACCCGTTTCTGCTCATGCACAAAGTAGAACTACAAACTGGCTCATGGTAGGATTTTGTTCAGCCAATTAAGATCACAAAACCTTTTTTGAATAAAACATACTAACTATTTGCTAAAAAGTATTAAAAAAACCCAAAACAAAAAACATAATACGCCAATGGGGGAAGGGGGAAGGGCAATGACAGTATTACTGCCAGGTCGTTGGAAACATTAACATGATCAACACCACTAGGAAATATCACACAATTGCCATACCCCCAAATAGATTTACAACTTCAGACACAACACCTGCTGTTCCGGGAACGGTACACTAAATATCCAAGAATATCACAACACCCAGAGAAGTTCATCTTGTGGGGAAAAGGCGTGCTATATCAACCCATCACTCTAAAGTGGGCCTAATAAATAACTCTCCTCATTAATACGATTCCAAAAGTCCTCTCAATTGCCTCCTCATGATATATCAAGAAAGGAAATTCACTTTTTTATCTCCACACTTTACTTTTCTCATTGTTTTGATGATGAAGTGAAGTACGAAGATTTACAACTGCCCATGAAATTCTCAGAAATTCTTAGACGCAAACAACACAAACATAAAACCGGGCATGACGAACCTATACAGATCCTTTTGGTAACCACCAGGAACATAGTACAAAAGCAGTCTTTCTTCCTATACTCACAGTGAGGGGGTTTTGCATGAGTCCTATCCTATGGAACTGAGCAGGCAAGACTCTACCACGTACCGTTGTCATTCCATTATGTATTTTCTGACCCAAATAACTAATTCCACTGGGAGATTGCCAGCGTTGGCAAGCACAGATTCCTGGAAATTCACCATATGGATGCACCTCCAAAAATTGGGTTGAAAAAGAGCGAGAATAGTTTCTCATTAAAAACTTGTACTACCCATGGCAGTTTCACTTACATAGAGGAGCCTTCTTTATGCCTCAATAGATGTTTCATGAATTTGTCTAAGAAAGACAAATGGAGCTTCATAACAAAAAGACAAAAATGTGTACATTCACAAACGTGTGCAATTCAAACCAGTCCTGCCCATAAATATCTAAATGATGATGAATTCATAATAGAGCTGAAATATTAGGTCTACACAACTCATCTAACCTGTTTGTATTTTATCGATGATGATCTTAAAGTTTACTACACACACACACATTTTCTTTCACAAACATTCTCCAAAGAAACGTTTGATTGTGCTAACAAGAAGATCAATACCAATCCAATCACTGTTTATTCAAACACGACCCACACACATGTACGGCTTTCAGAGACGCTTTTCTGAATCCACTTTCGGCTCTGAATTGACAGCACTTTGAAAAGGGAGCATGAACTCAATTTTCCCAGCAGCACAACAGTCGAGTTGAATTGCATGACACGTGTAAACATTTAGAACGGTTTTTCTATCAATTCATTGCATACAAATGACTGGTCGGGGGACTCGCCGTGAATACAGCACACTTCAATGAGAGCACGTTCCAACAGTACCATGTGAAGAGAGACAAGAGTAAGACAGAGAAAAAGGAGATGGGGAAAGAAAGAGAAAGGAGAGAGAGGAGATGACTTAGAGAAAGGAAGGGGAAAAGATCGAGATGAAGAGGAAGAGAGGAAGGCATAAAGAGAGAGAAGAGAGAGGGAAGGGGAAGAGGCTGGAGGAGATTGTGACCGAAAAAAAAAAGACAGAAAAAAGGATTGGTAAGAACAGAAGAAAGAGGAGCGGGGAAAGGAGGACAGTGTGGAAGCCAGATAATAATAATAAGATAGAAAGAGCATGGGGAATGAATATTTAGTAAAGTTTTGACATCAGAATGTCAAAATGACATGTCTCTACAATCAGTCACTTATCATTCTAATCACAGGATTTTTAGTGTACCACACAGATTTAAAATAATGAATAAATAAAATGAAATAAAGAAATAATATACTAAAAGGGGGGGGGGTAAATGTCACAGGGGGATCAGAATGATGGTAACACAACATTTGCTCCTGCCACAATTGCTCAAGTCTTATTTTCTCCAAGGACTTAGGGTTAGGGTTAGGATTGTGATAGGATTCTAGGTTTAGTTTGATGTGAGGATTAGGGTTAGTATTATTATTATTGGTATTGGTATTGGTATTGGTATTGGCATTGGTATTGGAATTGGAATTGGAATTGGTATTGGAATTGGAGTTGGTATTAGTATTAGTATCAGTAGTAGTATTAGTATCAGTATTAGTATAAGTATTAGTATCAGTATTAGTATTAGTAGTAATAGTATCATTATTATCATTTATTCAGCCAAATGACAATGACAAAAACAGTTACATAACGTACATTCACAAAGAAATGGCACAGTTGATGTATAACACATACACAGTTGGCGTATAACACATACACAGTTGATGTATAACACATACACAGTTGGCGTATAACACCGAGTATGAACATGCAGGGCAGCAATACGTTTGCGAATCTTGAGCAGATTTACCCGAATTAGAGTTAAGAATTTGCAGTTACCATAACTACTAATAAAACACTGAGAACGAATTGGCTGTTATCTTTTTACCGCCATAGTAAATACAATTAGAGCTCACCAGAATCATACGAAGCTATATATGGAAATAAGAGCCCAGGAAGAAAGGAGGACCATGAAATCAAATATCTAACAGATTGGAAAAATTGGGCAGATTTGGAGAGAAAATAGTATGAACCACTCAGGAGAGCGAACAGGGAAAAAAGATGGAGAAGAGGGAGAGAAAATGAGAATGGGTAACAGACCGACTGACAGACAAGACAGACTGAGAAACAGATGGAAAGAGAGAGAGAGCGAGCAAGCAAGAAATAAATGAAGCATGCATGATCGAAAATTGAGAACCTTAGAGGGAATGAGAACGGGGAATAGAAGGAGCACTGCACAATTTTCATGGCTCAGTTCTAGTCAAGGTCATTGCGACTCTGTGGATGTCAACGCAATTGGTCACAAATCCGATCCATGAATTTCATCCCCAAGGAGGCCATTGATATCATTAACCAGATGACATCACAACAACAACAACAACAACAACAAAGAAATAAATGAAAATAAGTCCAAATTGATACAAATTGGCTCCTTGTAGGAAGGGGAAAAACTAGAGCAGGTATAATTTTTTGACATGAGATATATGGCAAAGCTCTGAAGTGAAACCGTGGCAAACCGCTTCCCGCAGCAGCGACCAACAGTTTCATATCTTCTGCTGATCAATGGCAGACACGATGGCATTTGGACAAAAATCCTGCTTTCACAGGAAGTTCAGTCTTGAGATTCATCTAACTCCTCTAAAACTATAAATTTGTGACCGTGCATCACAAAACCAACAAAACGTCGCACGCACTGATTTTGTGTGGGGACTTAAAATAGGTGAAATGGGTCAACCTTGCCAATCTTGAGTTTTTCATATTTTCTGAATGAGCAAGTCTGCTTCTACAGAATGCTATAATTTAGGATCATAAAACGAACAGGAAATTTTGTTTTTAGCCATTTTTTTTTCTTTTTTTTTGTGGAATAGTGTGATTAGATGCCTCTTATAGAATACCCTTTTCATTTCTTAAAAATCCCTGTACACACTCTTCACTTTCAACTCTATTAACTTCAGAAAGGATGATGCCAGTGCTTTTACAGTTAGCATTAATCATGGACAGAATGTGTTGATAAAGCATGCTTAATTTCTGCTTAATCTGATAATCCCTTCATTGTTGTTGCTCCAGTGGTTTACATCCTCTCTTTTTTTTTGTCCCATTCTTCGCACAACTAGCAAGGCTTGGTAAAGATTAAGCGCTTGAATAGAGCCTGTACTTCAAGCCTTGTTTCTCTGTTCACACTTACATATTTAGATAGGTTAGGAGAATCCATTTCAATTGATTTATACATCATTTCAAAGCTTAAAGTCTGCTCTTTCAGAATTTGCTCTTAACTAAAAATCCATGTCTGGTGACTTTTTGTTGGTTATGTAATGCAGGGTCACATATTGGATAGGGCTGTCCTATCATAAAATTATACATCAAAATTCTGTCTCTGCATAAGCTGAAGTGGCCCCTATTTGAGTTTTCAAAAGCATGAGGAAAAGCCGAGTGTCGAGTGAAGTCGATTCTTCAGATAAATCAGTGCCATTTGGGAATGCAAATGCCTGAAATTGCAGAGATTTATCTTCAGGTTTTGAACGGAAACACTGTGAGACCTTGAGAACAAAATGAAAATTTCCAACAATATTCTTCCCCACCACAGAGGTCTGTGGTTTGTCTGTCTGTTTGCAAAACAAATATATATATATGAATGGATTTGGACAAAATTTTACGGATCTGGATCCAGGTATTTGCGTTAATTTTTTTCAAAGATTCTTTATTATTGGAAAATATGGCAAACAAACATGGGAAATAGGTAAAAAAAAATGATGGAATTCAAGCTCTGTGTATTCGAGATGCATGCTCAAACTGTAGCAGGATACCAAGGTAGAGACACTAGAAAGGCTTCTTTGTTATTTCAGAAAAAGGGTTATTTCTAGCACGTGTGGAATGGGTGGAAATGAGCTGCTTGGTGGAGGTCGCGCTCTCCGAGTGCTTTTCTAGTCATCATTGTTTTGGAAAAATCTAAGGAAAATATAACATCCTTCAATCATTAGATTTTTTTTCAATTTCACGAGCACTTACCTGGCTCTATAACTGCACAAGGAATGAAAGGGATAATCAAAACTTCACATGATGAATGGACAGGTATGTTGCTACCATCAGCTCTCACTCATGATAAGTGCTTAAAAACGATCTGATGTTAAGGGAAAACTTGCCTGAACAAAATCACACATAAACAGTATGATACATGAATTATTAGCATAACACATAGGAATGGAACAAGTGTATACTTACAATTCAATAACTAAATATACATGCATCTTGTCTTCAAATATGTCCAGTAGCGCCACAATGTTTGGATGATCTATTCTGCAAACGTACAAAGAGAAAGAAAAGGAAGAGAAACAAAACAAAAAAGTGATGATATACAGTAAATCAGGGACATGCATGTGATAAATGCTTAAAAGGTCATTCATTATAATCATTTCATTGAAACTAGACTTTAAAAGGTAATTTTTAAAAGGAAAATATACAACTCTTTTCTTGAAAAATAAAATAATCTTTTCTTGAACTACAGAACCTCTTCATGTCCTACTGCTTCCTAGTTAGTGGACTTTACACAGGTTCCTCCATAGGACAAGGTACATTGCATTTCTTGCTTGTGCGTGACAAAATCACAACACTGGCCATGAAATTCTGATTGATACGGTCTTGCTAACCTATCAAAAGGAAAATGGTACTCTAAAAAGCTGTACCTCACAAGCATCAACATCAGAAGAGTTCTTATTAAAGAATATGGATGAACTCTCCTAGAACTTTTTTTTTTCACGCCATCCTCACTTTGGCAGAGAGCAACTTCCTAAACTGTTTAAACATCACTTTTGCTCTTATAACATTTAAACTTTGATTGGTTCAGCTAGGAATATGAAAGCTGTTACTAAAACATCTCCACATACTTTATGAAGCCATGAACCATCTCAATGTAACGAGAAATATACTTCTACAATGTCCTCTTGTAGGGAGACAGTCCACTCCTATTCTGTAGCCTGAACAATGTATGATCATAACAGTGTAGTATTATCTTTACTATTAATAAATTGTTCAAACACTTGGGAGGATAATTTTGAAAGTGAACCAAACTAATAGAATACAGAACATATCTACAGAGCACGGTATGAACTGGGCAAAAGTGGAGATAAGATTAATACAAAAATGACAAATATCCCGAAAAACTGTGTGACTTGTTTTTTGTGATTTCTTTCTTGCAGCGGTAAAATAAAGAAAAATATGTTAAAGGGAATTTCATCCCACTTTCCCATGGTGCAAATATGAGAATTACAATTCAAACACTCCAAGGCCGAGCGTAATCTGCCTTCAAAAATATCAGCTCTGGAGCAAAGTTTGCATAATATCGCAAGAGTTCTGGGGAGAGGAGTGCCTCTTCCGCTCCATGACAAGCAAAAGAAGAGTGATATATCTCTTGAGTGGAGGGTTTAACCCTGGGATATGACAAAAAGAGGAGATAAATTCATGGTCTCAATGCAAAACCACTTCACAGTTTGGAACAAGAGAGAGAGAGGGGGGGGGTATGGGGGGAGTGGAATGTGGAGGGTATAGAGAATCAGAGTTTGCCATAGTGCAAGTTGCGGGTCACGACAAAGCACCGCCGGACGATGGCGATGATGCTATCCTAAGATGACAGATTCGCTGGTGCATCACAATATTTCCCCCTCTCCCTCTCTTTCTCTCTCTTTCTCCATCTACCTATCTATCTTTCTCTTCCTCCAAAAGGCGGAGTGTCAACTGACTGCAAAATGAGCGAGCCAATAAAACGGGGGCGCTCGGCGCACAGCAAGTCTCAATGCATTCCAGCATCCGAATCAATATCATGGATTACAAGATGGACGAGAGCGAGAAAAGGAGGGGGGGGGGGAGAGGGACAACTAGAACAGAGATGGAGTATAACAGGATAGCAAGAGACAAAACATCTCAGATTCCTGCCAAATTTCAAATTATACTTTGAGATCTTTTTACCTATCTGGTCAAATAGAATCATAATAGTGTCCTGATTTTCCGTGACCTATTTTTCTCTCCTCCCTATCTCTTTACCTGATCCTTCCTCATCGATTTCTCTTGTTTCTTATTGAGTCCTTCCAAATAAACATGTTCATCTCATATAACTATTTTCCAATTCCAACATCCCTGCTGTACATCTGCTAATAACATTTCATTATTACCTTTGCTGAGGGGTGTGTGTTTTTCTACTGTTTAGTTTAGCTTGTTTTGGTGGGCTTTTTGTTATTGTTTTCGTTTGTTTGGTGTGGGTTTTTTTTTTTTGCTTATCTACTAGCAATAGTACTCAAGAAAGTATAAAAGGATTCTGACAAAATTTTCAAGAAAGGTACGATGTGATTAAAGGAACAGGTGATTAGCTGTTGATAGCAATCCAAATCATGACCTGGATCCTGGATTTTTTTTATTTATTGTTTTTGGTCAGAGGATGTTCCTCTGGGAGCAGTTTATACTTTTGTGGTTGTGGTTGTGGTTGTGGTTGTGGTTGTGGTTGTGGTTGTGGTTGTGGTTGTGGTTGTGGTTGTGGTTGTGGTTGTGGTTGTGGTTGTGGTTGTGGTTGTGGTTGTGGTTGTGGTTGTGGTTGTGGTTGTGGTTGTGGTTGTGGTTGTGGTTGTGGTTGTGGTTGTGGTTGTGGTTGTGGTTGTGGTTGCGGTTGCGGTTGCGGTTGCGATTGCGATTGCGATTGCGATTGTGATTGTGACTGTGATCGTTCTCACTTGCTCTACTGGCCTGGCATCAAACAGGTAACATGCAAACCCTTCATGGGCATTTCCCGGCGATCCCAATAACTGTCAGACCCTACTTTTTTAAACAGATTGGATGCACACATGCATATGTAGTAGTTCAATACATCATGAAAGTACATGGACAAGCTTGATTCTAATATTTCTTAACATAAACACAAATTGTGTCAGACAAAGGGAAAAACATTGATTCCCACTGGCAGAAGATGGAATCTTGCCAATCTGCTACCATACTGCGTCACCTATTATGCCCACACGAAACCCTATTCAAAACTTATTTGGCATTCCTGCTGAATGTTCCAATACCTGCTCCTGCATGATATACACACAGAAAATGAGATGATATGGGGTCTGTTGGGGATCAGCATCCCTACGGAAAACACAAGATTTATTTAAAGAAAACATTGCCCATTCTACTATCCAGCTTTCCGGTGAAACAGATTATGGAAAGGACGCTTCATGCCTCCGTCTGGCAAAAAGACAACAAATTGTAGAACATGGCGTGACGTAAGAGAGTTGGATCACATCCGGGAGAGGTTCCGCGTCTCTCTCCTGCATGGCAGAGGAGAGCGAAGAGCCTCAAGGAAGCAGAATTGCCATTGAAGGGTGTCCCTCTCTGCGAGGCAGGCAAGGTCCTCTCCCTGTGTGGTGCTGACGTCACCACCAGATCATCCACACGCAGAACAAACCCGCTGCCCTCCCCCCACCCCCAAACCAGCCTCGCCGTCCGCTCGTATACAAATTTACTCCCGGCGGCGGGAGTCGGTTCGACGTAAATCAATGCACGGGAGGCATAACGGAAACACAGGTAGTCACTTAATCCAAGGGTATGATCCAATTTCGGCGTTTGTAATCTTGGGCCAAGAGGAAGTCACGTACGTTGAGCAGGACTCTCAAAAGAAAATGATTGCTTCGCTGTTTGACGTTCACAGATACCTGTAATGTCATGCATCATTCCCTGTGAGCTATTCTCCTTCTACCCCTTCTCCTTTCCCCTACCCCTCTACACATGCCCTATGAAAACAGTGAGAAATAGCAAAACAGGATTCCGTAAAGTGCAATTATCTCGACAAGAGTGGCCTGTCACGTCTTACCTACATACATGTAGTCACATACTGAGAAAACAGTATTATGTGGGCTAATTCTGACGTTTTTCACACAAGAGATGCCCATATATTTCTTCACCGCAATTCATTTTCACAGCATACTACAAACATATTTCCCACCATACCTTTACCCGTTGAAGACGAGTAACCGAGTCTACTCGGGCAGGTGTCTATGGGAAATGCGTGTTGCAGCAAAATCAGCCCATCCTCAATGGGTTAATGAGCGAGTGGGTTTGGGATAAGACAAAACAAACAAACACACAAACAAAAATTACCACACATTAACCAGCAAGTGGGCTTTGGAAAAGACAAAGAACAAAACAGTTGCCTAAATTGAATGAGTTACCTTTCCAGAAAACAAAGCAAAAATCACATGGTCTATGGCCCCACATACAAATTCCCTTAATTTTACACAGTGGCTATACTAAACTATCTTTCCTTTGTCTTACTGAGTGCATTTTGTTTGTTTCATTCTTGATATTCTTACTAGATTAAGCACAGTGCATTGTGAAATGGATAATTGTTGTTAGGAGGGGCAAGGGCCTGCTTCATTTTAATTTCTGCAATTCTGAAAAACAGCACAATTAGATTGCTTTGAAAAAAAAAAAAACCTCTTACATACATCTGTAGTGTTATGGTTCATATTTCCTTAATATAGTAAATAGTCAGGATCTTTATACAACAAAACATAACCGAATGGTAGCAGATTCATTTTGGCAAGATGAATGCAGAGAAAAACGAGAGACGAGAAAAGAAATGAAAATACAGAAAGAGAAATCCCCCCCCCCCCAATTGGCTGCTCACTCATTGATGATGTCACAAGCATTTGATGAGGGAAAAAGCAATCAATTGCAAAAATCAACACACCCTGTCTGTCACTGCACACTGGCCACACCTGTGGTCGTTTTGCGAATCAACAAACGCTTATCCATCTTGAGGATTTCACACATGCTGACTCCAATCAGTGTCTGACATTTAGCGGTACATGAGCGAAACAGAGAGAGAAAAAAAAAACAAAAACAAATGGGGAAGATATGGCTCAATGATTTTTTTTTTGTTGTTGCATTAATCATCCAACAGAAACATGATCATGCCTTGATGGATAATACCAACAAAGTACAATCCTGTGTAAATGCATTATTAACACCCCATATCAAGGTAGTTATAGAATGAATCGGGCAGTCATTTGAACCATCATATATGCAATTTTCGTGCAAGAATGATATTTTGAGATAATTGCATTTGAAGTCTACCCATTTTTCAATCATGATTGCAATTCTTTTGTCTGGCATTTCCAATTATCTTTTGTAATACGTCAGCCTTTAATTCTTACTGAGACTTAAATTCTTACTGAGACTTAAATTCTTACTGTAACATGTGATGTTTTCATCGTATTGCATTGTTAGGAAATATGCAAGAAATCGCAAGAGAGCAACATGTGTGTTTTTTTTTCGGTCCACAAAGACCATTGTCACTTAACATGTGTGTCTCCCTGATATGACAGTTTAGTTCACTGTGCATACAGTTCTTGTGGTCATTGAACCATCATATATCACTAATATTGCACGTAAAGTCAATGCACCGGATATATGACTATTTGGTTGACTGCACGCAGTATGTTTGCAGTCACCCAAACCATCATATATGGTAGAGGCTGGCATATTGCTGTTTTTTGACATGCACATCTATGGGGGAAAGTAATTTGCAGAACAAAATGAAATAAGACTCTATAAAAGTGATAAATGTACACAAAAATCACGCCAAATTAGAAACTTAAAATTTCATGATATGTATAACAGATCATCCAAGTGCTATCGAAATGACTGAAACTCTCAAAATCGAAAATTTGACAGAAATGGGGATATATGACGATTTGAATGACCACTGATGAAATGTTGCTACTCCAGAATCATTGACAAAAAAACAACAACAAACAAACAGAAATGAATGGACAGTGTAAAAGTGTAGGGAACCATCTTAATGATCACCATATACATGAGTCTTTGATAGGTGTACATGTTGTGCATGTTATTCACACAATAAGGCTCTCTTCTGGTCATGGAGGAAATATCTAACTACTCAGTGAGGATTCATCCTTAAAAGAATGTAAGTTCACGCTGCGCAATTGCCATTTGAATTAGAACCAAGGTAACAACCATGGAAGCTATACAGTGATTGATAGGGTTCAGGATTTTGAGCATTTCGACACTGAAAATAAATGCACATAAAAAAACACCACAATTACCTGAGAAATGTGTACACATTGTACACATGCGCACACTTTGTACACATGTGCACACTTTGAATACATAAGGCCATAGCACCAGAGAGACAAGTGCCATTGAATGCAGTTCACTACATTACTATCTACTGAAGATAGTATATTACATGAGTTACAAGCTAAAAGGAAAAAGTTCACACAGGCATACCAGCCAAACCAGGAACACTTTACCTCTTCCCCATTGTTTTTTTTTTCTTTCAGAAGGTTTCACATACGCAAACACATGAGCAAAATGTTATGCCCTAAAGGCTAGGCTTTCCATTGAACAACTGCTAATCAATTACATGTATCAGCTACGTGCGAATTAAAAGGCCATTAACAAATCAATCTATTCAAATATCAATCTGCCACACTCCATTAAAAGACATGGTCATGATGAGCCAAGCAACCATGAAGCTCACAACATATCAACTGCTAAATTCCCCGTTTGATTCCCCCAACTCCAATTGTGCACAGACTGGAATTCCCAAATGGTTGGTCCGGAACATTTTCCGCTAATAAAAATGGTCGACCTTTTCGTTAATTAAGAGACGCTGAGTGTTTATCTCTGCTGTAGCGGTGATGGGGGGGGGGGGGGTATGTAGAGGAGCGGAGTGTAGCCTTCCAGTAGGACGAGTTAATCACGAAATGTCGCATGACCTTCCGCATTTAATAAATGATGCGTGATTACATATATTCAATGTCAGAAGATGCCTTAGTTTTGCTTGGGTAGCTCGAGCCTATATGTCGCAAAGGTTGAGGCAGCGTTGCTTCTGGTAACTGAATCAATATATCGGGAGCAATATGGCAATGGCTGCAAGAAAATGAAAGAAGGCAGATGTTTGAGAAGCTGCAATGAGGAATGTGACTGACATGCATTTCTTGTTCTGGGGGGCGGTTTCATCAATTTAGTCAGCACTGACAAGTTGTCAGTCACTGACAATTTCAGCAAAATCCTTGGTTTTGATTGGCTGAGATGCTCTGGTCACTGACTGTTACTATGGTTATTGTCAGAGACTGACAACTTGTCAGCGCTGACTAACTTGATGAAACACCACCCCCCCCCCCCCCCGAACATTATGTAACAGTTGATTTTGTTTTAAAAAGTCATCCTGTGTCCATTTTTCTTTTCACGATTACCTCACCTACTGACATCATGAATTGTCATTGCAATTTAAATAGTAATGGAATCTAATCAAGATTTACTGATTTGCTTCTATTTAACCATCTTGCCTTTTTCAATTTCAACTATCTCTGTATTCCTGCTTGTGTGGACATGGTAATTCAATCAAATCTGTTTAAATCTTGAAAATATTATTTTCAGAAAGAGAAATGAAAGACACACAAGTCAACAGTTGTATGAGGCACTACAGTTTCCCTCCATGGAATGACTATTATAGCTTCCTGTATTTCATATCTGTTTGTTACGTGCCCTACACTCCACTCTATACATAATACACAGAGGGCAAGTATGCATGTTTCATTCACTATGGGGTATACACCAATGGAAGACTATGAAATGTTGAGGCCGCTGCACAGACCACAATTTTACATATTCAGATTTTATGTATACATGTTTTTCTAGTGATTGTTCTAGACAACCTGAAAGCTTGTCCGAGGTTTGCTGGCCCAACATAGCAACAGCTAATGTATGCAAACTGAATTCTAAGTATTCAAAAGTGTTTTGAGGTACAAATTAATACGTCAGGACAAACGAAGCATCCATATATTTCAATCTGGTAGTAGACCGGTCTATTCATAGAATGCTATGATGTAGTACTGCACTGTATATCCACCCTTCTATGGTTTCTGTAGTGCATGGTCCAACTGGTAAACACAGAAAGGCAATATACTTGTGGAGGCTATAATCTTGGAAAGATTTCGATCTTGTTTGATGCATGCATGACACTAAAGACTGATGTACTGTGGTGGCTGCGAAAGGTGACTATTTGTAGCACAGGTGGCACACACGTTGTTACATATACCTGACTCAAGCAGCTTGTGTCTAACATCTTCAACCAGATTACACCATGTTCAAGTATAATTTCGACATCTTTCTTCCACAGACAAAATAACCGCACAGCGAACTTTGTGTTTGCTGCTCACAGTATTGTAGTCTACAGATCCTTTCTTTGTAGGTCTACCTCATTTCCCAAGACTTGAATCTGAGACTATACAGAGTGAAGGCAACTGGCATTGTATCAACCGTCTTAGAGGTGAAATGATTTCAGAAAACTGAAACACAAGGTTGATATAATTTCAAGTCAAACTATTCATCACAAAAAGCTATGACAAACACCTTTATTTCCTTTCTGTTGCCTTTTCATGTTACAAAAAAAAAATCCACTCTATGCTCATGTATGGGTGCATCTAAAAATCACACTACAATCAATCACACAGTAGGTCTACACTATGTGTTAGTCAACTAACACTAATAAAATTAAGAAGATTTAAGGTCTCACATCATAAGTGTTCCCAGAACTGTATTTTATATCACTCACACTAACATACATAAACACTGCACTGTAGAAATGGCATTCCAATCTGTAGGATGGCATCACAACATCTGCTTTCCATGCTCAACAATCATTTCTATGACATTTGGTCTGCAGTGGCATATATTGCAAACTTGCCCTTGAATACTGAATATAAAGAAGTAGAGTCCAGTTAACTAAAAACGGGAAGATTGTATGATGTTTATGATAGCTCCTCTGTAGGCTGCTGCACACAAGTTCAACCCACTCAGCCAAATTCTACTCATGGTACAGCACAAAAAGAGACGGCTAGAGTGCATTTTTCAACTCCTTCATATGTTGTCACTGAGATATCTCCCTCCTTATAATTACACATCTCTGTCTAGCCCCTGGATATCAAGTTGCCATGACAACCACAGCTTGGTGGGACAGTGGAGCAGAATGTATCTAATCTTGATGACCCATTTTCTTGTGGACCGCTTTTCTCTCCGCTCTCTTGTAACCAGCCCTTGTTCGTTCCCCCTCCCCCCCCCCCCCCTCATTATCAATCCCACTCACTCTCTTCAACCCCCGCCCCTCATCTCTCCCTCTCCCTCGCTATCCCTCTTTCCCATCCATGCTATCTTCCGTGCTGGCAGGACAACATCATTTTTGTGATGCTATCTAGTTTTCGGTGTACCTGCAGCTGATCACACAAGTCGCCAAGAAATGAAAAAGCCAAAGCACGGCAAGAAGGGAATTACATTTAATTTTTTTCTCCCCCCCCCCCCCCCTCTCTGCACAACTGTCCAATGTCCACTTGAAAAATAGATACACAGTGACATGAACTCTCTTAAATGTTCCAATTCGCTCGGTTCTGATGAATATTCACGGATGTTAAACATACTCATAAGGTTGGACGTGAATCAGTTCGTCTCTCCGCTAAAAGGTGCTATCACGGAGGGAGGCATGCGGTGAAACCTGGGTTTGGAATTGGCCGAAACTGTGGTTTCCAGATTTGTCAAGCCAGCACGGCTGAAGGTGCGGACTGAAGCATGATAAAATGTTTTTCAAGCAGTACGTGGAAACCACAGAAATTTTCTACATTTTCCCCAGTCCCAAAAACCTCACCATTTGCAGCACTTGACGAGAATAACAATCATGACAAAACCAATGATCCAACGCATTGCTAAAAATATTCTCAATACTGCCAAGGTCCTCCGATTCAATTTTCCTCCCTAAACCTTGTCTCTGCTCCCTGCTCACAATTCCCTTTTACTGTTTTTTTTTTTCTGTCTATCTGTAACCTCCCTAATTTTAGCATTCTCAATATTTCACTGATCTACTGTATATGTTTGCAATCTCTTTCTTCTCTTGTTTTCTCCCCCTCTCCCCCTCCCTCTAACTGTATTCCTTTTATCTCAAACACAATCTAATGACCAAAATTTCAATCACTCTAGTGGTAATTGGGCAGTGGAGCTCATAAATCCTCCATCACCTAAAGTACACAAAATTAGGCCCATACGTCCAAACTGCAATTTTCTTCATGCAACACCGGCAATTGAGGGTCAAAATTCTTTCTGCGGCCTCAGTACAAGACAGAAAGTAAAAGAAAAACAAAAAAACAATAGTGCTGGCTGTGTCAGTGATATTGATAACAACGAGTAAACGAAATTAGTCTGGAAATTGCAATACTTGTGATTAAGTATTTGCCTTGTATCACAGTAACCACTGTCACAACAACAACAACAAGCACACAAAGTGCAGCTGATAAAGCCTTAGCTTACTTTCATGAAAATGTACAACACATCTCCAACTGTCATTATGCATGCCTCCTCACATTGTAAATGAATTGCTGTGACTATCAGAATATTGTTTTGCAAGGAATTGTCAATGGCATATTTCATGCTACAATGACCAGGGTTGATCCTCGAAAAGGTAAGAAAGAAAGTTCCAATATTTCAGTTCACCTGACCCATTGCCTTCAATGACTTTATGATGGCTTCTAACCCACTTAATTTCAATAGTCAAAATGAGGACTCACAAATACCATGATCATCACATGTTCAAAAGGAAGTAAACAGACAGTTAATCATTCATGTTTAAATTTTGTGTTCCTCACATGTTTGTTGATTTTTGTGTTGTTTTTTGTTTTGTTATTTTTTTTCTTTGTCCCTGTGAAAGAGATTAAGACAATCACATTGTAGTAATGCAATTTCTGCTTTGCTATTAAACGAATCGCATCTTGTACAAGGAGGGAATAGATTCATTTCCTCACTTTTTGTTTTTTTGATGTACAAAATGTGTACACGTAACCTACTAAGAAATTCTGCAACAGCCACGAAAGTCTGTGTGCAAAGACAAACTCTTGAAGTAAAATTTAGTGTTCAACCACAAAGACTATTTCATTTGTATTCTTCCCGGGATTCAACCACAAACAAACAAACAATAAAAAAGGTATCCCAAGAACATGAAGCAGGTGTAAAGAAGACCACAATCCTTGCCTTCAGGACACGGAGCCACAGAACCTTGAACTCTAGGGGATTAATCTTGGGGTTGGATTCAATCTATGGGCACCACCTGCCTGGGAAATTATTACAAGTGCAATCGGCATTGTGCAGGCCATGCTTCCAGAGGCAGAAAGGGCTTGGGGGGGGGGGGGGGGGAGGATGAAGATCGGTTTGGAGTGCTCTTTGTTTTTCAGACTAACTTCTAATTGATCCAGATATTGACTCATATTGTAAAGTACTGTAATACCAGATATACTCGCAGTAAGAAACTTTCGTGATTGGAGCCAACAGCCTTATTCGCAGCATGAAATTTTCACTAAACGCTGCCAGCATTCAATGTACCATGTACTTTTGCGAATCTTGGCTCCTCACAAAATTCATGTAAGTTTCATGCAAGCAAGGTCTTCTGGTTGTACAGTCATTTCTTCTCATCAGTAAATGCATTTCTTGTTTATTTCACGAATCTTGGCTTCTCACAAAATTCATAAGTCTTATGTAAGCAAAAATTTCTGGGTTTACGGTCATTTCTTCTCATCGCTCAATGCTTTTCTTGTTTATTGACAGTACCCCACACTGGCATAACCCTATCCCACCCTACCTCACCACATCAACTTATTCCAATCACCTCATAGCAACCCACTCCCAGCATTCGAAACTTTTCAATGCTCACCCTGGTCCATCCACACTGTGCTAAAATCTATGAGCATTTGTCCCGGTCTAGCGAAAACGTAAATATCACTCTGTCTCAACACCGTTTGACACATGGTGTGTTTACGTGATTCCCCATCGTAGATGATGGGCATATATTTGGACAGTAAGCAGGCTGCAGCGCCACCATTCAAAACTGCGGAATGGCTACAAGACGGCCTGGATACAAGACGGCCCCGTGCTCCGCAGATCTCTGCCTCGTATCAGTCAAGACATCTGGCCAGAGATGAGCTGCGATCCAACAAATAGCTCTATCAACACAAACACTCGATAATTTGGTGATATGTGCGAGCTAAACAGGACAGGCCTAATTACAGCAGTGATTGGCATGTGGTGTTCAACCCTTCGAATAAGTTCTGGTCCAGATGAGGAGTGCATCTAGTCATCCCGACTTAGGGAGCATCTCAGCAAATGTCATCCACTCTAGGACTTTCTTGCAATTGACTGTAAAGCGATTACTTAGTTCAGTTGCAGTTTGGACGTATCTGTTGGACAGAACTAACACTGTTCATTTGAGTAACGAATTCTGTGTATAACTTCTACCACACCCCATGTTGACATACACCCACCAAATAAAATCATAAGTGTGGGACATATAGGGAAAACCAATATAATATGGATAGAAAGTTGTATATTTCAAGTAAATCTGGTAGGTATCTGGTTCCTTCTCTTTTTTCTCTCTACATAAATGAATGTACCACTTATGGTTATACAGCTTCACAGTAAATTGCCAATAACTGACTTCATTCCATAATAGATTAATACACCTATTACTTCATAACCTCTGAATAAACTTCATATATGAAGAATGAATATATATATGTGCAATTTTGAATTGAAACACTTACAATTTGAGAACTTCAAAGGAAAGCTCACCTTCCAGTAAATAAATCAAATCAAATGACAAAATGAACACAGCAGTCTAACAAGGAGAAAAGAATATTGAAGTACATTCCATTAATCTCTATCATTACATCTGGCAAACACAAAGTTTTAGCATCATGTCTTAAGAAAATGCGTACGGTACCTATCAAGTAGTTGGCTTTCTGTGGCCACAAATCAAACATCTGTTGACGAAGACAGGCCAGATTTTGAGAGTAGCCGAACGGTGATGTCATTGGTGGGAAAGCAGTACTGAACTTCTGTGTGTGGGTCAGGTAAAAAATTGAAGAATGAAGATGTCTGACAAGCATCTCCTCCTTTCCTGCCATTCATCTACGGTTTAAAGGGGCATTCCAGACAATTTTCATAATTTCACATCATGTAGTACACAAATCAACAGCTCCATGTATAGACTTGTGGAATTTATTGTGGTCCTTGAGCAGAGAAACCAATACTCTGAAAAATCTTAAACAAATTTCACTGAAGAGTGTTGTTGACATAGGAGCCTCACATTTTTCAGAAATGTAGCTATGAAATTCCATTACAATATTGCCTGCTTAACAAGTTCACCTGTGTAGAATCTATCAATGCCTTCTTCTTTTGTTCTGCTTCCTTGAGCCCCAACTCATGCATTCTTATGGTGAGGCCGCCATGTCATCATCCTTGTTCATTGCAATTATCCGTCGATGTTATAAATCACTGTAAATTCTGAAACTCTGTACTCAGTATAACTAATTTATAGTTGTTCAAATGTAAAAGTCTGAAAATCATCCAGAGGTCTCCTTTAAAGACCCGTAGCTTGCGGAGACAAGGGCGACGCGATTGAAATGATCTCCATTCACTGCCCATCGGGGTACATTCGAAAACCACGACTAGTACAGCCCCGCTAGAATAGAATCGCATGTGCGCTCATCAATAACGTTCTATTCTAGTCGAGTTTCTTTGGCTGTATGCATACCTACGCAGAGAGCAGTGATTAAGCTGTACACGTTTGATTCTTTACGGGGATTCTCAAATGTACCTGAACTGGGCCACCCTTCAACTTCATGGTACCCCCATGGCAACGTGTCTTTGAGAATAGCAAACGGAAATGCTCTTCTTCACTGCCCTTGAGATGAAAAATAGGTTGCAAGAAATACATGACTGTAAGGCTTACATCCTGTCTCTAGATATAGATGAAATGGATTGGAGGAGAATGTGTAGGATAAGATGAATAATTCACAGGGTAAACGGTGAATGTGAAGATTCAAGTTGATGCCAGCAAAACTGGGCCCTTTTTCTCACAGGTGAAGGGTAACCTTATTTCTTTTCCTCAATACTTCATGAATAAAAATGAAAGTTCCTCCTCCTCCTCCTCTCCTTCTCCCTAACATCCGCTAGTAAAGAGTAACTGTGTGTTTCTACCTCTAGAAAGTTGTTAGTTTATAACGTGCAGTTAAAGGGATGGTACAGTATTGGTGGAGATGAGAATTGGGCTTTTAACTTTTTGTGAGATACCAAAAAAACATAAATTTATGATATAGTACAGACCATACCATTTTAAGAGGAATTCAAAGTTTATTTGATGAAAATTGGATTGGGCATGACTGAAACATCCAAAAAACAAAGTAAAACAAAGCAATCGTAAAAAAGTGTAGGTCCCACACTTTATTAGAATCGCTCTGTTTTGGATATCTCGGCCACTTCAAAACCAATTGTCATCAAATAAACGTTGAATTCATCATAGAATTACATGCTCTTTCATATTTCATAAGAAGTTTGTCATTATCTCACACAAAAAAAAAAATGTTAGAAACCTAAAATTAGGTCTCAACAAAAACTATACGATCCCTTTAAGTTGTCCTGCACTCCTTCCTTTCTGTCTCTCCCCACCCCACTTCCCTCACCTTCAAGCAGCGTGCATCTGTACAGGTGGCAAAGTCTCTCTTCGTCTTCATCTTTTCCTCTCTTTTGTTTTTCTCTTGGAGGAGGAAAAGGGAAGAGAGAGGCCTACTGCACAGGGATGCCAACATCAGCACATCAAAATCAGGAAGTTCTGAGGAGTATGCAGTCAGAGAGACACTCTATAGCCCTGTTTTAACAGATCTTACCGCGACAACGTTGCAACAATTACATCCAGAGAACGCAATTCCTCTAAAATTCCAATAAAAGCACAGGAGAGAGCGATAGTACAGTTTTAAACAAACACACACCGAAAACCTTCCCTGAGTAGGTTTCAATAAAAGGGGATGTATCCACTGATATAACTACCACACCTACCAGCCAGCACTGCCTATTGTTCTAGATTGTGCACATACAATTTTTGCAATCCCTGATCTCAACCTTATAGAGATCAGTGCTTACAATCCATGCATGTGATCGATGCGTGGTGCATCAATCGTTCTCTGTCTGCAATGTTGCGCTAATTGCGGGTTGAGTGTATAAACCAATGTTTATATCGCAGTTGTGTTCTAATAGAAGGGGTGCCAGGGTAGCAGAGACTCCAACTCTCCCGTTTTCGACGGGAGATCTCCCGCCGAAAGCCCATCTTTGCAAAATCTCCCGTTCTCCCGCCCTGGCTCTGTGTCTCCCGGTGGAAAGGATTTCTTACTTATTGCTATCGTATGTTGAAAAAATAAGCCTTAGATAGCACTAGAGAACATCTAGAACCCTAGGAACTTCGCACACATCAACTTGGAGTCTCCCGTTTGCTAGGGGTTTCGGGCGGGACAATCTCCAGATCAGAAGGTGCTTGGGGTTGGAGTCTCTGGGGTAGTGTCACGGTAATGATAAGGTAATGCCAGGGTAGAATTTGGCAAAAATTACCGCGACAGCGTCCGAGCAATATTTTTTGAGGTGACTGTTTTAACAAGGAGGGTGAAAAAAGATTACCTTCATGTTATCCAGACATTGCTGCGGTAACTCTAATTTGAAAGGCTCGGCTAAAATGTCCACTGCAATCACCTCAATAGGTGAAAATTATTCAAACAATCATAGAGACTTTTACATTCGTTTTTCAGGATAGGGAGACATATTCAAGTTTTCAGTGAGCCTCGCCTGCACGATTCAGAGAAACTTGGCAGCTCTGACGGTGTTAACATCGACCACCATCCAGTCTTACGTGATGGTGTCATCCTATTTTGAGGGCAATGCATCTGAAACTGGATGCTGCAACTCGTGTGTCCTTCAGGGTGCGAGATATTCAAGATGGCCACAGACTATCTTAGCCACCAACGCATTGATAAGCTCTTTATAGACTTGCCAGTGAGAGGTCTAGAATTTCACTATGAATTGCATGAAATATTGAGTGACAGCAAAAATAGCGCCCACACTATCCAAATTTGTCGCAACGTGAAATGACATCCTCAAGGTGAGGTAAAATCTGGTTTGACTTTCTCTTTAAAAAAAAAGGAGAAAAATTGAGATTGATATTGCAAATGAGAGCAAAAAACAGAAATTATGAATACTATTTTCATGGTTTTATTCCATGTTGTGGGGGCTGAATCTCAAATGAGACGACGCAACTTTTCTCCCACTTGCAACCTTGAAATGAATCTCATTGAGAGTAGCTACTGGATGGCCCTCCACAATCTATGTAGTCATACATACTTTACAACATAAACACATAATTTTGATGAAACACAGCTAACTTCCTTCAAATTAATGATTCTTGGGTTGCGTTGTATTTTGCTTTGTTTGTTTATGTTTTGTTGCAATCAGCTCAATGTGTGTTGTTTTTGTTTTGTTGTTGTTGTTGTTGTTGTTGTTGTTGTTGTTGTTGTTGTTGTTGTTGTTGTTGTTGTTGTTGTTGTTGTTGTTGTTGTTGTTGTTGTTGTTGTTGTTGTTGTTGTTGTTGTTGTTGTTGGGTTTAGGGTTGGGTGTTTTTTTTTTGCCTACAGAGATGGGCATTGTCCATTATCATTAATGGGGAACAATCACACCTTGAAATCATACTTACACATACAACTGGTAAAGTATCTGTTCTGCCCTAGTATCTGAAACGACTGCCAGGATAGGAAATATCTACCAGTAAAATGGACATCACCTTCATCCACCAAATTATGGGAGTAAATTGTGCTTTAGATTGCCATTCAAGGTGTTTGGCAGGCTATCTACACTTGTAAGACTCTAGCCAGGGTGCTGGCAAGAAGACCAAGTTGTACCACTATCCATGGCAGATGCATATCAATAACCTCTGACTGAGTGAAAGGAATGGTAAAAAAAAAAGAAAAAAAAAGATGTGTGAAAATACTCTCCATCTACTCTTGTGACAGCTTCCCAAGCAGCCATTTTTGTTGCCAATTTAAATTGCCACTTTATGTATTATAGTTGTCACACTGCTCTTTAATTCATCAGTTGGCACAAACCAACCATACATGATCTAAATCATTCATATGCTAGTACTTACTAATTCAGATTTTGTTTGTGTGTGTTTGTCTTTTGAGTGATTTTAGACATTGTATTGGCAGTTTTAGAAGATTTTGCATATAAAGTGCCATTTTTGTGGCACTTCTCAGATGGGCTTCTCTCCATATCTGCCACAAATCCAAAAGTCATTCACCCCAATTCTGACCAACCATTATCAAAGCTGGGCCATCAAAATGGTGTACAGAATTGCTCTGTTTACACATTAGCCACTGAAGCTGTCCCATTCACTTGCAAATATCATAAAATCTCATTCAGGTGGTCAAAAGCAGCTCATCACTATTTTATGAGTTTGATCACAAAATGGGCTAAACACCATTTATATACATTTTTACACTATGTCCATCATCAGATCAAGGCAAATGAAACCTTTCCAGTGGTACCTCACTTGTTACATAGGAAAGAGTGTTCGTGAAGTTATGGTGAAAATATGTCCAAGTTTTTTATTATTTTCTTTCTTTAGCTGATCTAATGCCAAATGTTTCAAATAAAAACAAGAATGGAGTTTAACTCCTTTTGCAATTGAACTCTTCATTTCAATATATGACAAGCACTTTGACTTGAACAGTTGATGCTACATATTGTGATACAAAACTTCTTAACTATATCTTTTGCTCAAATATTTGAACCAATATAACACTGGAATTTAGAAACTAATATGTAGATCTAACATCATGTTGGCCATATTACCTGCCATTTCAATCTAACTATGGTTGTATCTTATAATCATTCATAAAGTAAAGTGTTGCATCATTTGCACTTGGATTTAACATCCTAGTAAGAGATAAAAATATACTAATAATGTTGCAACATTACATTAGCAAATCTATGTGATATATATTCAACCCTTTCCATTAATGATTTGGTGCAAATCTCATTTGTATTCATCAGCAGTAGATGACAGGTTCGATTCACACTATAGATGTAGATCAGCAGGTGTGATCTTAACAAATTTCATTGGTATGGAGGGCAGACAAATTGTAGAAAACTGATACTTCATATCTTCCCCCTTCTGCTCACTAATCTCGTGCTTTTACAAATCTCATAGTTAATAATGCATGCTAAATTTCACACGCCATGCATCATCCTACTTTGATAGGCTCTATACAGGCCATTCAATCTTGGCTTGCAATCACTGAGGTATTTTTTCCTTGTCTTTTTGGATACAATATGTGACCCGCCACAACAAAAGGATCCTAAAGTCGCTGACGGCTGAGCCGAGAAAATCGAGTTTGAAGTCAGATCATCAAAATTGGTCACAACGATTGGATTTTTATTTTGGTAGAATTTTGTAGTCTAATGTATCATCTATCATGTGCCAAAATTTCGAAGCTAAATGATCAAAAGGAAGGGCAAGAAATTAGTATTTTTGTTAGCAGCAATTTTTCGACTTTCAACGGAACAGAAACATATCCGAAGATTTGGATTTAGCGCTGCAGCTAGACTCCGCCCCTAGCAACGAGGGAGTGATGTTATTGGTCAGTGTGTGGCATCCTGGTTACTGATTGGTCGTGCGTAGACCGCCGGTGCTAAGCTTGAATGAACATCGCGGAGGTTGCTATGAGCAGACCTTCTATTGTCAAGAGGTGATAACTGTCTTGCCTCCTCTTGATCATGATAGCGTCGAAAGGAAAACTTTGAAGGCTGTTTTTTAGAAAAGCTGATTTCCTAAACCACTTGACATGCTCTAATAAGTTCATCAATATCTCCACAACCGAGCAATTTTAGGAGTTGTTTTAATATGTAAATGAAATGGAAAAGTAAGGGAATAAGGTCATGTCATTTTCAGAAAATTGTCCTCTCCTGACTTTCGCATCCTTTTGTTGTAGCAGGTCACGTATTATGAATTCACGCATATACTCTTACAAATTTCCCATGCAAAATTTCACAGATTTGCAGTAGCTGCACTACGGCCTATCATGTTACTACTCTACTAAAGTAAAGCTTCTATCAAAAAATCTTCACGGATTGTGCAGTAATTCTGATTTATAACAAGTGCTGTCACTTCTAGGTGAAACCACACCAAGGAACATTTAGCAGTTGCTCAAACAAATACTAAGCTTTAGCAATGTGTACAGCTCACTGATTTTGCATTCATATTTCTTGAATACTTTCACATATTTCCAATAACTTCCAAATCAAAATTGTTATGAACAATAACCATCCAATATGTTCTGTTTCATAGTCTCTTTTAGACACTCAAAGCATTGGGGATGGGAAATTGTAATCCTCCATTACGATTGAAGTACTGCAAATATGTTTAATACAATTTAGAATTGATAGAACTGCAGTCTCCAGTTATATAATGTGATAATTTGGGGTAAAAACGTGTGTTTCGACACAGAGCGTCAGACTATGGAAAACAGATAAAGAACATACCCTGTATGAGACAGCTGCTCCATATCATTTCATCTGTTCATCAAATACTACAGAGTATACATAATATATCATTACAGGGAACTTTATGCACACACAAACATACATACTCACAAGTATGCACATACACACATACACACGCACACACACACATACACACACACACACAAACATACACATATACAAAGGCTTGCGATAGGATACAGAAAAGGCAAACAAGATTTCAAGTATGCGTATGTTTGTCTACACCAGAGCGAATCTTTTGAGAAAGTCTTCCGATTACTTTTGATCTGCTCAAATTCTCTCCTCCCCTCGGTGGGATTTGCCCACACTGAAGTTAACCCTCCTGGGGATTGCTAAGGGGGATGAAAGGGGGGAGGGAGGAGGATGGGCTACCAGGTTAGGTCTACATGTATTACCTCCAAGCATACCCTCATACTAAAGCAGATGATATTCTCAGCATTGTCATGGCAATGATAGGATATAATATAGATATCTACAAAACATTATAACGGGAAAACTACTTTCATTTGGACTTCCATGTGCTACATTTTATTAAATCATTCTTAGCATATACACTGAATTTCCTGACTTGACTAACCCACTTTTTCTTAATGCTGATACATATGTACATATAAGATACAAATACAAAAAAAAAATATTGTTATATATATATATATATATATCTCAGATGAACATAAAAAAGAAGTGTATATACCATCAACGCCATAGTTAAAATTTGTAACATAAATTTTCTAAACATGTAAGCTTAGGATGCCTCCCCTACCTGTACCCCCCCCCCAAGAAAAAAAGGGGGAAGCAATAACATTTCAAGCCATTTGCCATATTTGAGGTATAGATAGATTATCATATAGACTTGATTTATACATACATTCATTGCCAACAGAGAGAGGAAAAATCTATCTTGTCGAACTTGGCATCAAATATATACATATGATATAAACATTCTACATTAAAATAATATCTCTCTCTCCCCCACTGTTTACTATGAGTGTCACAGGTACCATTCAGTTAATCACTTAATAATTTTGAACATCCTATAGTAATGAAAAGGCACAAAGGGACACTTGTCAAAGTTTAAAAGGCCCAGATAGAGATGAATAATCACTGAAGCCACCTAGAAAACATATTTGTAAGGCTTGCCCCATGGTCATTTATGTGACCTGATGGCTTCTACCATTAAAGGTTGGAACGTACCTGGTGGAAGAGTTACATTCAAACACCAGACTGACATCCTCTGGAAACAATATGCACAGAAAGAATGCATATACCATGCAAGATAATAGTGAAACCTTTCATCTCATCACCATGACTTTGCCTTGGCCCATGAAGCTCTGTGACTGCTGGGGATACCATAGACATTTTTTTATTTTTGTTTTGCTCTTTGCCTTGTGTATTTCACCAACTGAAATGCATATGGACAGTCAAGCTCACCTTGAAGTTGAACCTGAAGCGGACACAGAAAATCCTGCAATGTACATGAATTTCTACTTACTACTACATGAAAGAATCGTTGTGAACACATGTTCATATCCATTAAGGATAGAATTTTTCTTTGATTTAGTCAATTTTTTGACTTTACGAGGTCGACATGGGCAAGGTTGACTGTATGTTGTTCCCCTTCCTTTTGCTCTTGCCAGCAGATACTATGCAAGACTGTGAAGTAATCAATATTACGACGTGGGATTTCATCTAGCGAGTGATTTCATCGGGAAAGACACCATCTGCTTCGTGAGCTTCAAAATGTTTCCCAAGCAGTTAAGCAGTACTCGGCACGGCACGGCGCACGTCGCCGTGGATACATCATCTTGCGATGAGATCTCAAGTCGGGGCGGTGGCGGTGGTCTCATGTTGCGACTGAAACATTCCGACGAATTATTCCCAATCAGAATGGTTGATTGAATTGGCCTCTGTCAGTTCTGAAGTTTGATCTGGAGAAATGACTATAAAACCCCTCTTTTATCAGGATGCAAAGTCATCTATGGATGGAGTTTTGTTGAAAGTGAGATTGCAGCAAAAAAATGTCATGATTCACATGTAAATCGCATAGTGGTGTACATCTCTACTTTCATACAGTAATATGACCGTATTTGGCTTCTTACTTTTTTTTGGGGGGGGGTCTGTCACTGTATTCATTTCTCTTGATGTGCTCTGGGGAAAATTTAGAATATGAATCAAAGGAAGTACTTTGAAGAACAAAATGCTTTCCTTTCAATGCACTAATTGTTGTCATCATGGATGATTCAAAACAATTGGTATCATCAGGGACAAGTACTGTAAAAGTGGGAATCTACCTAGAATTTAAAGTTTTTGTGTTCTGGTGATTAAGATTACAATTGATATTGCATGTTTACGATTTGCTCTCTGATATTATGAACACAATATGTAGCAAAAATTCTTGCGCATGAAATACAATAAGCAAAACATAAGCCTGTCTTTTATTTTTGCACTAGTTTCACATAGTATGAAAATTTCAGTTATATACTATGAAATCTTCCACATTTCTGAAGCACCGTTAGTGTACTGGTACTTAAAGGGAAGATAAACCCCAAGAACAATGTGGATTGAGTGAAAGCAGCAACATTATCAGAACACATCAGTGAAAGTTTGAAGAAAATCGGACAATCGATGCAAAAGTTATGAATTTTTAAAGTTTTGGTGTTGGAACCGCTGGATGAGGAGACTACTGGAGGTTATGACGTATGAGTGGACAACAATACCAAGAAAATATAAAGAAAATACTACAAAAATCCATTTTTCATGAAAATTACAAATTCCACCAACTTGATATTGACATATGTTAAGGGTAGCAATTATTCCCCCTGCTTTCTGAAAGCGGTTGGTCCACTGCTCTTTCATAATTCTAGAAAAGTGAATTTTTGTTGAATTTCCTTTATATTTTCTTTGTATTGTTGTCCACTCATACGTCATATCCTCTAGTAGTCTCCTCATCCAGCGGTTCCAACACCAAAACTTTAAAAATTCATAACTTTTGCGTCGATTGTCCGATTTTCCTCAAACTTTCACGGATGTGTTCTACTAATGTTGCTGCTTTCACTCAATCCACATTGCTCTTTGGGTTTACCTTCCCTTTAATTAGTGCTTGTTGAAGAAACCAAAAAAAAAAAACTTAATCTCACTCTTGATATAATATGCTTGTGCTTATTTGTGCATCTTTAAATGTCTTCCAACATCCATCATTCAAAAAAAAAAATCTGTGTATGCTAGCAATTTGACAGACACTACAAACTGTGGAAATATCTCGTTTGCAGAAATGGTGCAGTATAAATTTGTCTGTAAAGATATCCATACTACAGAGAAGTCTATTGGTTATGTCTTCCAGTGTGTGTGTGTGTGTGTGTGTATGTCTTTGTATGTATGTCAGTTAGTGTGTGTATGTCTGCATTTGTGTGTTTGTGAGAGGCAGCGTGTCCTATATGTCCAAGACAGAGGAAGTCTGTTGGCATCTCAATATGTCTCATCTCGTAGAGTATATGGCCTGTCCGCCTGGGAAGCCTCCACACTTTATTATCCAAAGTGCGTCCACCCTTGGCATTAGGAAAGGAACATACATCAACCCACCCCCTCTATAGAGTAGCCATGTCCTTTCTCCTCCCACCCCCCCCCCCCTTCCCACAGGCAAGAAAATGATTTTTCTCCCTGCACTGATGGCCTTATTGATTTTTATCCCCTCCAGGAGTCCTTTGACTCTGCGTCTATTGCATGAAGTCCGTATAGAGACAAAGGGGGACAATCGGTAGCATCACGGCCTTTGTTGGAGAAAATATCTACAATTAACATCAGTTATCCACTCCGGTGCACTGGACCTCACCGTGCAATGTGTGCAGTTTGTAATCATGTAACCTGTGGCTCACTCTTGCATGTGGTGTATCGAAGTATCACTATACAACTGCATGCTTGGTATGTGGTCTAGGGAGCGTGAATAGTGCATTTATAATTATCGTGTGTGTGCGTGCGTGTGTGTGTGTGTGTGTGTGTGTGTGTGTGTGTGTGTGTGCGTGCGTGTGTGTGTGTGTGTGTGTGTGTGTGTGTGTGTGTGTGCGTGCGTGTGTGTGTGTGTGTGTGTGTGTGTGTGTGTGTGTGTGTGTGTGTGTGTGTGTGTGTGTGTGTGTGTGTGTGTATGTGTGGCCCTACCTAGTATCCACTGCACAGTTGTTCGCGTGGAACTTTGTTTTGGTGCACAAGAGGTATATTAGGTTAATACTCAAAAGGTTTTTTTGCTTTAATTTTTTTTTTAAAGCAGAAACTAATGAATCAAAGGAAGAAGGCATATTATGTTGTTGGTATTTTAAGTACTGAATGAAGCTGGAATAAAAGAGAGATGAATGACAGAAAAGATCTGAGCAAAGCAACCATACCATAAGGGCAACTACAAGTAGTTTTAAAGACAGCCAATCCCTTTTGCATGTAAATTTTTGAAAAATTGGTGAGAACACTTAGGTATTGAAGAAAACACTATTTGGAAACCTCCTGTAAATTTTGAACTCAAGAGGGTCTTTAATTTGTTTGGTTAAATTGACCGTTAAGATTTGAATAATTTTTGCGAACTTCGCAAAAATTACAAATCTAAATACTAGTCTAGTTTTACAGACCTGTGTGATGCACTTAGTTGTACATGTAGTTCATGTAAGTGGTGTGTTGTTATTTGCCATTGATAACAAAGTAAGAGAAGCTGGTGAATTCTTCTTTTCTGACAGCTTTAACATGCATATCTGTTGTTCAAAGTATAAGTATCATATTACAACCACAGGAGGATTAATGTATGCAGCTGTGCCTAGTACACAGAATACGTTACGGTGAGCGTTTGGTGCATTATTTGAATTTTAACGGCTAACAACCTTCAAATATCACAGAAATGTTATAGATTTACAATAGCCTTGTCATTCTGGTGGAATATATCATGTTCTGTGCTATTTGGGAAGGAATGCAAAAGGGAAGGACCATCTTTAAAGTGCAGTTTTACAGCTTTTCCAAATTGTTTTTTTTTTAAATACATGTAGAATACTATCAGCTGTGAAATATGACTATGTCATGAGACAATGGGTCAATGAAGTTTTCATGAAAGATTGTAAATTGGGGTTTGCTCAGACAAATATGTACTCATAAAGAAAATATATACTGAGTATGTGAAAAAAATAAGAATCCCATTTTTTTTCTCTCTCTTGAAGACCTTACTCATAGCCCTGCAAGGGCCAAAAAGCTGACTTGGAAAAGCTGCAGCTTGTGTTTGGTAAGAATCACGCAAAGATGTGTTTACAAGACATATACCATCAATTACAAATTAATATTTCTAAGCAACCCAATGAAAATTGGATGAAAATTGGATGAAAAATAAAGAAGTCACAACATTTTGAAGTTTTGCTCCTTTTTTCAGAAAATAGTTCTTGAACAGTCAATACGAATATGCAAATAGTGAAGTGATGATATAATCCAATGATCGCTTGTCATATAGTTTGGATATAAAATTATGAAATCTCCACTTTTTCATTCAAATGCAATTAAGCCCCAGGGTGAAATCCTGATATACACCACAGATCATTATTCCCAAGTTTTGCAACCAGGAATAACATCACATTTTACATTCTAATATAGGAGCATTGAATTTTTTTCAATTGCTTCTTTTTTTTTTGGGGGGGGGGGGATACACAGTCCATGGAAAATTGGTAGATGATGACATTATCGGCTCACTCATTTGCATATTCATATCAACTGTACAAGAACCGTTCTGCAGAAATAAACGAAACAATTTCATAACTTTCCTCATTTCAATTCAATTTTGATCAAATTGTCACTCAATGCCCTCATATATTTTACTCTTTGTTATCAGACTAACTTACAGCTGGACAGAAATTACTCTTTAATAATTTTTTTATAATGGATAAACCCCCCCCCCCCCCCCCCCCATATTCATTGCACTTGAATATTACTGGTGAAATGCTTCCTTGCCAATGTATCAGGCATATAATGTCTTGTAATGTATATTCTTCAACCCTATATATATCCAGATGTTTGTTGTCTGAAAGAGGGAAAACATTAACCCGTTGAGGATGAGTCCCAAGTATACTCCGGCAGGTGTCCATGGGAAATGCGTGGTGTAGCAAAATCAGTCCATCCTCAACAGGTTTATGGTCTGCTCTCCCAGAAGCTACCAATCTTTGTGCACAGGTGTTTCCTGGCATACAACATAACTTTGGGCACAGGCCAAATCTTAAATCCAGCATGTACAGGCTTTTCCCAGTCAGAAAGGTCAGCCTCCCAAGGTTCTTTTTCATCCCCTTGTTGAAGTACTTGATGAAGCTCCAAATCCCCTCACGACTGAGGTTATCGTAAAATTTGCATACTATGATTTGATTATGAATGGAATGCACTGACACATTTCTATGTTCTATGATTCCAAAACCACACAAGTCACGTCATTGACCCAAAGAGGTGAACCAATAAAAGTCATGATATATATCATTCATCAGAGTGAGATCTAATGAATAGCATATATGTATGTCCAATGGTAAGAGTCATATATGCATTTTGCCAATATTTTAGATACTCCTATTGTGTCGTGTGCTTCCTGGATTTGTTAGGATTGGAGTGTGGCATTATAATACCTTTTCAACTTCAACCACTAACTCAACAATCATCACTGCTTTCAGCAATGCCCCTATGCTGTAGAGATAGTCTGACTACAAAAAAAAAAACAAAAAACAGAAATTTTTATGTGCATGAAACTTTAGGGATTTTGCTAGGAGTCACGATTCATGAAAGTAAGGGTGCATGCAAAAGTTCTTGTCTATACAATACAATGAATGCCAGCACCAATTCGTAAAATTTCATGTCAAGAAAAAGGCCATTGGCTCCAAGTTGTGAAAATTTCATGCCATGAATGATTCTGGTTTTACACTATATTGGCTAAGAAAAAAAAAAGCAGATACACAAAGTGATCCCTCCAGCTGATCAATAAACACCACTGACAAAACCCCTTGTGAGCCCTCTTGAAACAGCTATGTATATATTCATATACTTTATTTTTTGGGGAGGGGGGTAGGGCACCTGTACTATAATCCTGGCAACTAATTTCTGTAGCCATATATGCTTTATTTTGGCAGATCAATCTGTAAGCCATTTGTTGCACGGGAGGACAAATTTTTACCTCAACACCATGAAAAATGAATACATCTCTTCATCTGATTGTAATGCAGGATTTCATGGGAAAGAAAAGAGAGATCTTTGAAATCTTACTCCACTCTCTTTGATAACCTTCTGAAAAAAAAAATTATCAGACCAACCATCAGAAATGATATGCTCAGCCTTCTAGAGTATCCAGCCTGTTTGTGACACTGTCTCCACATACTATGCAATGCGACAATGTGTCATAGTATGGAGTCAACCATAGATTCCTTTTCCCACCTATGCGACTGTAAGGCCATTCACACTTACAGGGAAATACCTCGCCTATTTTGTAACGTGAACACAAATACCTCGCCATATACCTCAATACATTGGTATTAGGGTGGTTAGTCACACTTTGCACAAAGTTTACGCATGCGACATTTGAGTGCGAGTCCTGTCATGAAATACCACCATGCATATTTCTCAAATGACCTCACACACTCCCTGTCTTCTCCCCATACGAGATATGGGTATGCACAGTGCTATGCCTCATAGAGGTGTACTTTCGGGCCAAAAATACCATGGTATTTTGCAAATGAGAACAGTACCAACTGAAATAATGTGATATCTATTACCATGGTATTTCGCCAATGAGAATGCCAACAAATTCCTGTGGCATTTATTACCACAATAACTCCAATGTGAATGCACTTCATGTCCTACAGTGCACTATATGCACAAGCAAGTTGTAGTAGCAAAGACTCTCTGCAAAGCTTTGCCTCCTCTCCCCCACAAGAAAAAAGGTACCATAAAATAAAAGAAAAAATGGCAGAGTGTATACCCGACGCAGATGGCTTCTTCATTCGTGAAATTATGGAGCACGTCTTCTCACAGGAACTACACTCTATTAACCTAAATATCATAGTGATGAACTTTGCAGAGTGGGAGGTAAAAAACACTTTATTCATCTTTAGGCAAGAGTGTACTTCATCATCTGAAAAAAAAAAAGATCTAGGCATCCACTATGCCAGACAGTGATGGGAGCTCACCATGATAAAAATGCCTTCAACTCAGTATTACTTCAATTCTGACTGACATGCAGGTCTTCACAAATGTTTGCAAGAGTCAACTGAGTATTTGATGTTCTCAATCATTGCGAGGAACTGCAGACATCAATTACCTTTGTAGCTGATCAATGTCCACTCCACTTTTAACTTGACTTTGCTTTAATAAGAGAATAAAGTCTTTATTGAAATGGGAAGAGTTACTTTTAAAATGGTCACATGGAAATTACTTTGGGAATTCACCTGTCCTAAAAGAGTTTGGCATCGTATTTTTCATTTCTTTTTTAAAGAGGAAATCCACCCCAAAAATGAATAAACTTTAATAGAAAGAGAAAATTATCCCCTACACAATGATACGAAAATGGCAACATTTGGAAGATATGACATTTTGAAATTTCACATTTTTTTTTCAGAAAACATTTCTTGACCAGCTCTTGTGAATATTCAAATGATCCAATTGATGATGTCATACCTTCACAATTCTTCATGCATGTTATATATGAAATTCGAGAAAATTGTTATTTTTAGTGAATACAAGTAAAAGCATGTTCTCATTCCAAGATATACCAGAGTTAACATTTGTTCCTTTACATTTTGGATGGTTTTAAAGCAAGTTTTATATTTATACAGTGTGATTTTTCTTTCATTTCTGTATATGAAATGAACAAGAAATTGTGAGAGCATGACATCATCAACTTGCTGGTCAAGTGCTGGTCAAGAAATATTTTCCAAAAAAATGTGAAATATCACAATGTCATATCTTCTTTATTTCTTATCTGATTTTTGTCATTTTTGTGTCGTTCTGTAGGGAATATTTTTCTATTTCTTTTGAAGTTTGTTTATTTTTGGGGTGGATTTCTTCTATAATGTTTTACTGTTACATTTCTAGTAATTTTTAACATGGAAAAAGAAATGATTAAGAACATTGTATTTGACACAAGAAAAAAGACAGGCATAAAAGCCTTTTCTAATCCAACCTATCAAGAAGTGTAATTTTTTGCTCAAAAACTAAAAAAATTGTGCAGAAATTGCAAGCACATTAGAACGGCTGAACAGTTTTGTTTTGTTTTTGTTTTTTTAATTCTGATAGTTTTGTTGGTGTTGTTATGTTTGTCTTTGTGTAGGCTCTGCTGAGGGGATGGGAGAGACTTTGCCCAGGCCTGGTCTGCTCATCAGCCGTGACCTATTCCACACGCTCCTATCAATATCACTTGGTATGCTTTGTCGTTTGTCAGCTCTGGGATCGCCCCACCATCACCTTCCACAATGCCACACATCCACCACAACTTTAGACGATACAGTGACAGACCTGTTCCGCGTTGTTGTTTCGTATTCCACCTCTTGTCTGCAAACTTTAGTCAAGACTTGAAATACGGAAAGCTTAGTTTTTGTTTTTTTACAGAAAACAAACACAAAATTAGATGTGACCTTGGAAGTGCACTTCTGACTTGGGATGTGATCTCACATTTATTAAAGATGCATATATTTGCATTCTACATCAACACAATATGAGTTGTGGAGCAACTCTTTCACACCTTAATCTGCATCGATGGGAGCCATTTTGGTCTAAAGCAAGTCAAAACTGGTGAAGACATGCAATGCATCATGGTATAAATTTGACCATAGACATGAAGACAGACTACAAAGTACAACAGACACACTACTAGTAGTCTACAGTGTCTGATAGCTTTGTGTCATACGATCCAAAGCATACACACAAAGTGACCATACCCTGTGAGCATCACAGAAGTCCACGACAAATGAGTAGCTGTGACCACTGGACAACTTGTCTTTGACTGTAATTTGTTGCTAAGAGGTGGCTGATATTCCTACAAAACTGAGATTTTCTAATACAGGCAGCTTTTCTTTCCCTTCCTCTTAAACCCCCCCCCCCCTCCTCTTCTTCCCCCTTCTCCTCCTCCCTTACCCATCCCCGGCTCCTAGCTCAGTGATTGACATTCTGTGCATGCAATCATAATATCATCCCAGGGACAGAAGATATTATCACTTTGTGTGCAGTGCATTGAGCCAGCGTTAACACCGCACCATATGGAACATACATTCCGTCATTCAAGCAATGTGAAAATCACATTCTTTGCGCCCCAGGTATGTGGTTACTGAACACTTCCAATCACAATCGTGTAACATTATCTGCTTTCTACTACATACAACATCATAATGTGTTTTTGTGAATGCCATCATATATAAAGTCAAAAATTACACCTTTCTTTTCCATTTTCTTTGGTGAACACAGACAGAAAATGACCGCACACTGTCTGATCAAATATTTTTTTGTTACAAGTGTGCTGGTTTTAGAATTCCCAAAGTGGGGGCTATATCTAATTGTCCATCTTGCTTGGTTAAATTATCATTTAAGAAGCATTCATACGATAAGGATCTGAATATAGGGATTCTCCCCCTCGACAATTTTCATGACGTGGCTCGGAGAACAATATGGAGCTTGCTTGACCTTTCGGCAGGTTCTGTCTGCAGCAGACTGTTGCTTAGTTCAAATGACTGGAAAGGTCACATGTGATGTTGGATGCATGCATGATCCGGCCATGACTAAATCATCAAGTTAAAGGACGCACATACTTGCATCCAGAATATTTTCACGCCACGAGGATTATCTCTTTGGGAGAATCCAACTACTGCTGCAACTGGAGAGTTATCTGCAAATCATGAGGTCAAATATCTTCCATTTCTTTCCAACCTTCCCCCCCCCCAAATAAAGCTCATCTATAGACAAAAGACTGCACATACCCTTTGACTGAATCACATCAAGAAGAAGTATTGAACTTGAATTAAATCAATGTTACTAGGGCCTTCAAGCAGTGTACTGTTCAGAGAAAACAATAAATCATTGCTTGAATTAACCCTTTTATATCTTATAATGGTCTTTAAAAAGACAAACAATGCTTTCATGAAGGTAGAACTTCTATATGGCTTTAAGATTGAAATTTAAGTCGCAATACTGCTGAAACAATTATTGCTATAATATACAACAGTCTCACAATAATGGTGTGCTGGGCATCTGTTAATAATTTGAAGATACAAACTTTTGTATCCACATTTGACTTAGACATAATACAGGACTCGACACTAACGGTGGCCCGGTGGCCTAGGGCCTAGGGCCACCAAAAATGCACGTCGGGCCACCAAATTTTCAGAAATGAAGACTTTGGTGGCCTGATCGGGCCACCAAAAAAGGTCGGATGTTTGCCTTTGGGCCACCAAAAATAAAAGCTAGTGTGGAGCCCTGCATAATAGTTCATAGGCATTTATTTTACCCGCAATAAATTCAAATTCCTCATACATCACATTTCAAAGACTATAACTATCCTTAAAAGCTGCTGATATCAGACTGGTACCACAAAGGAGCATTCAAATTCACCAGAAACAGTGAAAAAGTATGAGACTTAGAGATTCCTTCAAATCATCCTGGCAATGTTCCTGCAATGTTCATCCCAATCTACATGCAGTCTGATTCTATTCTGAATGATGTAAACTCTACACAATTGCCACCTGACTTTATGCCTTACCATAATTCTTTGTTGTTATCATTATGATGACATCACAAAATACAAAATCTACTCGTTGGATGCATTTAGCCATAATCACTAAATGGCAAACAACCATCCCCTACAACCTGCTTAGTATGACACACAAGTAAAAGAGGTGGGGTAAGACACTGGCATATGATTTTAACTTCCCACTTTTGTGTTTTCTCTTTTCCCTGTAAACCTACATCCTTGATAATGATATACATTATGAAAAAAAATACCTGCTAAAATGTAGTTTAAATGGAGTTATTGTTCTACAAAAAAACAAAAACTGACAATTCCAACATTACTTGATTTAATGTGTCATCATAACTGTGGCTATGGAGTGTCACCACCATTTTAAACATAATAAAATGTCAATAAACCAACTTGTGATGTGCTTTCTTTTGTCCACTGTGGATTTACCATTATACCCTATATTTTGCAATGCTGCACACTGGCACTGGTCCTACGGTCCCTGACCAGAGAAAATCACTTCTGGACCAGTAACTTTTTTGCAGGAATTTACCACTAAAACATGGAAAAACTGGGTATCTACTGGTCCGACAGACAGGTCGGACCAGTAGGGGAAAAAATAGGTTAGTGTGCAGCCCTGTATTTTGGGCAATAAAACTGGTAATACAGGCATTAATGTGATCTAATTGAATTACATTTCAGAGATCAACTAATAACCCACGACCTCCTCTCTCAAATGGTAATGAACTGTGGACGATCTTGGGCTGACTAAAGGTCTCCATTGAATATCGCATGGGGCTGCGGCTGTCGTTTGGCATGATACTGCATTTATATGGGCCATCAACATGCGTAAGTAACATTACCATACCGCTCTCTCCGACTTAATGACTGCCATTGAGTGTACAACACAGTGAGGTTAAGTGGGCAGGTCAGCGGGGCCTGCCCGCAAGAAAAGGCTCGGGCCAAGAGGGGTTCCTGGATCCCAGGTTCAGGGGCAGTTAATCTCTCATTAGCGGGAGGCGAAATAGATAAATAGCACCCCCTAAGACGAAGGCGGGCGACATCCCCACTCCCGCAAACCTCCCCCACTGACGGGAGTGCAAACACAACTGTGACCAGACATCAATAGGGGTATCACAAGGTCAGAGCAGCAGGGAAGTTTCATTGCAGGTTGAGGAAGATGAAGATATGGGTTACTCAAGACTTTCACTGTCGGTTTTATCTCCTTATATCACTATTAAGGTCTGACAAAGATTCACAAACTTCCTTCAGCAGTAAGAAAGGGCAATATTTGGCGATAGAATAATAAAGCCAGCCACAAAGGAGGGCCTCTGTGAGAGGACAAGAAAATGAGGCAAATATAACATTCTTATCCATGATGTTTACGCATAATTATGGTGCCTGTCTCTTTGTTGCTTTTTTTTTATGTATACAAGTCAGCATTATCTTTGTGAATTTTCATTATTGCACAAATCCTTGACATGTCCTTTAAAGTTAAATCATTTTTCTTCTTTGCTAGGATGGCTAAGCCAACAGTTGTCCACACTCCAATGACAGAAGATCATGCATGTAAACAACATTCATGCCTCTATGTGTGATACCATCTTGCTCACAAGCAGTAATCTGGCAACTTTAGAGCTGAATACAACATGCCTGTTTCTGGACGATATACCTGTTACAAAGGACAATAATAAAACCTGAATGTTTCACCACAATGCAAATAACACAACATCTGCACTCAAACAAAGCCTGGTTCCCCTTTACCCTCCGACACACATGAGCCAAGTATAATTCATGTGATTTACACGTGTCTTAGCCTGTGTTTATCTCACTCTAAAGAACCACGTTTCAAAATGCGTATAAGAAAGTGGTATATGAAATGCATTTCTCTGGCTGCAATGTTCAACCCAGGAAATTGAAGTCAACTAAGGTGTGCGATATAAACACATTTCAAAATGGCTCCATGTTTACTTCACAGGAAGGCCTTTGAGGCTCAAAAGCACTTCAAATCAGCATTTCTAACCACATGTGAAAACACAGATTGCTTTTATCAATCATGGTAAAATGCCTCAAACACATTTGGAATGTTGATTATACCTCAGAAAATGATTAAATAAATGTATCCTTAAGCATACGTTGGTCAGAATCGTGGTAAGTGTATGAAAATTAGATTCACCATCAGCTCCCACACAATCTATGCCTTTGTCATGCTGGTGAGAATACTGTATACAATGAATTCACAAGTCGAATCATAAATCATTCCACTTTTTTTCATTGAATCTCTCCATAAGTTAAAGAAAAAAAATGTAAAGTCAGGACCCTGCAATTTATATCATATTTTTTCTGGATGAATCTATATCAAGAGAGCTATTTGACAGAAGTGATAAATGTGGCAAAAGCAGTAAACAGCAAGGACAGTATCCCTTGCACAACTGTTTTTGTAAATGTTGGCAACACAAACTCAACTGGTAATCAAACGTTTTTGTAAAGAAATTTGTATATCATCACCACAATGCCATGACAGTTGCAAATGATACAGCAAAGGAAAAAACAACAACAACTGCAAATTAAGATGCATTAGTTGAAAATGTTATACATTTGGTTTTCAGTGTAGGTCTGATATCTCAAGTACCCTTTAAAAAAAGTGCTAATCCGGACAGTTATCAAGAATTCTATTTTTTCCCTCTTTGAGATCATCATTCAGTCTGAAATATAAATTGAGAACCAAAAGGTTAAAGTCCCTAGCTAACATTTGCAGATGAAAAGAAAAGACCAAGCTTTGGTGCTTCAAAATAGTTCTAAAATGTGAGTTAGGGATAAAAATAACAAACTTAAAAATGTTAATCCATATAATCAATGTTAAGTATTGTTAAATATACAACATGTGAGCAACACTTTCTAGAATAAACCCTCATCATGACGGTTTATTGAGAAAATTAGTTATATCTCCTTATATTTGCAGCCTTACTGCAAAATTTTTGTACCTTAGGGTATTCTGTGATACAACTGAACTATACATATATGCATCAAATGTGGTATGTCAAACATTTTTTTTAATCACTGCTCCTAATATCAAATAGTGGCTTTAAGTTTGTCAAATGCCCTGAAAGACTCAGAACCCTGACAGCATTTCGGGAGGAAAAATATGCAGTCAAGTTGCGAGCCCGCTATGAAGGAATAGTACATAGGCTGCAGACAAAATGCTGTTAACCCTAAACAAAGGGCAGAGAGCGACACAGAGTGTGGCAATTCAATACAAGTCTGTTTATTGACTGGCTGAGGAGAGTTCAATTTCAGATGAAAATGCATTGACAGACATGGGTTGCCTAGGCAGACATTCGGTCTGGTGAGCGGTAGAAGGGAGTAAGGGCAGTACTGCCGCCGACTTTTACACCATGACGACTTCAATACTGATCATGGATTTCATTCTGCTTCTCATCCAATTTTTTCTTTAAACTGACATTCAAACAAAAGGGTCAATGCTAATGACAAGAACATGATTCTGGCGCAAAAAAAAAAGTCTTGTGGACTGAAGATGGAAGACTTTCTACAGATCTGGGGCACATTGGTTATTTCCAAGCCTTGTACATGATAACTACAAAACATTTAGCTCGATTACAATTATACAGTCTTACCCTAATATCACAGTATTTGCCTACGTTTGCTTGATACGTTGCTCCTGACCCATCTCAGAAAGAGACAAGTTTTCTTATTCTTCTTCAATGACCTAATACCATCTTGTACTTTCCTTTATAATAAAACAGGTTTTTGTAGGTCAAACAAGGAAAAGCCTCTTACCTGTCTCTAACTCAAGAATCTATCAATGAAAATTGTGCACTCTTTTCTCCAACTTTTGTGATGTGATTACTATAAAAGTGGAAATTTTCGCGGTGTTGAAATTTTTGCGTATTTTGCACAACCAGAAACTAGCACAAAAATAAAAACACTCGAATATTTGAGGGGGTCGGTGCAATATAGTGCTAACCCACACAATAGTCATTTTGAGATAATCGCTGTTGAATGTTTGGAAAGTCCATATATTGTACATTAATAAAACATGAATGCATGCATTTTTTACCATCTTATTGGTTGAATTCATATATGATATTTTCACGGAGGTTAGAGTGAAGGATAAGGATTATGAAAATGCATGTAACTCAATTTTGACAAAAGTGTGGGTTAGCACTATATTGCACCGACCCCCTCATTTTTGCTTGCCATATGTTCCAGTAGTTGATTTCTTGATTGTGCGTGATTAAAAACACGCGAAGCTCATCTTATCTGGTCGAGCGCGAAAAATTAGTCACATGAAAATATCCACTTTTACAGTAATTGATGGTGATATCTAACATTCTGATGAAAGCTTTCACTGTACGATGGACCCTATAATACCAGGGTTGAATTTAGACGAAGTCATACTCCATGCCACAGTAACCACAGAGTTGTACATAGCCATATTATGACAAATTGCAAGTCCCAATGGTACGCTGCCTTGATTTTTTTGGTACGTTAAAGCCCTTTCAGTACCTGATGCTGTCTGCTTGTCTACAGTAGATGTTAAAATACAGTGCACACACCGTCACTTACAATTTGTTTAATCATATTTTTGTCAATGTTTTAGGCTTTATCTTGTACTCTTTTTTCTCTCTCCTTCAAATACAAGCACACACACACACACACACACACACGCACGCACGCACACGCATACACAAACACACACACAAATATATAAATATATATCCTCTCTCTCTATCTCTCTCTGTCTATATAGGCATATATACATATATATATATACATATATATATATATATATATATATATATATACATATATATATACATAGATAGATAGATAGATATAGATATGAATATACTTCTTCCCATTCCATCCTTCACTATTAATATTATGTTTTCATGTTTTCACAACTAGGCAACACACCAACACACATACACGCCTACATACACAAACCTGTTCTTTCTCCTTTTTTTTCCATTTCTGTCAACTCTCATTCCTGAAGTCTTAAAAAAATCCTGTTTAATGCAGAAAAAACACATAAATATCCACAAAAACCTACACATATCCCCCCCCCCCTTGCATTCTCTCTGGGTCACCCTTTTTTTTGACCTTCAACATCTTCCTTTGTATCATGAAATTCTAATGACCTGGCAACAAACAAAAACACACACTATTCTCTATTCCTCTATTTTCAAGCACATTGTATCATACAATTCTAATAATTTGGCAACACACATCAAAATATATACAAATATAGACGTAATATAAGTATATAGTCAGATGAGAAAGATACTATTGCGTTCTAAGATTTGAGCGTGAATAAACACGAAGCAATCAATTTTCATGAAATGAAAAGTTCATTTCATCAGAAGTGGGAAAATTTTTCAGCACTGTTCCAAAAATAGGGTAAAATAGCACCCTTGTGGTTGTAATTCTTAAAGACATTTTACTGAGAGTGAAAACAATTTAAAATTGACACCATAATGTGGAGGAGATAGAGCTCTACATCATGATACCAATAACTCAATACCCTCCAAAATTGCGACTAAGCTCTTCTGGTTCTCAGCTGATGATATTTATTTCATATACATATATATATATATATATAATATACATATATGATATATATATAATATATATACTACATATATATATACATATACATACATATACATATACACACACATATGTATATGTATATATATATATATGTATATGAATATATATATATATGTATATGTATACATATATATATATATATATACACACATATACACACACACACACGCATCATCATCATCATCACTGTCTCTTTCACTTTCTGCCTGTCTGCCTGTCTGTTTGTCTGTCTGTCCGTCTCTCTCTCCCTTCATTTTCTAGTGAAACACAATATGCCATCCAATCTACATCTCTGCTCAGGAACTAATCTACCCTTATCCTTGTGTGTTGTTTTTTATTTAACCACGCATTGTACATGTGTGTCTGAAATCCTTTGTTGGTCCTCCTATATACATTCAACACACAGCATAAGATCAGCTTATATATCTATATCAAGGTATGCCATTGGTTTCCCAGTTCAGTTTTAACCAATATTTTCAGGATCCACTTCAAATTGTTATCAAAGTCTAAAGAAAAGGGACTTTGTCACTTACTTTATCTTGTATATTAACGGCTGCATAAAAAAAGTCAAAATTTTCATTTGGAATTCGAAAGATAATTTGAAGATGCATGTTGCACGTCATACCATAATTTTAAACGGAGGGTATAGTATTGGTGGAAATAAAGTTTGGTCTTTTAACTTTTTGCGAGATAACAAGACATGACTTATGAAATAATACAGACTACTACAGGAATTCATTAGTTGACAATCGGTTTTAGAATAGCTGAGACATCAAAAAAAAGTAAAACAAAGCGATCCTAATAAAGAAAAGGTAGGTCCCACCTTTTATTAAGATTGCTCTGTTTTGGATATTTCAGCCATTTCAACACAAAATTTCATCAAATGTTGAATCTCTCTTGGAATTACATGCTCTTTCACATTTCATAAGAAGTTTCTCATTATATCACCAAAAAAAAATTAGAAACCTAAAGTTAGCTCTTTCATATTTCATAAAAGATTTTTCATTATCTCATCAAAAAAAAAATTAGAAACCTGAAGTTAGATCTCAACCAAAACTATACAATCCCTTAAAGTCAATCTTAACTTGAAGATCAACTTATTTTTGTGTGTGTGAAACACCCTCTTGTTCCTGTAAGCAATGGGTTGATTTCTCTACTCTCTACACCCCACTTTAATTGTACAGTAGAGGAGCCAAGATGCAGTGGTATGTGTGCCCTCTTCACACTCCCCTCATAGTGACCCATCCCTGGGTCTGATTAACATGACTCACCACAGATATCACTTCCATGTGTTCACCAAATCCGATAGAATTTGACACATGGCAGCCAAAACATTTCCCCCGTAATTTGTAGCATGGCGTCGCCGCCACACCTACGCGTAGATTAAGGACATCGTGTACCTGACGGCCAGCGCACAGCAATAAACGCAAGGCTTTAAATGTGATTTGCCTCAACTCTCGCCCACGACTCTGCACAATTGGTGTGAGAATGCATGATGAACACATTGAAGTGAGTGCGATATGAATGTATCAAATGAGGCTCAGGGTCCGGGGAATATGAAAATGAATGTTCTGCAATTACGACTTTCACGGGCTATCTCATGGCGATGGGTCATATATGGTTATGTAAAACGAAAAAAAAATTGTCCAATTTCGCCCACGCAATTGGTTGTGGCATAATACGTGCATGCCAAACAGTGCTAAGGACAACCTTCCGCAGCCATCTCAGCACCACTGCATTCCACTTGCTCGGGGCCTCCAAGAATGTTTGAGCTAAAATACACTACCCAGACTGATCAATTTTCAGCTCGGATTACTCGCCTAATCTAACATTCAGCCACACAACAGGGCATTCACAATTCGAGCCTTTGGGCATGCCGCACCGATAGTCTTTCCCAATAGACCTTAAATGGAATCCTAAGCACATATTTTTGGATAATGGCAACACAGTCATATATGAAGAGATTTTTTTTTTCTGTACAAAGTGACCCAAGAATTCTTGAGGTAACTCACATGCTACAATCATGAATGTGGATTTTAAAGATTTATTTACAATTTATTTCTCAGTGGAACATACATGGTTTCTGTTGGTGAAACCATCTTTTTGCAAAAAAGAACAACCTCACCAGTGTCCACTACGACGCACACAGTAAGCATGCGACAAATTTATCATCACTGTCAGGGTTACTATGACTATTAGTAAATTCAACATCACCTTGTCTTTAATCCTTCACAACATTGACGGAAAATTTTCACTTCAGATTCCTCAAGGAACAGACTAGGAATTCCATGGGTGTAAGAGACAAAAACACATTGGGGGAAAAAGGTGCTACAGCAAATCACCATCCCACATATTATAATGCCGAGGATAGGAAATAACGGAAGAGGAGCAGTGAGTGAGAGCTTTCGGAAGTAGATCTGAGAATCTCACAATACGCCTCATTCCAAATGTAGGTTGCGATATTGTCAGTGCGTTACAAACACAATCGGTCAGTCTGTCGCGTCTGACTACAATTTCAGCGGAATTGCCCCAGGAATTTGACATGAACCATTTGAGACAGCCATGAATTCTCCAACCCAAGGGGATCAAGTAAAGCAAAGAGTCCACCCTTTGCATAAAAAAAGCACACACTCCCCTCTGATTGTACAGTAAAACCAGCAATGTTCATGTGCATGAAACTTTCATGAATTTTGGGAAGGGCCAAGATTTGCGAAAGCTCTCGTCTTACACAATACAGTACATGCCAGTGGCAATTCGTAACAGTTTCATGCTGCTAAAAGAGGCCGTCCGTTCCAATTCGCAAGTTTCATGCCACGATTGTTTCTAGTTTTACAGTACACCCTTGTCTCTCACGTACTGGTGTGGATGGTCAAAAACTGTACTCATGAACGTGCCCCCATCTACTTCAAGATTCAACTGAAGAAAATGTTGTATGAGGTTTTAATAGGAAGGTGTCCCCGCACTTTGGCAAGGGTGAAGACAATTTGCTCCATGGCCAAATAAACATTTTTTCTTTCTTTCTTTCTTTCTTTCTTTCTTTCTTTCTTTCTTTCTCTTTTTTTTTTTTTGGGGGGGGGGTGGGTACAGACTATCAGAATAGAATTCCCTCTATTCCAATTGCTTGATGTTACTTCTCTTTTCCAAGTTATGAACTAACTCTTTGAATGAGCCTATGAGGAGTTTTTGGGGTGTACACTTACATCTGTGAATGCTTGCGTTCGCGAGTGAGTGTTTGCATCTGTGTAATCGTTTGTGAGTGTTTGCTTGAGTGTGTATCTACATGTGTGTACACCATTCATGACTCTGTGTTTGCATCTGTGTCACTGTTTATGAGTGCGTGTGTTTGCATGGTGTGTAATTATGTGTGAGTGCAGTTGAGATCTGCACTACTGTCTCTGAGCGTGTGCGAGCATTTGTATCACTGTTTTGTGAGCATTTACATCTGTGCAGGCATTTGTGTTTGTGTGTTTGTGAAGTTCTCAGCTGACCCTGGGGAAGCTGAGTTAACAAAGCTATAAAAATGTCCTATGTCTCTTGAGTTTATTCAAAGATGCATCTTGCAAGTTGAAAACCAACTTAGTATGGATGCTGCCGAGTTTGTTGACAAGGCAAATGCCTTCAACTTCCACAAAATTTCATGTGATGGATGACACTTGATATCCAAAATGGTTGTTGTCACATTTGATCGCAGCTTTAACAACCATCAGGCATGGCTGCGACATGTGATTGGAATCCTTCGGTGTTTTCATTTTGTAAGTCTATACTTTATCGCATGCATCCAGCATGGAATACACAGTTGCAGAATCATGAGGTAACTGCTTTTACCCCCCCCCCCCCCCCCCATGGGGTGGGGGTGGGAACTTTGTCAGGACTCTGCAATACTCATAGCACTTGCTAATTGACCACTAATAAATGCCCTCTGAACTTCATTATGAAAATTTGGCAAAAATTATCCACTCCTTATAATTACCTTATCACACACACAGAAAATTTCCCACAATTTCCCATACTCGATCTTGTTCTACGATCATGTCCCATGTGAAAAGAGTGTTGCCATATAAAGCTACAGTGAGCCCATCAAAATTCTGCACACATTGAAGTTAGCAGAAGGGAACCTCTTCCCCATTTTAGATTGTTGTATCAAATAGATGAAGTAAAACAAAGAGAATTCAGCAGCTTTTAGTTTTTCATTTATAATGGCTATCAGTCATCCATATCATGCAAATTGAATGAACTGATTATGTCTTTTAGAATTAATATCAAAAGAGAGATTTAGCAAAGATTCACATACAACTTGCATATGAAAATGTACAATGCCATAAAATGTGTTACTTTTGTCTAATAATATGAGTGTTAAGCTCTTACCATTCTATTTTCTTTGACTCTTCTCTGCTTTTTACAATCACTTTGAGCAGGATCTGCAGTTTCTCTTCAGGACATATGAATATATTACATATATATATATAACATATAACATACTATGAACACATGTATAAATACATATACAATTATGCTATCTATAATATCATATAGGCATATACATATGTAAATATATACATATATGATATATAATATATGAAATTATACAAATATACTATACAAAGACTATTTTGAAAGTCAGCTTTTCCCACTTACTGCTTGAGTATGGATATCTCATTCTCCAATGTATCCTCCTTTCCTTTGATCTTCTTCTTCTCAATGCATTTTATGGCTCTGTACTCTCCACTCTTCTTCTCTTCTGCCACAACCACCTCTGAAAAGGCACCCCTGAAAGATGAAAAACAGAAGAAAAATACTGAGATTATTAAGACAAGCAGCTTCTGCAAGAGTACAACTCCTTTCAAAAAAAAGATAGAAAAGCCTGTTGGAAACAAACCAAATACAAGAGTTGAAAGAATTCAGTCATAATCATCTATAGATGTTTCACAAAACTGCTACACAAACAAAAAAGTTCCAATTTAACCCGTTGAGGACGGACTGATTTTGCTACAACATGCATTTCCCATAGACGCCTGCCCGAGTTTACTTGGGACTCGTCCTCAACACGTTAATACCAAACATATTGTAACATGACAACCACTAATCACTTTCAAGTCTTAAGCTTGCAACATACTGTATCATACAAATAAAGAGAGGCATTTAAACACATGAACATGCATCAAGAATAACATCTTTAAAAATCCAGCTCACAATGAAGGTAAAAAATATCTCCCCACAAAATAAGAATAGAATTGAAGTATAATTACAAACAGCAGATATAAAGACATCTATATGTGACTGGTCACTACAACAGCCTGATTAGGTTGTCAACATCTATACTGTAAAACATGATATATTCGCGGCACAAAATTTTCGTGAATTGGAGCCGGCAGCCTTTTTCGTGGCAAGAAATTTTCACGAATTGCCACTGGCGTTCAATGCATATAGTGTAGACAAGAAATTTCGCATGCATTTTAATTTCGCAAATCTTGGTGCTTGCGAAATTCACGAAATTAAAATGCACGCGAACATACTCGTTTTACAGTATTCTGGTTCTAATATTATCATATATTCCAGGCTCTAAGCTTTCCGACATTACATGATTTCTCTAACATTATGCTCAAAACCCTATCACCTATAAACAGTATGTAAGCAGGCCACAAGTGTGAAATTTAGACTCAGTCAAGCAGGAGGAAATTTGGCATTATCTGTTGGTTAAAATACCACATAAACATGCTTCATAAAGATCAGACATTTTGATTTGAAAATATTCTTAGGCTTTGTGATTCAGACATTATTTAGCCAAAAACATCTTAAGATTTTTGAAAAAATAAATCTGATCTCTATAATACAGCAATGCAACCGAATTTTGACATTTTCTCAGCTTCAAAATCTGCATTCTGTCAGGGTGAAGGCAGAGGCGGGTCACATTTGCATTCAAGGCAGCACACACACGCAGCTGTCAGAGAGTGCTGCAGGCGAGTTTAAGAGTCAAATACAAAAGTCAACGACCTCATCATGAATTAAACATGAGATCACGTAAGGTCACGTTTTGACACTTAAAAAATGTCTTGCCTGAAACCTGGATCTGTCAAGAAAGGATTTGAAACGTGCGACATATCACAGAAATCAATTCATGATTTACAAAAGTTTTGGTCTCGACTACTGCCAAGCAAGACTGTAGTATGAGATGCTCAGGACATGAAAAAAAAAATACTGTCACAGCATATTAAACAATTGAAAGTCCCTCTTCAGACCAAGTCCTTTGCTCATAAAGTTGTGTAACTATCCTCTAAAAAGTGCAAGTCCTATTTTTTTTATCTTTAGCACGAGGAATTTTGCATAGATTCAAATTCTACCCATACAATATCTGTTGCTTCTATTTTTTAGTTTCATATTAACCGACAATTGCAATATCACTTTTGGAGCTGCATCAACAGTCTGTACGAATGTTGTCGCTGCAGTCACAGCCTTTCCAAAATGCTGTTTCTACTCCTGCTAATCAAGAATTCTTTAACATGCTATTCAAAGAATACTATTATGTCTCTGGTTTATTTCATGATGACACTTCACACATATCAATGTAATCACGAATATCATCCCCCTATCTAAGGACCCTTTATATATATCAAGAACATGTCATGCATCTCAATATCAATGCGTTACACAGCCATGCCTATCTGGAGACCATGACCCAGCACTTACATGTAGGGGGTGCCAGATATGGAGACGGGGGAGGGGGGGGGGAGTGCAGCCATCACCTACACTACAAAAAAAAAAATAGCAAAAAAAAAGTTGAGCCTTTTTTCTATCTTCCATCACGCCGGCGGTATGAATATCAAAGTTCACCCACTCTCATCTCATAAAAACCTCCCCTAAAAAGTTGGTAGGTTATCGCCGCTTATCGGAATAACACAAACCTGATGCTGAGAGTGCATGACTCTCTTCAATTATCGCCAAAGGCGACGCCGCAATTCCTCTAGCAGTCATGCACTTTGTTCTGTACCTGCTTATGTGATGTTTAGCGGTAATATTCATTAACGTTGCCAATTCTCTCTTCTCTTTTATCTGAAGCTACTCTTTAATAAACTTACAGTGTATATTCAAAGAGCAAATGTCTTTTTCACTCTTTTTTTTTCATACTGATATAAATGAAGTAAAGGTAACTTTTTTCTTCAGTAATGACAAACACTCACTAAATGCATTTATTCTACTGTGATTAAATACCCTAAAATGTATTGACATATCATATATCTATTGATGACACAGTTAGCATTACAAGGACTTTGGCATAGGCATGTTTGTACTCCCTCTTTTTTTTTATCAGGCAATGAATGAGCAGCATAAGAATAGTTTCCTTTTGAACAGTTATCAAACTTTCAGTTTCTCTTCTCTCTTGTTCGTGTGCTCATTTTTTCTATCCCCTCTGCCTACCTTTCTCTAAAAACACAGATCCACATGTAGAAAGTTTATATAGAAGTATATAATATATAGATAGATAGATAGATAGATATAGACTAGTAAATATAAGGATATATGATTATGACTATATTTGCTGTCTCTACCAGCTGGCTAACATGCAGTGGAAAGAGCTCTTGTGTAAACTAATTGAGATGATGACAGCATAATGCATTTGCAGTCTACTTACAGGTGTGCCATCTTCATCCTCCTCTTGTTCGTAAAGTGCATGGCACTGAAAAATACTTGAACTCTGTCATTTGATCTGAATATATTGATGGCTCTACAAAATACCTACAAGGGACCAGTTTGGTAACGTATTCAGATTTCATGCATGCCTTGTTCAAAGAAGTTGGCCTTAACAATCACAAAGCTTGCTGTAGGCTTGCCCTACCTAGCACCAACTGAGTGAAACTTAATTCCTGCCTACAGAATTTAATCGGAGGGAGCAGGCGAATGAAATGCATTGTTACTAGGCTGTAGGAAAGGAAGCATTCATAAACTGTAATATATTACAGAAAACAGTATTATTTGCAAGTGAACTTATATACCTTACACACTAGCATACATGTATATGTGGGCTATATGTATACATATATATATACACATATAACATTCACTAGAAGTCTCTGTGCTTCCTACACTAACATATGACATCAAAGCCTTCATGTGGAAAATATTGCATCAGAGGAAATGTGGGTCATTGTGGCACAAAATGGCTGCTCATCTCAGACAAACACCAATCTAAACCTGTGAAGTATTCACTGTATATGCCATAAATTTAGAGGCCATAATATTCTACCCTTTTGAGCATAATGAAATGACACTTTGGCAAGCAGTTAAATTCACTCTACTTGAGAACTACTGGTACAGAATGAGATAAAATGCAACTTGGCATTATCCCTTTATCACAAAGCAAAGTTAGCAATACCAACTTTGGAGACAATATATATATATACTGCATTGGCATTACATGAAGAAATATTTTGGCAATCTTGTCAATTTTGCAAATATTAGTCTCCCCCTGAAACTCACAAATACATCACAATGATATGGCATATATGCAGTACTTGAGACAGAAGACTATCATTCCATCCAAAGGAAATTGCAAAGCACCCTATAGACTGAAAGAGGCACCAGAAATGTACAAAACCATACATGCTGTAAGGTTGAGCTTAAATTTGCCAAAGGATTATAGTATGTATACTATTCCCTATGTTGTTCTTTGACAAACTTAAACAAACAATTGGGATGACACCTAAATATGCAACTATCTAATCCATACAAAAGGTTTCAGCTAAACAGATTTCAGCATATTCATGTACAAAGTAAGCACACCTGCAGTTGTGACCTTTCATCACAGTCGCAATAACATCACCACTGCGAGTTAACTAAAATATCTGTAGATAAGAGCTATAATTTGTCACGCAAAATCAAACATAAGTAACAAGTATGCAAACTCTGATAAAGGCGACCTGTATTCCAAAGTCCACAGTAATAAGCTCACATGGAATGTTATACTGCAAAAAGTCCGGTGTTAAATAGTGAACACCGAGCTGGTGTTAAATTTTCGGTGCTCATTTATGGTGTTAAATTAACACCTCCGGGTGTCATTTTCAAATATAAAACTGTTTTTTGAAGAGTTTCTTAGTAACTGCACTTCTTGTTGATTTTTAATTTAAACAAGACGATCAAGAATTTGACATTAAAATACTAGTTTTTTGAAAAAATGTGAAAATAAATTTACACCAAAGTAACACCAGCTGGTGTGGTCTCTTATTGAAGCTGGACGGGTGTTAAACCATTGATATTAACACCAACAAATATCAAATCAACACCATGTGGTGTCATTTTTAATTAACACCAGTACAGTGTCAAAATAACACCAGGTACAGTGTCAAATTAATACCACGAAGTGTCAGGTGAACACTTTTCAACACCATCACAGTGCATTTTCTACACCTGTGGGTGTGGTCCTCTATTGAAGTTTGATCGGTGTTAGATTTAACACCCATGGTGTTAAATCTAACACCGATGTTTTTACAGTGGTATACTCTCTTTTTATTATTTTATAAGGGAGAGGGGCAGTGGGAGGGAGGGTTGAGGGGAGGGGGGATTGAGGGGAGGGAGGGTTGAGGGGAGGGGGGGGGGAGTTGTATTGGTTTCAGAATGATTATCTGCACGTCATGACACATTTTGTCATCACAGTATGATCAGGTGTGGCATTTAGGGCAACCACCATGTGTGTATCAAACCACTGGGGCAATGGGTCCAATTTGTAGATCTGTTCTTATATCATCCGCAAGGCGGTCAAGCACCATGGCGACCCAACGGGGGAGAGCCAGCAGTGCCTAATTTGTTGCTGGACACTCAGGAATGCTCTCTCTCTCGGGCCCAGCCGAGTGGCTGGTGACATTAATGGAGGACCGCCTGTGGTATCAGGGGGGGTCGTTGGAATCCAATGCACTGTGCAGTGGGGTCTAACCAATGGCACAGCCCCATGTGAATACTGAGGATAAAGGAGAGCATCGGTGGTGCTCGGCAGTCAATTTGCTATTTGACACTGTGAAATCAATAGCACCTACTGCAATGAAGCTTGACGTAATGTGTCATGATGGTACTATTACAATGCATAAATTGGGGGAAAATACTTAATGTATTAGTTGTGGCAGACAAGAATACATTTGTTCTCTAATCACATGGAAAGTTTACATTTCATGCATTTAGGGCACTTAACTGCATGGCTTCTGTCAATGAAGTGAATTCAAAAAAAAATGCCTAAATTCAAATTCTACATGATTATTAACTGATTTGGGAAATTCTGAATGGTATAAAACAAGTAAGTTTTGAATGAGCCTAATATGTGCATGTAAAACCACAATGCATTTTGCAAAATACATGGTGTCAATTGTTTAAAGTCTGGGGTTTCATTAAAAAAAGAAGCTATTTTCTCAACTAAATGATTTCTGATATTCTATGTAATGCCCTCTTTTGCAAAATTGTCAGAGTCACAAAAATTCACTAACATCCACCTTTATGAGGGTATGCCCCTATGCTACAATTACTACCTTTTGTACCATGCTTTGAATAGAATAAACATAATTTGGTGAAAGAGGAACATTAATAGAATGACGATATGTTCTCTGAAGTTACTGCTTTACTGTAGTATTTCTTACTTTTACCCGATATATCTACAACAGTCTCAGGATAGTTGTTGGTTGATTGGTTGGTTAAGGTGTTTCTTTTGATATAATACTACATGGTATTACCACAGGTCCACTTATTACACAATTGAAAGAGGCCAAAAACACATTATCATGATCAGTAATACAGTGTATGTCAATCTCAAATGAAGTTCATACAGCAATCATCTTGCTCTACAAGTATCAACTCCTGTGGAAACCATCTTTGAAATTATCACATCTACCCTGCCAGTAGATTCCAATTAAAAATATGAATAACTTCTCTAAACTCACACAAAATATTATTGTGAAATGTCTCGTTTCCTTCAGTGAGTAGATTCTGACATCACAGGGATTTCCTCCATGTGCCAAAAGGTTGAAAGGTTGAAATGTGAATCCATCACTACAGCCAAAAACACCTAACTTAGCATACTTAGTCTCTCATAAGTCATTTGCTAACCCCCACTTAATTTAAAGTCCAACGTGCATTTTGTTGAAACAGATATTTGATTGATATTATTCATTACATTCTTAGAGAGAATGTAGATCTACATAAAAGTTAAAACATTTTTTTTTTACATCAGCCTGGCTTTCTTTTTGAACAGAAATCTTGCTATGTACATGACATATTGAAATTTTCACATCCACCCATAATGTTTAGGCTTCAACACACTGAGAACAAAAAATGACAATAGAGAGTGTTTGATGCTGTGTACAAACATGTTGGGCATAATTCTCTCTTTTTCAGCAAAATTCTTCCAATTGAGAATCTGTTAATGGTCAGGCCTTTATTTCACTTTGCTTCTGTAATAAGCCCATGCAATTAACAGTAGCAGGAATGCCTACATACATTACATCTACATGCAGTTCACAATAGTGTTTGCCAGAAAAGAAAAGGCAAGAAAACAAAGGCAATCTATGAAGACATTGAAATTAATTAGAAAATTGAAATGAAGGTAGAGAGTCAATAGACTGTACAAGCAGTTACCTAAATTAAAGCAAATTGTCATAATTAATGCACTAGGTCATGAATGCTAGAACATCACTGATAATGCACAAGTAGGACTTGAGACCCTCTGGCTCTGAGTGGGGGTAAAAATATTCTGGAATTCTGGAGTGTCGATGTGAATAATTCACTTTTTATGGCCTCAAGCGAGATCTACAATTCAAACCAAGTCAGTCTTTCAAGTCTCTCAAAAAGCCATGTAACTCTATACAAACCACCGATGGCTCAACTCTTCAACTGTTTTGCATCAGTGGTCTTAGGAGTGTGTGTCTGGACACAAGAGCAACTGTCACAGAGGTCGTATGTAGCTCAGACTAGTGAATTCCACTCTTCCCCTAAAAGCTTCTGCAATGTTATTGCCTGAAAAATGCCCGATTGAGATTCTCTAGCTAAACTCGATCATTGCCAAATGAAAGTCTTTCATAAATGTACAGTGGCCATGGTATTTCAAGGCAGCTAGATCTAAGAGCTTTTAAAATCATGAATGCCATCACCACAAACATCACCATAAATCTTTGGGGCCTATTTCAATTTTTGCCTGCCTTTTCCGAAGCCTACTCCAGTGTTGCTTGGAGAGTGCTATCTTAAATACAATTGGTCACCATATCCTCGGCACTTTCATAAAATCAACAACAAAAACTGTGGACTCAAAATAGAAGCACTTTGCCAAAGCCTGTTGTGGTTTTTCCGGCTCATACTTGCCAAAATAATAGCAACAAGTACCAAGGGAAATGAATTGTGTGGACTGAGTAAATGCAGCACTCATACATCGGTGAAGTTTGAGGAAAATCAGACAATCCGTTGAAAAGTTATGAATTTCTAAAGTTTCAGTGAAGCCACTGCTGAATGAAAAGACTACTACAGTTCATGACATCACATATATACAATGATTAATGGAAATTATAAAGTAGGTTCCACAAAATTTAATTTCTTATGAAAAATGCACATTCCCTTGACTTGTTATTGACAAATGTTCAGGATAATATTATTCCTACTGCTTTCTGAAAGAGACAAGTCAAGAGCTCTTCTGTCATATTAGAAAAGTGAAAATATGCACTATATACATGTAGTCAACAGAACTGTACACTCCTTTAACAGTTACAATGCAATTGATGGATTATTCATTCATTCACACATTCCTAACCATTAAAATTGAACATTGAAGGCCAAAAAATGAAAACTTGTGCTTTAGAGATTGTTCTGTAATAAACTGATGACTTCTGCACATCATACATGCTCTATTTATTAAATTGCTGGAGTAAACCAAAGACGAGCGAAAAAAAAGTTTCTTGAGAAATGTGTAATTCCAGCTTTAACCAATCTGGGTAGGTTACTTGAGGACACAGGTGTTTTACCACACCCAGTCATCCACACAAGAAGATGAGGCATAAAAGTCATAAAACAAATAATGCCCATATTTCCAAATGGAATCTGGAAAACTTTACACATGATGAATTCCTCACCAATGATAGGTCCTCACCACACACAAGGCTGCACTTCAGCATACCATCTGAGATTTCTTCTGCTAAAGATGTGGAATCACTATAATGAGAACTCCTGCAATTCCTTTCAAACTCATCACATACACACATACACACACACACACACACACACACACACACACACGCACACACACACACATGCACACATGCACACATGCACACACGCACACACGCACACACACACACACACACACTCACAAACACTCACACAAGGGCAAGACTATACCACATTTTTTGCATGGCGCCCAGCGATACCAAAAACTTCTTGGACAATGTCCGCAAAGGGTGCATACCGACATGGTTCAAAAGAAACCAGCACCGTCACCCTAATCATGAAATAAAACAATTCTATCTTCTGATTCACATACACTGTTCTAGCTGGTACGGCAAATTGCAAAAGGAATGGGTGGTTTGGGTGCTGGAGAGTATAAAGTCAACTTCACATCATGCAAAGACTAGCCGAAAACACTGGTCGTAAGTGAGCGCAGACGGTGCTCACATACCCCAGGAAATGGTCCAAAGTGTCTTCGAAGGTCGGATTGCCAAATATTCAGCTCCGGAGACTGCCTCTCATTCACCATAGGGAATGTTTTAACCATGTGACCATGAGCTCTCTTTAACAAATAAAAAAAATGACACAGTTGACAAACACTGACACAGGTCTGTGTAAAGTATGCCTCCTATATTTCCTGCTATATTTTTTGTTAACTTTACATTTGTTTCATCTCACTGTAGTACTTAGCTAAGAAAACAAATATGACATACTTGACTAACATTGACATATTTCTGTGTGAAGTATGCCTCCTATATTTCTTGCTATGTTTTTTAATTTAATATTTGTTTTATCGCACTGAAGTACTTAACTAAGAAAACATGACATACTTGACTACATTGACACAGTTCCGTGTGAAGTATGCCTCCTATATTTCCTGCTATGGTTTTAAAATTGTATATTTGTGTCATCACATTGTAGTACCTAGCTAAGAAAACAAAATCACAGCTAAAAGACAACAGACATTGCCAAAAAGAGGAAATTAAAAAAAAGCTCTATATCTCTGCCGGTGACAAAATCTTACGAGGGCAATCTCATTCATAGAGAATCTTGTGCAAGCTAGTTAGGGAATCCCATTAGTGGAATACTCTCACTTTGGACATTTGACTGGTGAGGAAGACCTAATAAAAGAGAAGCCCTAGTATTTCATATTCTACTTCCAATTATCAACATTCGAACTTGTCCTATCTTTCTTTCTTTTTTAAGCACGCCAGTAGTAATTGGCATTCAGAAACCATCAAATGTGGCTAAATGTGAATGGCTGTATTGTTACATGCTCAAAGTGGTTATCAAATCTTTGAAGAGGGTTGAAAATTTCCAAGCATAATGAGCATATACCAGCATCTCTTTCAAAGAGCAATAAATTTACAGGTCCTTCTACCAACTCTTAAGCTACTCATTCATGTGTAGAATCGTAATGAACTTCCCCGTTACCTGAAATCTGCAGAATAACATTTCTCAAAATATTTCTAATAATATTTCTAATTCTGTACTGGTGTCCCACATCAGAAATTAGTCTCTTTGTCTTTTTTCCCAGGACATCAGTAGTTACTGGCATTTAGTAAACAGGACCTGTGGGTGTAACATGAATTGCCATGTTAAGTGGCTGTACACGAGACTTCATGAAGCTCCCTGAGTAGAGTTGAGAGAATTTTGAGTGTAATTAGCATACCGGTACCTCTTTCAGAGAAAAATGCATTCACAGGTCTTTTCTACCAACCATCCGTTCTGCCAACTCCTGTATACAGCATCATAATGACCTCTTGCCGCGAGTGAACTCCGCTGCACTGCACGGATTTGACGAGCACATCAAAGCCTCCCTCGGGCATTGCGACTCCGCGACACAAGATACGATAATGAGTAGTGCGACCACTTTTCATCACCAGCACTGATTCATCTCTAAGATTGATTGTTTTTACACACACACACAAACTCACCAAGTCTTTGATTGCCATCAGACAAATTTGGGTTCTAATTGACCCAAATCGGGTACATTCACATTGGTAGTCTGTGTTGTGACTCTCACAGAAAAAAAAAAGATCACATATCCTTTCCCTACATGCAAAATAAGCAATAAAAGACATCTTTGGTTTTAAAACACTGTAACTTACATTAGCCATAACTGGGATGCTTCCAAAATAAGAAGAAAAGATGATTCTATGGGTATACACTCTATACACTGTACATGCAAAGAATCAAATGCACACACATTGCTATACGTATGTCTGTGCATACCTGTAAATCAACTATCATACAACCAGTTAGGCGTACTGGACCCGTTTATCTTCTTTTGGCCCCTTTTCTGTCTTGTCAATTAAGATATAGCAGCCTGAAATCATATTCCATGTAAACCCCAATTTCCTTAAACAATTTATACACTCACAGGATGGTAAACACAGTTTGCATTCATTCACATGACTGAAGAGATTATTTCTGCATGGCGTATTCTGAAACCAAGGCTATGCAACGTTACACACCGCTCTATTGCATTTTCCCTTCATGTCGCTCCTGGTGCATGCTGCGGATGGCAAGGTTTGCGAACTGCATCATGTCCATGCAAATTTGCCAGGGAGAAAAAAAAAACCCTCACCAGAACGATAGAGAAACTCACATCTACATCCTCTTTCTCTCTCTTCCTTTCTGTGCCTGCTTTGCTCTCATTCTTCTAGCCCACCCCCTTCTCATCATCACTCCTATACCCCCCCCCCCCCCCATTCCTCACAAACAACTGTCCATCCATTCGGAAACCTGCTGTAGGCCAATTATGAGCAAACCCACATCTGTACAATCTTCGGTCACTGCCCAGCCATAGACTATGTTCAGTGTACAGCCAGCGTACACAGACAAGATACAATAACATCCTTTTCTAGCAGGGACATTCATGGTCACTCACCCTGGCTCTTCCAAACACTCCAAAGCTATACAGATGGATGCTGATTGTGTTATAATAGCATTATATGCATTATCAAAGTCTAACATCCAAAATGTTTAAGGTTTAGTGGCGAATTTAATGACAACAATCATCAGAATTTCATTTGAAATGTCTCTAAAGGTGCTAATCAGTTTTCTTTCATGCTTAAACTAGATAGAGGTTCCTGATATTAAGATTACATAAAATCTAGACATGGGAACTGGAAATCACGTGATAAAATGATGTGGAATTCTCATCAATGCTGGCTTGTTTCTGGGGTAGAACATGGCTGGCCCTTTACTGCCCTTTATAATATATGTGATAATATATGTGGTATTTCATACCCATCCATAGGGCATTGCTCCCCCACTCCCCTCCCCTGGCCCCCATTTGACATGGGGGGGGGGGGTCAGAATTAAGGTTAATTTATGCTCACAGCAGCATTTATTTGAAGAGACAGTAGGCAGCAAACTTCACACACACACACACACACACACACACACACACACACACACATGTACAAATTGTTCTAGCTTGAAATCGATGATAAAAGATGAGAAATAAATTATCTACCTATGTTATCACTGTTATGAAACATTCCTGAGATGTATCAAGATACATGTAGAAGACCTTTATTGAAAAAAATTGTCATCACATGCATTTTTTTTTTTCAAGTGTCTTCATTCCACACAGCATTGATGCAAACTTGGTATCATATACACAGTGGAGCACAGCATATGTGTATTGTATTCACATGAAACAGACACTTAGCATGGTGTGCTACCATGAGTACATGTATGGAACATATTAATGAAAAACAATTCAGATTTTGGCCCTGCAACAACACTCTAGAGATTCCATGGATCTGGTAAAGCATGTGCATCATTAATCCAATCACATCATGAATCATATCAGGATGACGACATTACGTGAACCCTCGGGTTATTTCACTAAAGTACACGTTCGTTGCTTGATTACGAACTCGACGGTCGGGCGTGCTGCCCGACCGTTTCTGCGCAATTATCATAACACACTCCACCGCCGCCTTACCACATCCATTACCGATGCACATTCGCATCTCCAATGGCGGCATAATGAAATTTGCGGCTCATTGTCCACGCCGGTCGTGATTGTGCGCAGCAACTGTAACGATGGGAGTTTTAACTCGTGGGTGAGGCGGGTAAACAATAGGATCGTTGCTAAGCGTGGACAAACATCAGCATTACCGCTGAATGCCGGATTTGATGAAGCATTCATAATTTGGTGTGTCTCTGATTTAAGTGCATGACATCTCTCTTCCACTGTTTAGCCTGCACATTATCGTGCTGCACCTCCGCACATTTTGATGCTGACTCTCTTTGTTTTGGATGATCATGGAGATAATTACTGTCAAAAAAATCCCAAAGCAGGTACAGCAGCTGTGAAACTCAGATCAACTGATCATTCCTCTCACCAATATCCTTTAATCTCCCTACACATTCAGCACAGTTAATTACTAGACACATTTAGCCATAGGCCAACTACAGATGATTTCCTATACTGAACAATGAAACACACTGAAGCTTGATTTTGCTGTGATCTCACCGATGAAGTCTTGATAAAATTTGAAGCATGCAATGTCAAAAAGACCTACAATTTGTAATTATGTGCAAATTGCTATTTGTTTTTCTTTAACAGGACAAAATATATCTGCACAAGATCATCTCCCTTCATGATCATATAATTGCTTACTGTCTGGGATAACCCTCAGGTATTTTTTCGTTCTTGAAATCTACACTAAAAAAAAACATATTATACTGGCTTCAAGTAATATCATTTGGCAATTCAATATACTAATTCCTACTAATACACTATACCTTCATCAGCCTTTTACAGCCATAGTTTACCAAAATACTTTCAAATTGATTAACTATTTATGTGAACATTTACATCAACTTTTGTCAGTTCATTTTTTTAACAGAACTTAACATTTTTCTCTTTATTTATTTGGAAGCTTGGTCTAACTGCAACAAGTTCAATACCAAAAGACAGACATTGAGCATGCTTCAGTAGTCCATATGTTTCTCTTGCTTAAATATTTGTAACATTTCAAATGAATTGTGAGAACAATCTTCATCAAATGTACAATTTGTATCATAGAAATACATTGTACATGCAGATCGTCCGTCATATCAAGTCTTCACACCCCAAACTGCTTGACGGTTTATGTACTCCAATCCAACATTATATTCATATATTTCTATGTAAGCACTCTATCAACACCTCAGAAGATGTACAGCGAAATAAACTGTATTCTATGAGGAAGATGGTTTGTGTGTATGTGTGTGTGTGTGTGTGTGTGTGTGTGTGTGTGTGTGTCATCATAGCTGGGCAATTTGGTTTCAGTTTCAAACATGTCAGACTTTATGGCGTTGTTTGTAAAAGCAGGCAGTAGTATCCATTCCGTCATCACAGAGTGGGTGTGGGGGAGAGGGAATGATCTAAAACATAAAAAATGTGCTGTACCACAGCCCCCCACCCCTCCCCCCCCCCCCACACACATACACAAACTGAAAAAAAAAGAGAGCTAGAGGGGTAGACATAACAAATCTATTGCGCGAGTGTAACATTCATCTTGATGACATCGACCTGTTTGTCTTGAGACGAACCACCTCAAGCATTCAGAGGATGACAGAGGCAAATCCAGGACACTCTTTTATTTCACACTCCTAGAAGCATTTGCAGTTTTTTTTTTCCAGTGAAATTTGACACAGGCTACGTTGATAGCGAGTGTCATCAACTGACAAAACAAGAGAGCATTTTAGATGAGAAGAAGGCCAGTATGCATTAAACTGGTAAGACATCTTCTTATGTTCTTGAGACATTTCTATTCAATTTCATGATCTGTTTGTAGCAGCAGGCATCAGAATAACATGTATATCTCCACTTTTACATAGAAGAATGTACGTGTTCTTTTTAATTGCTGTTTCTTTCATTGAGTAAGAAAAAAAAAGCAACCCTCACACGTCTTACATGTTGTTCCCAATTATTATCAGTATTTTATCATTAATCACTCTTTTTCATTACATGGTATATCAGAGGTGCATTTCTCAGTTATACTTACATAGCACATCTTTCTGAACTTACCAGCAAAAAAAAATTTAAAAGTACAGAATTACATAATTGTGATGTGCACAACAAGAAGACAAATAATTACTGTATGTGTGATATATATTGTATTATGAAAAGCAAGTCTAATTTTTTGTGAATTGGGACTTTCTGACAACTTTGCAAGTGGCTGAATTTGCAATCGGGAGTACAGCATAATGAACGGTGAAATGTATGCGTATAAAAATATTACATAATATTATATGGCATATATACAGTACATGACATGTGAATGCTACAGTCTTCAAAAGAGTTTAAACCTTGTGCAGTAAGCAACAATTTATTCTCAGACCCTGGTTTACGATCATTTCACAATGCATGAAAATCCACTGCAATCATATGCAATATTTCACTAAAAGATAGGTCACTGACATACATGTGTATTACATGTAACTATCTTCATTAGATGAAGACTTGGTTGAGCTATCTTCACTGGATTGGATGGATTGCTGGAACCAAAACACTGTGATCAGCAAATCATTCCTCTTTCTCCAGTAGAGGGAATCCATATGTGACCCGCTACAACAAAAGGATCCTAAAGTCGCTGACGGCTGAGCCGAGAAAATCGATTTTTAAGTCAAATCATCAAAATTGGTCAAAACAATCGGATTTCTGTATTTGATATAATTTTGTAATGTAATGTTTTATCTATCATCTGCCGAAATTTTGAAGCTTAATGATCAAAGGAAAGGCAAGAAATCAGCGTTTTTCTGGGCCATGATTTTCCGACTTTCAACGTAACAGAAACGTGTCCAAAGATTTGTATTTAGCACCGCAGCTAGACCCCGCCCCTACCAACGAGGGAGTGATCTTATTGGTCAGTGTGTGGCATCCTGATTACTGATTGGTCGTGCGAAGACCGCTGACGCTAAGCTTGAATGAACATCGCGGAGGTCGCTAGGAGCATGCCTTCTATTGTCCAGCGATGAAAACTGTCTCGCCTCCCTTTGATCATGACAGCGTCGGAAGGAAAACTTTGAAGGCGTGTTTCTCCAAACTCTTGATTTCCTCAACCACTTGACATGCGCTAATAAAAGCATTAATATCTCCGCAACCGAGTATTTTTATGAATTGTGCTATATAACTATATGAAATTAAAGTAGAAGAGTAAGGGAATAATGTCATGCCATTTTCAGAAAATTGTCCTCCCCCGACTTTCGGATCCTTTTGTTGTAGCAGGTCACATATATTCTGAAAGGCTTTACCCATCGAGGACGGAAAGATTTATCAAAACATGCATTTTCCATCCAGAGACCTGCTGGAGTATACTCGAGACTAGTCTTCCACGGGTTAATATCTGAATTTGATAGTTAAGTGCTCATTTGATTTTATGACCTTGCATCAAAAAAAAAAAGACCTCCTCATCTATCGAAATCTTTATTACATCCAGCTCATTAAAAACATTTCATTCCTATATCCAAAATACGCAAAAGGCACAATATCTACGCAATGTTCCACAGCCACTGCAAAATCACAACCATGTGATCTGTTGTTTGTCATTTCAACCCCCCCCCCAAAAAAAAAAAAAAAAATCCTTAAAAAAAAAAAGATGAAACAAATAAGAAAATAAAGCAGAGACAAATTTAATCAGGAAGTGTAGCGAAAAGTCTCGAGATCACAGAGTAGATAAATGTCCGCCATCTCCCCCTGGCGGATTGGTTCGATTCACATCGCGTTCATTGCGACCATCATTTCTGCCATGTGCCACTGTATCTTGCCCCCAGACATCGATAGAGTACATATTCATGAGATTCTTGACTCTGACTCACTGAGCATCCCTCTCATACCGTACAAATGCCCCACTCTTGCGATCTCGCCTCATTGACATTCACAATAGCAATGCCCACAAACAACAGCATCAGAAGGCTAAAGAAACGTTAACAACAACAAACCAGATCTTCCCAACTGGAGCTATTCAATTTGTAATAGGTCTCTTTTTTTTCTCTCTCTCTCTTTCTTCCCAGTGGACAAAAATACACAGTGAAAATCAAGATGTTCTGTGAGATAAGCAATCACAATTGGCAGGAACATGTGCCAAGCTGATGGACATTTGGCGATTCCCTCCACCAGAGTGTGAGGCAGCCATCACAGGCTGCATTGCTGGGCTTGGATGCCAACAGGAAGAGGGGCTTCAGACTTTAAAGGTATTGTCTACCATTTGTGAGCAGTAATTTAAAAAAAGAAATGTTAAAAGTTATCACATTTTGATAATGCATATGTGTGTATGTCAGTTGTATCACAAAACATCCTACAATATAAAGATTTTGCAATAAACATTTACAGACAAGTTTGCTGTCAAACCTGACAACAACAAAAAAAGTAATAGTAGCAGTACCTATTGACCGATTCTGTGACGCGCTATGTGTATTCTTGGCATGGGCAGCGCCATACTGGGTGTATCATCCGACCCCCCCTCCGCACTCCCCCACCCCTCTCCCTACATTAGCACGCGCGCAGAATGAAAAACTGCGTTAGCCAATGGGCGTCTCGTACTGAGTGCGCGAATGCTTGCTAGTGCGCGAACCTTTGTTACAAGTGCGTGATAAACATGTTGCCCTGGGGTGGGGGAGAGCAGGGGGGGTCGGCTGATACACACCGATACACCCACTATGGCTGCGCCCTGTGCCGTAAAATGTCTGCTGCCCTCAACGAACCCGAATCGGTCAATAGTAGCAGTAGTAGTAGTACATGTAGTGGTATAAGTAGTGCCAGCAATAATGATGATGATAATATTAAATGATTATTCTAACGGGACAAAGTTTTAGCAATTATCTGTCAGCAAATATCATCCATAAAGGAAACTATACATTAACCACACTGATGATTTAAACAGAAAAAACAACAACAATCTTATAGATCTTATTATACGAATCACTGCACCCTAATCTGCTGCTTGGCTCCCACTGTTGAATGTAGTATGCCAAAGGGGGGGAAAAAAATCAACATCCTGTTTGGCACTGCACTCGTTTCCTGGTTTCCTAGAATTGATTTTTCACACCGCCACTTTCCCCTCATTCCCTGCCACTACGTTTGATGCACTCAACTTGGCTACATGCTGCAAGTACTGTATGCTTCCGGTACAGCTTTTCTGTGATAGCCAAAACATCAAATCGAGACCACAACACTTTGGCTCTGCCATGCCTCTTTCTTGAAGGCAATTCATTGTATTACTGCAGTGAGCTATTTAATGGTACATGCATTATAATTAAGACTTGTAAGTATGATTCACTTGCATATTATACTCATAATCACTTGACATAAATTGATCAAGGGTATAGATGTGTTTTAAAAAAGCCATATTGTGCAAAGAATAAATGTATCAAACTGAATTGATTTGATTTATGTGATTTCGATGGAAGTAATGATAAGTGCTTTCAAACAAGCCACCAAAAGTAAATAAACCCTAAAAAATAGAGGAAGCAAACCCTAAAAAATGGAGGGAAAAAAATCAATATAGAAATTTCCAAAAATGACAAAAAATCGGATGAGACATATTTTTTCTTTTTTGGAAGATTTTTTCGGAAAACATTTCTTGACTAGTCCTTTATTATGAATATTCAAACCAGCAAATTGATGACGTCATGCCCTCACAATTTTTCATGTATCGTCGTGCGCATGACAGATTGTCATTACAGCGCTTCCCTGTGCCTGGCAGATTGTCGTTACAGTGTGGGAGTGCGCATGGCAGATTGTCGTTAGGGTGTGGGAGTGCGCATAGGGTTAACAACATTCTGCCATGCGCACGAAAGTGCGCTAACAACAATCTGCCATGCGCACAGAAGCGCGCTAACAACAATCTGCCATGCGCACGACGGTATGTTATATTTGAAATTCGGGGAAAATTGTATTTTTAGCTAATACAGGTAAAAGCATAAAAGCATACACCTATACCAAAATATATCAGAGTTAATATTTGTTCTTTTTCATTTTGGGCAGTTTTAAGGCAAGTTTTTTATTAAAACAGCTGAAATATGAAATTTTTGTCAATTCTGTATATGAAATGAATAAAAAAATTGTGAGGGCATGAAATCATCACCTTGCATATTTGAATAATCATAACTACTGGTCAAGTGTTTCCTGAAAAAAAAAATGTGAATATTTCAGAAAATAAATTCCTTATTTCTTATCTGATTTTGATCACTATTGCACTGTTTTGCAGGGATTTTTTTCTTTCTTACGAAATAAACATATTGACACAAAAAGGGCAACATCTGCTGCAGCCAGAGGACTTGAACCAAGGGCCTCATGATTGATAGTCAATGATATCAACCACTGAGCCGCAACAGTTTATCAAAGAAAAGAAATTTAAGAAAAAAAATCACTTTCATTCCCCAATGACTGAATATATCTGTCTTCGTTTTTGTTTGTGTGTGTGTGTGTGTGTGTGTGTGTGTGTTTGTGTGTTTTTTTTTGGTTTTTTTTTGTATTGTTGCTTTTACGTAAGGATATGAGTTTCTGGAGTTAAATCATTTCATGCATGTCAACTGCGACCTTAAATCATCCTAGGCCCTTGTTGTTGACAAGACTCTCAGGCCAATGGCATATTACAAAACCAATAAACATTTCACAGCAGAACACTTGTAGCATGGCACCTTGGCTATCTAAACGAGACAAACGACTGTCACTAATCACACAATACCGGTCGATCATTGATGCCATACATTCCGCCGACAGAAATCCTGCATTGTACACCACACACAGTCTGAAATGTCAAACATGACCATGGCATTCAGGAAAACTGGCCTTGATATTTGTCATGAAGGTTTTTTCCGGCAGTCTAAACCTCCGCCTCCATGTCTGATTCATCACTACATGTACTTCAAAACCACTAATGAAATCAAAAGAAAAATATTATTTGAGTTTAATCACATTTCCAAAAAAGATGTTTTTTGATCACATTAATCATATTTTATAGACTGTTTTGACACTGAAATGAGCATCCCAGTGGACCATAAAGTGCAAATGACATTCAATACAGCAGGTGGGTTGCAAATGCACTGGCCTGTCATTCAGACTTGTGGCTCCTTTAATGCCAAATGCAAAGAGTACATACACAACAATCATAACAGAAAATACAGGATAGTTTGTGCGTTTGATTGTTTGTTTGTTTGTTTGTTTGTTTGTTTGTTTGTGTTTTTTTTTTGGGGGGGTTGTTTGTTTGTTTGTTTGTTTTTAAAAGTGAGTGAATGTCAAGCTGAGTCCATCTACTAAAATTAACCCTTCATGTGCCAGACATTCAGATGAACTTGGAAAGCTTTATTACTGGCAGTATGTTAGTAATTCACCCCCCCCCCCCCAAAAAAAAAAAAAAAAAAAAAAAAATGACCTGGGGTTGTAAAGTTAGCTAGGTAGCCCACTCAGTCCATTGGTGAAGAAAGCATCATCACGAGTGAGCTCCAAGCAGAACAGCAGGTGAAGTGTTGAATGTGCTTCATCAGAGGTTGAACAATCTAGACTTATTCCCATTTACCACTGAGCAAAACTCAAACTACAGGCAAAACATAATTTCAGACGGTTGAGGTTGGGAAGAATTATGAATCAAGTTTGCTTTCAGACTTACATGTATATTCCATGACAACCTGATGCAAGTTGCATGAAACCTGTATCTAAAACAAGTTTACGAACAAGCTCTTTTGCAAGTCTTAGAGGATTCAGAGTCCTACTAGATTTTAGATTTGATGAACAGCATTACTGTTGTAGGTGTGGGGAACCTTTGAAACACTTTGTTGTTCAGAAAGGACTACTGGCCCATATGACAGAAGCAGAGGTCTGAGTTTGTGGAAGAGGCTTAGCATGTTTACAGGCCAAGTTGGGTTGTGTATGTTTACACATGGTAAATTGGGTCTTCGCATTAACGTTTGTAAGGTTGATGATTATACACTCACTGGTACAAGAGATCGACAGTAAGCTTGTTAAATGTTTGAAATTCTGGTTGCTGCTGCATGTGTGACAACAACACCTGAATTGGCCACTACAACACAACTTGGAATTTTCTCTTAAGCTCCGGGGGATCGCAAATCAAACATGTTTTGCATGATTATTATGCAACTACAAGAGGGCACTCAAGCAATCATGTTTTCAGTAGGGTTTTTTCCCCTTTTTTCTTTTTAGTGAGTGCCTTACCCAAACATCAGTTCTTCTGTTGTGCTATCTCCCTCCACAGAAAGGAGAAACAAATGCTCTTCTGATATATTATATATCTACTGTATATAGTACTAACTTTATATTGAAAGGAGTTCTGACCTTAATTAGCATAAAATGTACTTGCCTACAATTATGAGATTTCTACAGTATGATTGTTCTCAATCACCATCTTGTTTTGTTTTTGTCAGATGGGGGTGTACTCAGTTTCAAACATAAGACTGAGAGCTGGAACTTAATTGACATCCCGAATCATTATCATTCCCCTAGTGGGGTATAGCCACACGGCTATACATTAATCCTCCAAATTGTCATCACTCTCTATAAAGGGATTTCTATTCAAACGCATCATGACGTCCACGCAATACATCCCAATTGACCATAATTCTGATTACACATTGACTGAGCTAAATTTTCCACCTAGGCACCTACATCCATGTTTTCCAGCTGTATTTCCCGTGGAGACAACAGGAGTTATGTAAGCACCGTCTCTTCTGTTTTAAGGGGGACAGTGGGAGATGGGGCAGCCAGAAACAACAGTGCTGTAATTATCTCCACAAAGGAGGTTATGTTTTTGTCGGTGTTGGTTTGTTTGTCTGTTTGCAAAATAACTCAAAAAATTTTGAACAGATTTAGATAAAACTTACAGAAAAAAAAGTTGATGATGAAACAAAGAGCAGATGATTATATTTTGGTAGTGATCCGGGAATTTTTCATGAATTTTTGAAGGATTTTTAAATCATTTGCCAGATAGGGTCAATGCACTTTGGAGTTCAGACTGCACGTATTTGAGGTTTGCATTTTCAGTGTGCACGTATGGGAGGAAATGAGCTGCTTGGCGGAGGTCTGCGCTCTTGGAGTGCTCTTCTACTTGTATATGACAATCACATTACAAGGAAATATTTAATATTTGAAAGCACATACTGTTAAAGTGGATATTTTCATGTGAGTAATATTTCGTGCTCCACTGGGTAAGATGAATTTCGCATGTTTTCAAATCTGCGGAATCGTAACACATGAACTGCTGGGAAAATAACAAGCAAAAATATCTGCATGTTTTAATTTTGCCCAGGTTTCTCATCGTGCACAAGCTGTAAAAATTTCCATTTTTAAAGTACATGCTTCATTAAAGACCATGTAGTACCAGTACTAAAAGTTCAATTCTTCCTCTCATGTAGCTTCCAAGACAATGGCTAATACATTTTAATAGCGTGAGCATGTACATGAGCGTGTGTGTGTGTGTGTGCCTGCATATGCACGTGTGTCTATTCTTTCACTTTACTGTTGTTGCTGTGGTTGGTATTGTTTCAGAGTACGGTATCACACAGTCTGCCGCGGCAATGACGATACTTCTCCCGAGACAGCTTTGATGAATCGGCCCTCTGTGCGCTAAGACAACACTCATTAATCAATAGTAATTATGCAGTGAATAGGTGTGTGATAACAGCAGGTCCCCAGGTCTGCTCTATTGACTCAAGAGCACAAAAGAGGGCGCAGCGAGAAGATTAACATTGCTTTCAGGGTCTTCTTAGTTCTTTTTTTCCCTCCACTCATTGTAGATGAGGAATATCCATAGTTATATTAGTAACAAGACTGCATTAGTCTGCACCTAACTTTAAAAAAAACATCTACATATAACACACACAAAAAAAGTTTTACTTTAGCAACTATAGGCATACACCTACAACTGTACACATATGTTTTCATGACTCCTTTCCAAGAGCAGATCATGAATATCTACATGTAAACATTTTACTTTGTTTTATTGGTGGTTTTTTTTTCAGTTCTGGTGTTTTTTCTTGGCATTTTGAACAACCTGGCAGAAAAACAACCTGGCACAAAATATACAAAATGGAGTGAGTTTGCAAATAGCCAATCTAACCTCTTATGACTATAAAAAAAAAAAAAACTGTCAGCACAGCCTGAAACCAAGGTTATTATCACTATGGCAACGATACATAATCATTCCCAAGAAAATCTCATCCTTCGCAGGGCAGACACAGGCTAAACAGAGCAGTCAGAGCCTATTATTGCAAGTGGAACTACCAGTTGGGTCTGAATTATCATAGGAGGTCAAACCCTTACCTTGTCTACATATTTTTCTCTTCATTGTGGTATATTTTTCTCTTCGTTGTGGTATATTATTCTCTTTACTGTGGTATATTTGGCCTCCATATAGTCAATTATCTTCTATCACACTCCAATTATTACCTTGATGTTTAAATCCCCTGTAAATATATTCAGTATGCAAGTCTGCATGTTTGATTTTTTTTTTTAAACTAAACATATTGTAATAATTCCAGGGAGAGATGTGTGTTTGCTTGTTTCTTATGTTTATTTGTTGGTTTGTTATATTCTATTTAATTATGGGATAAAGTACCTTCAATCAGCCAGGTAAGGCTATTTTTCCGACAGACCATGAATGCAATGTTACTACAACAACAACAACAACAACACAATGAGCAATTATCAAATCAAATTAACAACAAAAACAGTCATAGTGTAATATGATACATTATAACACAAACTAATTACCAATGACTGGCAGCAAATTAAATGTGCAAGATGATTCTAAACCATGTGACTACAATGTATGTCTTTGCATATCACGAGATATCGACAGGCATAAAAGCATATTTATCATCATTCAGGCACATGACATCCAAGAATACTACTACCAGCAATTCAGCGCAGATACCTGTTTATCTCTGCTCCATTAAACATGGCATTTAAAAGTCAAGGTAAACAGCACACAAGGAAATTTTGTGACGGCATGGGGAGAAATGTAATTGTACAATCCAAGGTATGCGCGACAACTAATATGAAGGGTTAGGACAGCAATGTGGGTCGGTTTACCACAGCCATATCAGTCCTGTATGTCTGTTCATTATCAATTGATTATCCCTCCAATAAAAATTAAACTGTGGATAAAATATGTAATTTCGTCATGATGTTATATCTTCTAATATACTTCCAACAGCTCAAACATGTATTTTCTTAGCATTTGTTCTTTTTACAACCTTTTCAGTCATCACTTGTAACTTTATTTTGAAAGTATCTCATTCAGGATCAACATGTGAATGTATGAACAAACTTGCATTATGTTTAACCTTTTGTGTTAAGTCTCTAACAAGTAATTCCAGAGACTCCACTTCTCCTGCTTTTGGTGGGAGATCTCTTTGAGGCCATTTTCTCAAAGTCTCCCGCCCTCCCCCTCGAATTTGAATTTCTCCCACCCTAGCCGTATGTCTCCCACTTAAGATTTAGCATTCTCCTGCCTGACATTATTTTTGTCATATATGTTTAGGAATAAGGCTAAGATAGCACCAGAGATCATCGACAACCCTACAGCTTCAGAGGCTCTCAAGCAGACCCAGCGCCCTGTTTCATTAAGTTGTTCATAAAGTTACGCATGACTTTATGAAAAACTGGAATATGAAGTGCCAGTATGTGTGCAAATTTTTTTCCCTACATTTTAACAAAGTGCGACTGTACAGTATGTCAATATTTCATCTACATTGGGGCAAAAATACACTTTCCACTAAAAAACCTGTGTGAACATGTAAGAATAATCATTATCATCTACAAATCTCAACTTCACCTATTGAATTAACGATGATTAGGAAACCCACTTGGCTTGCCATATCTAGGTCGTTTGTGAAGGCGTGTGTAACTCTACAAACAGCTTTATAGAAACAGGGCCCTGGATCCTCGCAATATTGTGCCCGTGTTTGCACAATCAGGCATGGGTTAAGACGGGAGAATCTCCCATTTAAAAGATGCTTTGGACTGCAGTCTCTAAATTCTGTGCCAGCAGTCATGTTGAATACATCACTGAGTAATTCCTCCTACTATAATCCCGGACGTACTCAGCAAGGCTAGCCTCCTTGGTACAATGCACTCTATGCCTGCCTGCATGAGGAATGGCTTGACGGGCAAATGTTATCTTGCTACCTTGTAATGCTGAAACATAGTGTTGCAACCACTTTTAATACCAGTATGTTTGATGGATCCCCTCTGGAAAATAACATGGATGTGGTAATACCCATAGACCCAAAACATACAATTGTTTATTTTAGTCCTTTCAATGACAGCCTAAGGCTTGCATGAACATTGAAGGTAACAAGGACTGAACATCAATCAATCATATACCGTGTAGGCCCCTTATCCTTGGGGGCATTCTCTTCTCTCTCGCTCCACCATCCCTTGCCAGTGGATAGAACATACGACTGTTCTGTATACATAAGCTGCTATTTTCGTGAGGGTTTGATTTTCGCACATCGAAGTTCGCCTGCAAACTTTGCATGCAAAAATGTCACCATGTGCCAGGGTATTGTATAGTGCATTTACAATAAGCCTTGGTGTTAATACCCAAAAATATCTGTGACTTCCTCAATCGAGAAAATATTTGTATGCAAAAATAAGAGCTAATATATTATTACGGAATGAGGGAAATTCGAGACACAGAATAATTCACCATCACGCGAAAACTTAAAGTTATAACAACTATATTCCTCCCTCTGAATTCCTCGGGCAGCATGGTCCCAGCTTCACTCAAAAATGAGCCATCTTGACTTCACCTGGGCCAAACAGGCCACACCTCCTTTGTATAAAATGCATATTCATGACAATATATAGTATTCTTATGTTACAGTCAAACCAGCCAGTAGACTATCCTGGTCAAGCTGTAATCTGATGTATCCCAGAGAATGTATGAAGTTTAGGCTGGCTATTCATTTGGTTTTGCCGATGAAAAGAATGAAATAATTTATACTTGTGATTTACTTACAGAATCGTTTTCTACATGTATGAGAAAAGATGATAAGTTTGGGGCAAAAATAAATGGGATTCTCTCAGATTTATCAACCAAAAAAAAAGTCTCAATCATAAAATGTCATAGCAATGTGGCTATCCATGCCATTTACAGGCAAATGATTACAAAAATAGTGACTCAACATAAAATGATACATGACATCAGAACTGGCATAAGGCACTATTAACATACTGTAAAACATGATATATTCGCGGCATGAATTTTTCGCGAATTGGAGCCGACAGCCTTTTTCGTGGCATGAATTTTTCGCGAAGTGCCACTGGCGTTCAATGCATATAATGTAAACATGAACTTTCGCGTGCATTTTAATTTCGCGAATCTTGGCGCTCGCGAAATTCGCGAAATTAAAGTGCATGCGAAAATTCCTTGTTTTACAGTACCTACCCTTAAAGGGACTGTACAGTACTGGTTGAGGTGAGGATTCAGGTTTATAAAATATTTCTCTGTGTGTGTGAGATAACGAGAAACCTCTTATGAAATATGAAAGAGCAATTTCAAGAAGGATTCAACATTTATTTGATGAAAATTGGCCTTGAAATGGTTGAGATCGATCAACAACAAAAAAGTGATCCTAATAAAATTGACAGGCCGCGGCTTTTATTAGGATCTCTTTGTTTCACCTTTTTTTTAGATATCGCAGTCATTTCAAAATGGATTTTCATCAAATAAACTTTTGATTCCCCTAGAATTGTATGCTCTTTAACATTTCAGAAAAGTGGTTTATAAATATCACGTTACAAGCTGAATCCTCACCTCAACCAGTACTGTACACACGTCCCTTTAATGTCTGTTGTTTGCCCATTGGGGCGCGCACTGGAGTGCTTCCTTTGCCGACTGGCACAGATGCCTAGAAACTACTTGTCAATGAACAGAGATTAACTAATCCCCTAATCCATATCATTAAGTCATCTTAGCCTTCTCTGCTGAACTGACACACAGCTAAGCCTGAGTGGATTTGCAAAACTACAACTAGGTCAAGTTTCAATGGATCACTGAACCCCAGAGAAAAAAGCTTGGTAAGTTTTAAGACTAAGTGCCCGAGAATTTGAAGGGTTAATAAAGAATCATTGTGAGTCTCCTCACTAAAAGAAATCAACTGCAAAAAATAAGGAAAATACTAAAAGAATCAATACCTACTTCAGTGAGTAATATAAACTGGACCTTGTGACCTATTTAATAAACAGCCTGAAAACAGAAATCAAAAACTCTCAAACAAAGTCACTTCACAATTTGCACGTTTTATTTGCGTCATCGATCGAAGCCAAAGAAAAGCACAAACAAACAATCTCTGAAGGGAATTGCATTGCAAACTATGACACCTGATAGGTTTCACCTTTGAAACTGAAAAACCAAATAGGCCAGTCACATGTTAATACATTCCAAATATAATCTTTCTTTTTTTTTCTGAGTATAAGGTAGGATATTATGGAGGTCACAGCAAAACAAACACTGTTTGTTACATGTGATCTACATAACCAGTTTCCATAAAACATGATTACCATAATATGAACACTCCTGTTGCCACAAATACGTACCAAACACCCACATCAGGATCTCATCGATATGATATGATTCATATTTATAGACAATGCTCATTCCAACCAGGAAATGGTTGATTTTCCATACTGCATATAAACACTTTTTATTTCTCTCTTTCTTTTTCTTTTTTTGGATAAAATAGGAATTCACTAAAGTTTTGATTGGTAGTGTTGTATTTTAGAGATCGAACATCATGTGCACAGGGAACACATATTGTTGTATTGCTGCGCAAACACCAAGATACTATACTTTACAACAGCAACTATCCAATGAAATATCCCACAACTGTATGTGTATGTGTAAATCATTAAATGAACATTCTGCCCACAGTGGATTCTTTTTTACTAAAAGTATCATTGATCACTAAAGCACCAGACCAGTAACAACACTGAACTACAGTGCGTATCAAAAAAAACGCAACAAGATTTAATTTCAAATTTGTGAAGATTGTGTTAACTTAACACCAAAGCGAGTAACAACATCTTAAAGCCACATAACTCCTCTTTCCAGTGATATCTTATTTATTCTTACACGGTCATGGATGGCTGAGTAATCATTCTTTTTGGACAAGGGGTCAAATTGGACTTGGGACCAAGTTTCAGTTTCTGCATTCAACTATGACATCGATTTTCGTAGAGAAAAGCTGAATGTCTGTTCTGGACTTTGTGGAAACGGTTTGCTCCTAGGGCCCTTCTTCTTTGAAAACAACATGAAAGGAAATAAAAACTTACAAATTTTAAATGAAATGTGATTCCTGAATTAATGGAAAATTTTCCTGTGCAACAAAGGAGTGTGTTCAGATGCCTATGGTGGGCACAGGATGGCGCACCAGCCGATCGACTAGTTGAAGTAAGAAACAGATTGGCCGAGGTATTTGAAAATTGAGTGATTGCCTTGTATCATGATGTGGAGTGGCCACCACGATCTCCGGATCTGACTTGTGACTTTTTTCTTTTGGGTTATCTCAAGAGCAAAGTGTTCATTACCCCTCCACCTGACATTGCTACTCTGAGGCAAAGAATCACTGATGAGTTTGAAGCTCTACGCCACCAAGCCCCAATGATACCCAGGGCTGTACGTGAGAAGGAGAAAAGAGCTAATCTCTGTGTGGAAAGAAATGGTGGCCATGTTTAGGGGCATGGGATGTAATGTTAAAAAGAGATACTAGTATCCGAAAGAAGACAATGGTAAGTTGCAATCATTACTTTCATTAATTTCATTAATTGTGATCATTAATTTCATTAAAATTAATTTCATTATTCCGTTTGTTTAGTTAATTTCTAATAAGGTGCATTGATTCTTGCAGTGCCTAAACTTGGTCCAAAGTCCAATTTGACCCATTGTCCAAGAAGAATGATTACTCAGCCATCCATGACCATGTAAGAATAAATAAGATATCATTGGAAAGAGGAGATATGTGGTTTTAAGATGTTGCTACTCACTTTGGTTTAAAGTTAACACAATCTGCACAAATTTGAAATCAAATCTTGTTGCGTTTATTTTGATACGCACTGTATAGTGAATAATTAAAGTTTGTTCTTTTTTATGCCTATTTCCACAAAGTGCATTGTTAACACATTATCCCATGGACTGTTCAAAATTTTGGTCTTTCGTGTCATGTTTCTCTCTACAAACCCTTCTTTATAATGCTTAAACTATCCAATTGTGTGGGGGGTTTTTTTGTGAATTCATTTTTTTTTTTTTTTGCTTCCATCAATACAGGAATATGACATTAGTGTATCAAAGACATATAGTGAAAAGTTCCCTAAATTTCTCTTAAGAAAATGCAAAATCAGTAACATTTCATGTGGAAAATAATAATTGAGGAGTGCTACTGTGTGCATGTAGGCCTATGAGCACATGGTATCACACTCAGACTATTGTACAGGTGAACAGCACTCATACCCACAAAATATAATGTTCCAAGTCGACTTCCAGACAAACAAATGGCTTACAAATCTTTAAAAGTTGTATCAATTGTTCACAGCTTCCCCAGGTTATACTTCATTTTCACAATCTTAGTTCAGAACTACTTCTGACAAAATTTTCTCTACCAAACTATCATTTCCATCAAATGAAAATATGATGGTACCAGCAGCTTGAGAAAATCAATATTATTCACACAGAAAATAAAAGAGGAACGAATTGCACAAATGACCCCGACAATTTCCTCAATCTTTCAATTTTAATGGGTGCTGAATCCTCAGCGTCAGCGTTTAGTATTACAAATGCTGACTTTACTCTGTCATGTGAAAAAAAAGCTGGGTATCAATGCTGTATAAAAGTTGAAGAGTTTAGTATAGCTAGAGCACAATAAACGTTTGGGGAACTTTAAAGTGCCTTTTCACTCTGTTACTCTGTTCAAGTTTCCTTTACTACAGTAAGCATTCTTGTTGCTGTCTATGGAATCATCCCTACATCAACCATTTTCTAGCTCCCCTATGCTGCTACAGTCAGGAAAGGTTTGTGGATAGTCTGGGGAAGCAGCCAAAATAAACAAAAATAAACAAACTCTTCGTCTCTCTCTAATGTCACAATACAAATGAAATGACTAAGATAACAGGAAATCAAAAATATCTAACAGAGCAAATACTGTAAGTGTACACATAATGTGTTATTTTAACAAAAGTGCTAGGCTTTTAAGAAATGTAAACTCACTCGTAACAAATAGTTCCGCAAAGCCATATTTGTGCAAAGGGAACTATCAAAGCACATACTTTAAAGAGAATATATGATTAGGTCCACTATAAATCATATATCACACAAACACTGGGGGATTTTGATATCAATATTGACACAGCATGACTAAGCCATTCAAAGCGTGCAAGATGAAAAGTAACATTTTTTTTTAATTCTATAATCCGCACAGGGATTTTGCTCGAAGAAGTCACTCTTATCATACGTTGCTGGCATCAAAGATTATGTAGATGTGGATATAAACACATAATCAATACAAGGTATCCTGTACAGTATGTACACAGGCATATGGGTATGGTTAGTATGTCCGTCAGTGCATATTCACAGTGAAACAGTAGACATACTGATATATCCGTTGTCATCTTACTCTTGGTAAAGGCCTACAATGTATTTCAATTTCACTCAAATTTCCCTTCAGCAGCTGGGTTTATTTCATCACGGTCATAAAAAGATATTGTGTTCTTCCCTGTACATTCTCCTTCAATACAATATACCTTCCTGGTTTCTAAAAAGCAATATCCAAGTCTATGCAAATTGCATGCTGCCATACACGGAAGGCATGTCAAAATCCTGTGCTTGGTTTCCTTGGTGGACAGATACAGCTGTAGGTTAGCCAAAGCACATGTATGCGCTTTCACGATTAGATAGTGTCATCATCCTGGAAATCATGATTCATATTACTCTCTCTCTCTCTCTCTTTCTTCCTCCCTTTTTCTTCTTTCTCCCCTCTCTCTATCTCTACATCTTTATCTATCTATCTATCTACTGTATCTATCAATCTCTATCTCTCTCTCTCTCTGTCTGTATCTATCTATCTATCTATCTATCTATCTATCTATCTATCTATCTATCTATCTAGCTAGCTATCTATCTAGCTATCTATCTATCTATCTATCTCTATATATATATCAATCTATCAATCTATCTTTCTATCTATCTACTGTAAAACGAAGAATATTCGCATGCATTTTAATTTCGCGAATTTTGCAAGAGCCAAGATTCCCAAAATTAAAATGCATGCGAAAGTTCTTGTCTACACCAGATGCATTGACTGTTAAGGCCACTCGTGAAAATGTCATGCTGCAAAAATATCATGTTTTACAATATCTGTCAATATATCTATCTATCAATCTATCTATCCATCCATCGATCCCTCTATTCATCTATCTAGTGTATTTATCTATCTCTTCCTCTTTGTCTTTGTCATTGACTACCTTTTTGTTCTCTCTACCTGGTGATGAATTTCTTGGAAAATGCAATCAAAGCACAAGATCCTGCAGGGGCATGATTCAGGAGGACATATCAAATAACCTACATTGGAGAGCTCTGTGATGCAGTGCCGGTGCAAAAGGCACCCCTGACTTATCATATAATATGCAGGAGCACTGGATTTTGTATCGCAGCAGGCAGAAAATATATTCAAAATTGTGCATTATTCAGTATCTGCAGTCGGTGAGCAATATATGGCATGTATTGATGTAACCATCCTCTCCTTTCTGACTTTATGATGATGCTGGGTGGGGGTGGGGAGGGGGCATGGGGGGGGGAGGGAATGGGAGAGGGGGAATCCTAAAGAACATTGACATTTACAGTATATGATGGAACAATGAAAAAAGTCATGACACACAGACAAACAGACACAAAGACACATATATATGATATACTGCTATACGCCACATCCGGCCGCAGACACTGCTGATAGCAATAACAGGTCTGGCAGCTTCTGTCTGCTGTCTGTGTCGTGTGCCATGTGTGGCCCCCTCGCTTGACGGAGCACCACAGCACGGATCAGGCAGCAAGAGAGGCTGGTAAATTATTAAGGAAATCGTGTTTGCACAGGGCTTCAGGAGGGAAGGGTGTTGCAGTTCACTTTATGAAGAGTGCCTCATTCCTAATCCTCATCCGCATCTCAAGTCTGTGGCAGCATTTTTCCCCCTTGTCTCTCTCTAGCCTTCTTTAACCCTGTCAATTCCATAAGCAGCTATATTACATAATATGTGAGTAGTATTTTGAAGCACTGGTCCTCCGGGGGTTAAAGACAAAGGCAAAGCCTGGTCCCCAAAGAATCAACCTACACTGATGTTGGGAACTCAAATATCAGCTTCCAAATGGCTAAAAACACCTTCAAGACAAGGTGGGGGGTATGCGGGAGGAATTTTAGTTCCCCGTGGGCGTATGCACAGAAGATTATTGTTTATTCTGGATAATTTTTTCTCGCTTGTCCTCGTTACGGAAAGAGCAGAAGTGGATGAAGATATCCCTGTGCTTTTGATACAGACATCAGTTTGGAGTGGAGCCCTCAGCCAAATCCGGGTCACAGATTTAATGTAACCACATACTCAATACATCTGAGTTTTGGATGAGAGAAGTTTGTTCTGCGAGTTAAAGGGATAGTATGATTGGTTGAGGTGAGGATTCTGCTTTTAACTTTTTGCGAGATGCTTAGAAATCACTCTATGAAATGTTAAAGAGCATACAATTCTAAGGAGAATTCAAAGTTTATTTGATAAAAATTGGTTCTGAAATGGCTGAGATATCCAAAAATAAAATAAAACAAAGCGATTCTCATAAGAGGTGGATCCTACCTTTTATTAGTATCACTTTATTTTATATATGCTCTTTCATATTTCATGAGAGGTTTCTAATTATCTAAAAAATCATCATCGAAAAATATTGGAAACCTGAAGCCACAACTCAGTCGAAACTGTACCATCCCTTTAAACCAGAATATCAGCCAGCAGTAGGGGTGAGTGTGTCACAATGAAACTGCACTCCACTTTCCAGGCAAGCAATGATGAAAAGGAGACACCATTTCAATTTTGTTGCCCCATCTCTTATGAAAAAAAAATTGTCGTGACATTACATTGTAATATCCTATAAGATCGAAGCATCAAATCAGGTGAAACAAACGACATAAGTGGTCACAATAGAACCATAATGACCAATTAATGTTTGTGATCATTGCCTCCTAACATTCTCATATTTTACTCAAAATATTTATTCATCAAGAAGGAAATGCTTTGTTTTGTTTACTGTAAGGCAAGATATATTATTTGCAGCGAGAAATTTTTGTGAATTGGAGCCGACAGCCTTTTTCACTGCATGAAATTTTTGCGAATTGTCACTGGAATTCAATGCATAGTGGAGACAAGAACTTTCACATGCTTTTGAATTTTGTGAATCTTGGCTCTTGCAAAATTGGTGAACATTTCTGCTTTTACAGTGACTTACTTTCATTTTTATCTTTTTTCCCTTGGATACATGAAGTTTATTTCCCTCGCAAAATGATTAGGCCTATATCATACGAAGGGTGCGGTAGACAGTGTTTGCGCCGATTGTATGCAAGATTCAGGTAGCAGAGAGTGGGGTGGGGATGGGGTAGTTGGAGAAGATTTTTTTTTTTCTAGCTGGAGACAGACCCATAAATATGTCAGTACACGATAAAACCTGTTGCTAGGAGACAAGAGGTACGGAGAAGACATCCCTTTTTTCCTCCTGTCTCCAGGATGTGGAGGGGGAGGAAGATCCTATTCTCTGTCAGCAGACATAAAAAAGCTGTAATATCATCTTGAGATGCCATTCATTAAACAGACGGGAAATGGAAGCTTAAAAAGCTGACTTTCAAAACGTGACTCTGTCGTTCACAATGCCGCTTTGCCGAGAAAGAGCACTGTCCTCAGCTGCCACTGAAAAGAAAAAGAGCATATTCCACGATTACACAGACCAAGCTTCTGAAGCTGCTTTAGCTGTCTAGGTAGATGAACCAGGTACCAGTGACATTGTCAACAACAGTTAAAAAAAAATACACACACATACACACACACACACACAAACACACACAAACACTATACATACAAATATTGATTTTTTTTTTTAAGGTGGAAGTGCGGGTAAACACTAAAAGGCAAAAAGATTATTGAATAAGGGTGGTTGAACTTGTATGTCATTCTGTCAAGTCTGTGGCGTCAATACTTGCTATTAATGAATCTATTTTCTCATAGAGTTATGTCTTCAGCGAAATATTTGAAACTTGATCTTGACACAAACATCGCCAACCTTTCTCTCTCTCCCTCTCTTTGAATACACAAACACACACAAACACAACACACACTATATATATATATACAATCTTGTAGGCCTTATACATATCATTAAAAAAAAGAAATTTAATGTATGTTTCATTTGTTTTTGTATGTATGAGGATTTCTCTTACATGCTACAGGAATTATCTTTTGAAAAATAAGCATCTGCTTGAAGAATGTGCACGTTATGGCAGATATATGAAGGTATAATACTTTGTATAATTCTCACCTGTACATGCCTTAAAGGGAACCCAAACCCAAAGAGAACTGTGGATTGAGTGAAAGCAGCACATTAGCAAAACTAGGGAGGTGAGTTTAACTCACCTCCCTGATAGAACACATCCGTCAAAGTTTGAGGAAAATCAGATAATCGATGCAAAAGTTATGAATTTTTAAAGCTTTGGTGTTTGAACCGCTGGATGAGGAGACTACTTCTGTAGAGGTTATGATGTACAACTGTATGTGTGGACAACGATACCAAGGAGGATACCATTGAGGACAGGCAAAATTAGCCTGTCCTCAATGGGTTAACATTGGTAGTATCCTTCCCCAACCAATTATTAGTTAGCATTTCTCCCTGGATATGTCATCCACCTGTTTGATACTCTCCTTGTGTGCCCAGAATGAAGCCAGGCTACTAAAGTAATTATCAACTCTGTGTAAACATCTCTTGCCTTGATGCTCTTTAACGACCCTCTCCACCTACTGGTTTTTACAGCAAATACCTCAAGTGTCCTAGGATGATTTCACTCACCGCATAATCCTTCGCAGCCTGCCCCAGACAACAATAGCAAAGGTACTAAACTTTTGTCCAGGACCAGTGGAAACCCTAAAAATCAATGAATGCCGCACACATATTATTCCCCTCTGAATGCCTATTACCGCCTATCTGGGCCATTAAAGCTACAGCAGCCTTCACTTGCACAACAATAATACATTGTACCTGTTGGATCAAACCTAACTTTTCTTTGACATCTATGTGTCAGAGAGAAAACACTACATGATGTGTTCTGAAAGGAAAAATAATGGAAATGATAATCACTTTGAGACCAAATAACTCACTAGAAATATATTTAATATGATATAATATGTATTGCAGAAAGCATTTGTCATAACTTTCTGCAACTACATAGGCATTTTTCACATTTATGAGCAGAAAAAGAAAGAAATACAATTTCTTCTAGTATTTGTTGATTGATAACAATCAAGTAACTGGGATAGTAAGTATGATAGATTTGCCTTCACAACACAAGATAAGCCAGCACACTTTCTCTGGAAATGCATCATGCCCTTTAAACTCACGGAATGTCCTTTCTCATAAGGGTCTACAATAGTCCTTGTACAATACCTATCATCAACCCAAGAAGGTGAGAACGAGTCTCAGGGTTCGTTTTTTTTTTTTTTCTACTACCCCCTTTTCCTCCTCACATAAAGAAGGGATGATCCTTTGGAATAAGTGTGTCTATGTGACTTGACAAAAGATAGTTTCACCGACTAAAGGAGATTCTGTTTTTGTGTTGCAGAGCACACATTGTTGGTGATATCCATACTTCCCATACTTGACAAGCTGTGCTGTGTATACAGTGTATATTGTGAAATAAGCTCCTTTGGCAAACAATGCACATGTGACTAAACATGTACTTCCAGCATGCTAATTCAACACACATCAAAAAAACAAACAAACAAACAAACAAACAACAAGAAATTCCGGTCCAGTAAATCTTGATATCTCTATAGGGAAGTGTGTGCACAGAGGGCACGGGTGCACAATGTTTTGAAGTGGTCAGAAAGCAGATTACACTTAGACTGGGCAGGTGACATCATGTGTCGGGGTCAGCATGAAAAGTAGCAGGTAAAACATCACATACGTTTCTGCTGTTTTCTTTCTCATGATATTGAAAGAGATGCATGGAAACGAGCAACTTACTAGTAATCAAAAGATTTTGAGCCCTGAAATAGTTTTGAAAAGCTCTTGAAAATCAAACCTGCAATAAATGCCACATCATGACCAGGAACACAAATTAATGTTTATCCTCATTCATGTAGATCCATTTCACAATTTTGGGAGCGAGCATGCTACAAGCTATAGTGTAAAAATCCTAAAATGAAAATGCTTATGCTCTCTCCTTCTCCACAGCTTTCTCTGTGTCAGACTTGAATACAATACAATATATTCTTCCATTCATTTAGATTCTGACTGTTGTTGATTATTAGAGCAGTGGGGATAGCTGGAAATTTGGTCTTGAATAAATGCAGTATTAAATACATTTTCAATACAATTTTTAAGACTAAAATTTGGTCTAATACAGCAAGCAGTTCAAGTGTCAGCAAATGATATCAAAGATTACACCAGTTTCTGCCATATTCTTTTTGTTGTTCTTTTTTAATGTCTCTTTGCAGTCCATGTCAATTACATTTGATAACATATAAGAAACATTGCCACAGTAGTTTAGAAAACTTGTATATAAGCAGGGGGAATATACAGCATATATGCAACATGCACTGCCCTTTTTTTTTTTGGGGGGGGGGGGGGCTAGCTTCCTCGCCACTGAGGGACAATGACCTATATTTCACAGGAGAGTGCCTGCTAAAATGAGGTGAAGAGAACTGAAGTGTTCCGCAGTTCTGCATGCTAAAAGCCAACCCGAGCATACATTAAATCTCATTTTGGCCGGAGTACACCTAACACGTACGAGCCATACATTTGGAAAACGGTAGCTCACACCATTGGAGGGACGTACAGTGATGGGGGGGAAAAAAAACTGTCACGTGCCTTATTCAAGATGACGATGTATAGATGGATGGACAGAATAACACACATACCCATTTGATTCGAACTGAGGATGAGAAATATCAGTGTAGTTATTCTGGCCTGGTATATGGTTACAGGCAAATAAACCGAGAAATTTCTTGAAGAGATGTCACAGGTGTGACAGTGCCTCCCTACTCTCAAAATCCTCTGCGTAGCTCACCATCCATATGGATTACTCTGTGTGCAACTGAGGCAACAGTACTTGAAAGAGCTGAAATGTACAGCCCAGAAGAATATTGATACATTGTAAGTAAAATGGATATATCACAAAAACAGATGAGGTATGCAAAACAGTTCCCATACATAACAACACTTCAGCAACTTGCTCCTACAGTAGCTCTGTGAATGAAAAGTTTTGTAGAAGAATAAATATCACCTCCTCTTAGTCTCTCTTTTTTTTTCTAAGCTTGCCAACAAGATTTGAGCCAACAAATTAAAGTAAACCCTTTTATCCCTCGGAGCATTAACCATTTAAAAAAAGAAAAATCTGCATAGAAATATATGCTTCTTTGCGCAGCATAACTCACGGCAAACTGTAAGGACAAGCTCTTGTGGAACTTGAGAAGGATCCAATACAAGAGTCATCACCTTATATCAAAACTTTAACATTGGGCCCAATATCAGCCTTAGAATTAGAAGACATTTAAGCAGGAAGGTGGCCCTGTCTTACTTCCTTGGTGAAAGAAAAGGTACGTTTAGGAACTTTCAGGGTTCAGGCTTTGGGGCACAAGGTCCACCTATTCTAGTATGAGTAAATTATACAATGCTCCATGACCTACATTGTAGCAAAATCAATGTTAACCATATAAGTCATATCATATTAAACGGTCTACACCTGGTAGACATAAATCCTGGCCAGTGATTGGTCAAAATGCAATCATGTGACTAATACAGATAGAATACAAATTGACAAATCAGATAGCGAGCAGTGACGTCACATTAGGTATACAATTCAGGATATGACTAGTTGCCTGTGGTGCTGGAATGATATATAAAAGAAAAAATATTGCTCAGTCTTTCATTGTAATAACACTTGACATTTCCCTTGAAAGTTAATACCAGTACACCGCTAAAATGGCAATACATAGTACCTGTAGGGTTTTGTACTAGCAGTCACTGAATACTGCGCGCATGGCTTTGATCCCCATGTTCTTTCATATTCTCCTGACAGAAAAAAAGCACATACTTCAGGGAAATATTGAAACCATAAAAAGGGAAAGACTGTTTCAATCTGGCCAGTGATCTCTGTCTAGTCCCACCTCTGTATATAATACATGGCGTGTCTTTCATCACGGTGACCAGGAATGTGAGCATGTCTGTATGTCTGCAAGTCAGTCTCTGTGTCTGTCTGTCCATCATGCCTATCTCCAAGGTCTGTCTGTCTGTCTGTCTGTCTGTCTGTCTGTCTGTCTGTTGATCAACATCTGTCTATGAAGTTAAATATATGTGAGCAAGAGTTTGCAACACTGCATACTTTCTGTACATAATGCCTACAGTGTACGTGGGTGGGTGTGTGTATATGTGTGTATGCAATGTTGGGGAGAAAAATTAGATTTTGTGGACTGTATCCCGTGCCCACGCCAAAGATACAAGCTTCCATGTCTTGTCTCAGACAGTGGTATATATCCCTCTATATAACCCGAAAATTCTTCCCCCATCAACAAATAGCCTGTTTGCCCCCGCACTGCAAAGGGCAGTGAAAGCTATTGGATCCACTCTGCCTATATCCATCACATACAGATGGCTACACGAACTGACAGTGTATTACCTTTCATACATGTTTGTTGAAGAAAGGAATCTGTGAAAGACATAATACATTGGTCATCAATTCCGCACACATGCCTGTCCCGTGAATTGGCCCAGCCATCAGAAGCCGAATGGAATGCTTCATCCGTCTCCTCGCCATAAGAGAAAACGGATGCGTTCACACTGGACAGCATTTCGCCCTCATACACGGTATATCTACTAGTCATATGAGAACACCTGACTTAAAGGGATGGTAGGCCCTATAGTTTTGGATGAGATGGGGCTCCAGGTTTCCAAAATTTTTGTGAGATAATGAAAAACCTCATATTAAAAGAGCACACAATTCTACGAAGAATCCACAGTTTACTTGATGAAAATAGGTTTTGAAATGGCTGAGATATCGAAAAACAAAGAGGTCCAAAAAAAAGGCGGGACCCACCTTCAATTACTTAGGACAACTATTCTTTTTTTTTTTTTGAAGGGAAGACCTCTCAGCCATTTCAAAACCAATTTTCATAAAATAAACTTTGCATGAGTAATTCCTCTTAGAATTGCATGCACTTTAATATTTTGTAGGAGGTTTCCAATTTGAAAACTGCCCCTGTTCTTAAAGTACATACAGTTTGTGCATATAAATCCATCTACAAGTTGTATAAATACACGTACCATACACTGCACTCAACAAATATTTTCAATGCTTTCAACTTTCTGTTGGCAGACATCAAACCAAACAACACAATATGAACATCCTTTGGTGCCTCTAGAATAGACGGATACAAATAAAAGAAACAAAACTGATATCTGACATTCAGAAAAGTAGCAGTATCAATTGACATAAAAATATTTCGCACTTCCTTACTACAGTACAGATGTACCATTGGGGTACAAAGTCTGTGATATTCAACACTACTCCATTCGCTCTCTCTATAACAAAAAATTAAAAATAAACGAATCACAAGATATCTTCCTTTTTTCCTCATTCATCTCAGTTACAGGAAAGGATGGCATTGCTGAAGTTTACGATGTAAACAACATTTTTTAGTATGCAATGTACTATGTGTTTTCCTAAGAGTAAATGGTTGGTTTTAAGTGTTTTCCTCCACAGCCTCCAATCTGAAAAATATCAAACTGACTGTTTCAAAGAGAACAATTTATACTAGAATGCATCTTGTTGTACACTGTATGGTATTAAAAGATCTATTGTTGTACCTACTGAGAATAGGAATGTATTTCTTGTCTGGAATGACATACCAGCAAATATAACTAGCCCTGTCAGCACAGTATGTATACCATGTCATACAGTACCCTAACAGAAAGACTGCTACCGTGTACTGCAAAAAAAAAAAGCTACTGTTTTAGCAATGTGAAACATACAAATGTGTTGACAGAGCAAAGTGTGCATCTAGGTATTTATCCTGCCCTAAATAAAGAAGAAATATATCCAGCACCATACACTCATGCATTTACTTGGTTCATGAATGTTAATCCATGCCCCAATATTCCAACAACTCTGAACATCCATACATCAAGAATCCACATACCGTACGCATAACAGGATCAAATTCCTGTATGTTTCTAGTCCAAGAGAATAATTCCACAGGGCATGAGCTAAATACATTTAAATGGCAATAGACAAGAAGAAAAGGCGGGAGAAAAAAACAAAACAAGTGGGGTCATTACCCTCCTCCGTCAACACACCTACACAAGAACATTCTTGCCCACACAAAAATGTGGCCAACCAGGGAGGTGGAAAGCCACCTCCATGGGCCAACTGTGGAGCTCACTGAGAGGCAAACACTGCACACTGCCTGGTGCTATTTCTGACCGTGAAGCCAAAAAGCCGAGCTGTAAATTGAAATACACTTTGAACGTGTCTGTCACAATGTCTCCTGGGTGTAGACAAGTGTGAAAACAAATCGTTCAAACCCCAGATGGCCCTGGCAGAACCTCCAGACTTAGAGGCGGTCCCAAGTGACAGACCAATGAAGCATATTTTCATCATTTTTCCATCATATCAAACATGTCACTGACACATTTTGGTTGAGGTGACGCAGATGGCAAACACATACCATTTTAAACACAATTCCAGGTCCAATTATCTTTTTTTTAAATATATTTCAATCATACAGATTACCTCTTTCAGAGTGATTTTCACTCAATCATTCAAAAGCAGGATTGGGAAACCAGCATTATGACATTTGTTTTCATATTTTTCTTAATGATTTCTTAATAATATGATAATATTATCTTATATAATATATCAATATTTTTCATAGAGTCACAGCAACACTGCAGAATTATGAAGGATAAACACATTACTTGGTTGAAGGCAGGGTATGAAACAGGGAAGAGGGAAGAAGCATATTGTAAAATACAATCAACCAACATCATCTTAAAACTCTGTATACATGTAGCACTCCACATCTTCTTACATAGAAAATGTGTGCAATAAGGAGAAAAAAATAAACCAAAAACAATGAAACAAATAATAAGTGCAAGAGTAGTTAATATCAAAGGACAGCTTTAGACTCAAATGTTCTAATCAATCAAGGCATGGACCTAGATAGAGAAGAAAAAGCCCTGAGACAACTATCAAGTCTTCATGATCGGCTGCTGCACTACGATTACAACTGCAATTTCCCCCTGGAAGGGAGGTCGAATTTTGATAACTGCAGCAGCAGACACATAAATCTCAGATTTTATATCCTCCTCCTTAGACCCAGCAACCACATTACTCAGTATTCACACAAAAAAAATAAATAATTTTCTTTTAAGCTCATATCCTTTGCTAACAACTGAGAGGTGGATCATTTACAGATAGAATGCTCATCATACTTGCTATTAACTTAGAAAAAAACCAAACAAACAAAACAAAAGATAGTATCGAATAGGAGGAAATGAACTACATTCCAAAATTTTCAGGCAGGAAGCCGATCAGAAGTCCAACAAGAGAGACGTGGACCGTGGCTACACAGGCTGGCAGTGTGAATCCACCCTCACGTCAGGGTGAGATAAAGCTGACTATTTGACCAGCCGGCATTCCATAGTACCTAGAACAGCCACGGCTGGCCTGGGTGCATTCACAGAAATAATTAACCTACAGATGCAGACTATTCAGTCCGTACTGTCTTTGTAACCATCAGGGTTGGGTCATCAACAATACCATTGGCAGTCCATATTCTGTCCCAGCATGTTGTTCTTTTTGCAATTGACCAGTGTTTCCTATGCAGCACATATACATTGTAATAATACCTAAATTTAATCAAAAACATATTTTCATAGTTGACACTGATCAACAATGCTAACTAGCTGTGTGTGACAACAGTTCACATGACTGAGAACCAACAAAAATGGCAACGTTATTAAGGAATTGTTTCCCTTTTTTACATCTAGCCGGAAATAATCCCCTACTGAAAGCACATGCATGGAAGTAATGCTGCACGTTTATATACCAACAGTGAAGGAGAGTCAATTTATATCTTTTCATTTGCTACGACTTTTTGTCTTTAAAAAAAGTCAACAGTGAATCACACAGAAGCTTGAACACCAAGCATATACAGCTGTAATAAATACTTCCATTGATTGCCTGCAGCCATTTAAAGGGATGGTACAGTATTGGTAGAGATGAAAATTGGGCTTTAACTTTTTTGCGAGATACCAAGAAAACACTTATGAAATAGTACAAAGCATACCATTTCAAGAGGAATTCAAAGTTTATTTGATGAAAATTGGGTTTGGAATAGCTGAAACATCCAAAAACAAAGTCAAACAAAACGATTGTAATAAAATGTGGCTCCCACGCTTTATCAGGATCGCTCTGTTTTCGATATTTCAGCCACTTCAAAATCAATTTTCATCAAATACATGTTGAAATCCTCATGGAATTACAATCATGCTCTTTCATATTTTATAAGAGGTTTCTCACTATCTTACCAAAAATTATAAAAACCTGAAGTTAAGTCTAAACCAAAACTATACGATTCCTTTAAAGTACATACTGGATTTTCACACAGAACTTCAAAGTATACACAAAAGCAACACTTTGTATCTTCTCTTCTGTTTGTTTTTTTTATATGCTTCAACAATAATGTATCTCATTCTGTGTGTAAAAGTTCAAACATATACCATTAGCAGAACTGATACTAACTCTGATATTCATCAAGCTCTGCATAACTGGAAGCACGTATGGATTTAAAGGGGAATGTTACCCCAAATGTCTAAATACATGATGAAGTGAGTCAACGATGTAATTTCATATCTTTTCTTTTGGTTTTTATTAAATAACAGAGACTCCAACTCTCCCGCTTTCGACGGGAGATCTCCCGCTGAAAGCCCATTTTGCACAATCTCCCGTTCTCCCGCTTGAGATTTGATTTCTGACGCCCTGGCTCTGTGTCTCCCATTGGAAAGGATTTCTTACTTATTGCTATATCGTATGTTGAAAAATAAGCCTTATAGATAGCACGAGAGAACATCTAGAACCCTAGCCTGGACCCCAGCCGCAAGGAATTTTGCGCTTCGCGCACATCAACTTGGAATCTCCCGTTTGCTAGGGGTTTCAGGCCGGAGAATCTCCAGATCAGAAGGTGCTCGGGGTTGGAGTCTCTGAAATAATATCGTGAAACTTGTGTCTTTGGTCAATAACTTAGCAAATCTACAACCTTCCAACACATCAAAGTCAACATCTCAATCTCTCTCAATCTCTCCAAACTCAAAACAAATTGGGAACACAGAAAGTATGCAATCTACTATTTATCGCTTCTTTTTCAAATCTAACGATGAGTGATATTTTGTAGAAAACAACTTGCAAATATGAAGTGTTATTTCACTTATATGTATATCCGGATCTCTATTTCCAGAGTTTTGTCATGACAAAAATGACTTTGCTATTACTAACATTTCAGAAATTTGCACCATCATGGCGGGTTTTTGTTTTTTTCAGGAACAATTTTTTGAAATATTTCAAATGCTTTCCATGTTATGGATGTTACCTATCCCCCACAGCAAAAATGGAAACAGATCTCTGCTTTTCAAAGATGAAGAGCACTACCACTTTAGCAGTCCACATCGAAAATGAAACATCAACATTATGACCCTCCTAGCTTAGGTTTTATAGCTAATCATGTAACAGCACTGTCAGTAGAGTGTATGGCAACAGTATCTTCTGATTAGTATCACGAGGGCCCCTTCACTTTAGAGTTGGCAGCTGTCACCAATGTGGACTGGATTCCATGTGGATTCTTGGGGGGTGGGGGGTGTAAAAATTATGTGCGATCTGTATGCCACAATATGTACCCATAGGATGCTAAAGTGTTACTGCTATTCATGTTTTCATCTTTATCAGTGTATGAACTTCCATGCTGATGAGAAGGAGAAAATTGCATTTTAATAATTTCATGTCATTTTGCAACATACATGCAGAACATATTACATTGTACATGGTTATAGTGGGACATGCTCCACACTGCCTGTCCAAATCAGCTACTGAGTACATTGCAAAAGACATCAAACATGATAGACCTACAATTGTACAACATATGTACAGTCTGTACAGTACGACAGACATGCAAATACAAATAATTGGACAAAGATGTACATCTACAGTATGTCTAGCACTGTGCTCTTAATCTTTGATGCTTTTGCCAAGTAGTAATAGACTAATCACATTATACAATTACACGTATAAATATAAATTATATATATATATATATTATATATATATGAAATATTGCATGGTCAATTTAATTTTTTTCATCATTTTTTTTTAGGAGGGGGTTGAAGTTACAAAGTGTACAACATTCCTTGCTGGAAATGGTAACGAGATAGGGAACATTTTGATTGCAAGATATAAAGAATTACAACATTGATATGGTAATAACATGGGTTATGATATGGCCCAATAAAAAAATAATTATGTTGTAATTGCTGTCAGCAGTATATGGATATCTCAATTCAAACGTCATTAGGTACCAAGATGTTTTTTTACTTATTAGTAAATTCATTATCACAAGCAAACAATCAAATTATGATCGCTAAAATACTAATGCCTGGCCCTAAATCACATTACTAGTAATTATTTCATGGCCATTAACAAGTGGTACAAGTACATCATCAGATGGGAAGCCACGATCACGTTCTAATGAGGTTAATGTTTGAAAGCTTGCACATTTAGAATACAAAATCGATCCCACACCTGAATATACACCATGTACGCAAATATTATTGTTAGCAATTCCCTTGCCAAAATCAATAGCATAAGACTTTAATGGCACGGTAGATAATTAGGGAAAATCGTCTCTGCATGTACAAATGTATAATAGAGTAGGGCCTACATTTCCTCCCGGATTTGAAGACTCACACACAATATGCCACAAAAGAGGGAGATTTAATAATATTACTTAAATACATATCACTCTTTTTACCAATGTTAGCAGGGGGTATATATGGAACTCCTGCCCAAAAGAGTAAACATCCATCTTTTCATCCATGTTTATCCATGCATGGATGCATGACCTTGTAATAATACCACTCCATGCTATACAAACATTCAGCACAATTTCTGTTCAATGTCATTTGCAAGTATTTCCCAACTGGCTGTCACAGGAGTCAGACAAATAACTTCCCATCAAATGTTTCTTATTTGATCAAGCCTAGCCATGTAACGCATCACAGTCTAATTGTCAAACAAATGTACAGAGCTTCACATTAGCTTCACCTGCAGGTGCAAAAAGGATCTAACTGGCATTCAAAGAAGAATTTTTTTCACTTGATCATCACAGAGCAGACTGGGTTTGTATAACCTCTCTCTCTCTCTCTCTCTCTCTCTGTGAACCTTTTTAGTCTTGCTACAACTGCAAACTCACAAAATGTGTTTACAATACAATATCGAGCAAAGAACATTTATAAACAGACAAAAATAAACAGAAGAAACAAGTCGACACAACATAAGACATTTTCTGTCATAAACTCGCATCACAACCCTACCCTCCTGTAGTAAATGCGACGGCCGAGGGAAAAAAAAAAAGAAACAAAAACTTTAAAACCCGGTAGCAGTTAAAAACAAGAAATGGGCGCCGTGAGTACACTTACGTTCCAATGGTGTGTTTCAGGTCATAAATGTCCGTGACTTTTTCCTTTCGGCCTCCCTTTTTCGTGAAAAGGGGCATGGTGAAAACACTTGTTGATGAGCGATTAACAGCGAAATAATTATCCAAGGCCTCCTTGGAAACAGTCGTATTTTGTCCCTTGAGCTTGGATATCCCGATGACAACGTCTGCCTAACCCACCAGTCTGCTATAAAATCAGGCAAGTCTTGCACGGATTCCTGCTACTACTACTGATAGCCGATCGCCAGCGTAGAAACAGCAGGCATTCAGTGTGACCAGTGGTTTAGAAGCCGCAAATTTCCCTCTCTTGTGCGAGTGTGGAGTAGTAAGGAACGGGCACAATGTACACCTGCCTTACACGTCTCCATAGACGCGTGTTGCAGAGCCAGTCAGTGGGATGTGGACGCGTCGATTATTTGATGGGTAAAATTATGTTTCCATGTAATCCGATTGCCTTATTTTCCTGAGACATTTATGTTGTAAAATGCAATACATCCACCTTCCTCTCTGTTTCTTCAACTTGCTTACCATTCATGCGATTATCCTTTGATGGAGACAACGCATTTTAAGTACTTTTTGTAATATACCCTCTATTGAAAATTAAATTTTCCAATTAGCGAGTAAATTACGCAAAGGATTTGATTATTAAATGGACGATGAAATAATGTAAAGGATAACAATCGAATTATAGAAGTACAAAGAGCGAAGGTGATTCTCATTTCACATCGGCGTTTCCATTATCTAAATGGGTCTTATCAAGGATTCTAAAGTTACATTGCCTTTTTTTTTTAAATAAAAGTGAGGGGTTTTGCTCGATACGCAGCGCAATTTTAATAACGTTGCAGTCTCTAGTCTGGTACACTATATACTGTATATACAACTTTTAAAAAATAATAATTTAGGGCGAATTACAATAATATACGCTATGTCCTGGTTGAATCTCTGACAGTGGACGATTATCTGGTGCCAGGTTTTGATTTCCGCAGTGATGTCATCAGCGAAATCAGTCTTTCTTTCTGTTATTTTCTTTTCACTTCCTTCTGTCTGGTCCTCTGAAGCCATAAGTGTACGTTTTACTTTTTACTACACGATCAATATTATTTCACGACGGTGCGATGTTCTAATTCTGACTTTACTATAAGATAGGTCATGAATGTATAGTTACTTTCTCACCCCGTTTATTCAACATGCTACAGGTGGTGGATTGAAACAAACACACAAACAAACTGAGCATAAACGGCATTCTTGTCATATCGTTTCAACGGTATACCACACATATTTTTTCTTTTTCTCTTTTTTTCAAATGAAGTAGAAACCAAATTTATAGAGAGTCTTATTTGAACAGGACTAGAATTTATGCAATGTCAAACAAAGGTTGGGGGGGGGGGGACAAAACAATGGCTCCTCACGGAACCCAATGATTCACATAATCTCACCAGTTCAAATTAATTGAAATTGATTTATCCGAAAGAAAGACAGGAGGTAAAGATGAGCTACAAGCTCAAATTTGAGATGAAGAAGAAAAAACAAAAACAATCAATATACTTTGTTCACTCTGGGAGCCATCACTGTAACATGGATGGACATGATTTCCGCGTGACTCTTTCAGGAATGGATTTCCCGGGTGGCGTCATTAACAAACTGTTCGTGATACAATGCAATTTTGACGCGGCGGCCTTTCCTAAGGATGATGCTTTTATAACCCATTAGTAATAATACTTATGCATTCTTGTTGCCACAAACATTCTTGCCGATACTGTTGCAATGCCGATGCTACAAATTAAAAAGTATATGCACATACACTGTATATAGGCATAGCCGCGTTGTTGAGAATGTTATTGTGGTTGCGCTGATGTTGCCGTTGTTATTCATGCATTATTGTTGTTGTTGTTGTTGTTGCCATCGCTGTTTGTAAGTAATGAATGCAGAGCCGCAAGAGCAATGTAGGTTCAGTATAAAATATAGTACGAAAATGATATCAAAAATTTGTATCGGAAATGCACACAGCAAGAACAAGAAGCTTTAGTACAATAAAGGAGACTTGATATTGAGAGTCCCCACAAAACATCGCATTCTGTCCCTGGCCATGACACAAATTTCACCTTCGGACAAGGTTGCTCTCATAATTATATTTGCGTTCTTACACATTGTAGGCTAGCCATTTTAATTTAGGAGCTAAAATTTTCCTATAGTACAAGACACTTGTAGAGTTGTAAAGACGTTCCATCGACAGTTTGTGTGCATGTGTGTGTGTCTGGGGGGGGGGGGGGGGGGAGGGGTAATACCTGCAAGGACTTGAAAAAGAATTACTAAACTGCAAATGCGTGTTCTCCCATTAGCTGGTACGTTCAATTCAATGCAATTCAAACTTTATTTTCACTTTCTTTCTTTTTTCAACAGACTGTACAAAGAAATGTGAAATTTGATCTGCCTGGCGTTGAAAATATACACAGCCAGCCAGGAATAAAAACATGTTCATGTCCATAACAATATGATCAGGTCAAAAGGAGAGATATACAATTGTATTTATACACTTTGCGAGAAAAAAAAATTGCGGTACCCACTCAAAAGTCTTTTCTTGTATTATGTGGTTACCTCTGAGGGAAGGGGGAAAGAGGAGGTGAAGAGCTTACAACTACAAAGAGTGCGGGAAACTGGGGAAAGAGGGTATAGAAAATAAAGGAAAGCAAAAGTGTGGAAAAAAAGAGGGATAAGAAAATAGGGAGAAAAGAGAGGGAGACATTATCTGTGATAGGGCCTATATCAATGTATCAATCAACTTACATTTTTATCAACGCTATTATCATTATCTTTATTGTCATCTATTTTTCTTAAGTACGTTGTATTTCATCCATCTTCCTTTTAAGTGGTTATATCATGATTTACAGGGCCGCTGAACCATATGGGATGGGGGACGGTTGAGGAGGAGGAAGAGGAAGGAGCGATCTTGAAGAGGAAGGAGCGATCTTACAGAGGGCGCCCTTTGGAATTTGATGTAAATCGCATGGAGCTCAGCGTGCAGAGCATGAAGGCTTATACCAGTACCGTCCCTCCATCCAGTATCAATCTATCAATCTGTCTATCAACCAATAAATTAAATCTATTTATCTATCTATCTTTCTATCTATCTATCTATCTATCTATCTATCTATCTATCTATCTATCTATCTATCTATCTATCTATCTATCTATCTATCTGTCTGTCTATCTATCTATCTAAATGATTAAATAACTATCTACTATATATGGATTGAAACATTTTTAACTCTCGGGCAACGGTCAATGAAGACTAAGCAAGAGAAATCAGAATACAAGTGGATTTACCAAACGCAGAATCATTAGTGAAACACTGCGTTTAGTTTTGAGGAAGATTGGACGATCCGTTGGAAAATCATGAAAGTATCTTCATTTCCATTTCCATATCCCCCTCTGTCTAGATCAAGCTGATCAACAATCTGTGACATCAATTATATCACGTTCGGGATAATTAAAAAGAAAGAGAAAATGATAAATCTGCAAACATTAAAAAAGTTGTCATTCCCTCGAGAAGAAGTGCCTTCAAGAAGAAAAAGGTCAAGTGTTTGTTCGTTTGTCTTTTTAATATTGAAACAGGTGTCTGAGATAAACGAATTTTTGTAAAAGTCCTTTCATCTTTTTTTTTTTTTAATCATCCTACTACAAGGACATCACAGATTGAGCAGCACATGGAATTAAGCTAACTTTTGAAGGGATTGTCTGATTTTTCTCAGTTTTTTTGTGTGTTATCAATATGAATGCATTTCCTGAATCCACATATCAAAAGCATAACATTTAGGGAAACTTCCCCTTTTCGATGCAAACTTGATTCATATAGAGTACTCAAGGGAAACTTTAAGAATGTTCTTCTGTCGGGACTGTGCTGTTCAGAGATGATACAGTGCACTCTCATTATAACGAACATGGTTATAACAAAATTCCAGTTACAACGAAGTAAACATTTTTGCCGCAACGTTTCCACTCTATGATTTTTAATGTTTGTTTTGTTATAATGAAAGAAAACTGCTAGTCCCGAGGACTTCGTTAAAACAGGAGTCCACTGTTCATAAATATTGAAGTTGATGCATTAATTGTTCTAGAGATTTGGTGGCACAGGATGTTAGCAAGGGCTTATGTGCAACATGAAATGATACATGTGTCCGAGACTAAATCTAGAATACAGTCAACCTTGCCAAAGTCGAATCTATTGATGGACTTAAGAGAAAACTTATGAGAGACTGAAATCAATAGAATATAAAGAGAAGAGGACTTGAAGAGACCTTCGACTTGATTAATCGACTTCTGTGAGGTCAACTTAAAGAAAGGTTGACTGTATACATGCTCATGTATCAATATCCCAAATTTCTATCAACTCTTCACACCCTCAGGCACCACATGTTCTACTTTCAAGACAGATCATAGCAGATTGCGTATTTACCATTCCTTCATGTACAGTAGAGAACAGATTAGCTACAATTTGTGTTTTGGTTTAAGAAAAGAGACAGAGAAAAAAAACACGCACACAAACCCACAACCCAAGACAAACACACACACAATAAAAAAAAAAACACCTTCAGACACATGTTTCCAGTTTAAAATCGAAGTTTATTAGACATTTAAATATACATGTTTGTACTCATCTCTACACTGTACAGACAATGTACATTGGTACTTGGTAAATCACAGGTCAGCAACAATGCCCCATCATCTTAATGTGTCAGAATATATTCCTTGAGAACCATATACAAACATCCTAATCCTGACTTCTTACAAGCTTCAGCTCATCCCACATCAAACTACTCCAATCCCTAAATCCCACATTCTCACATCAACAAAACACAAACTAAAATTTGACTTTGCTGTGCGACATTAAAGGGGGGATTCATGTCAAAAGAAAGTTGCTCTGAATAAAGCAAACTGCCAGCAAAATCAGATACATTAAAAAAAAAATAAGCCAAGACAGTTTATATGTTAGGAAGTCATCTTAGGAATCTTAACGTAACTGTCTACGGTAGAAGTAGAGACATTACCATGATCTTATTTTCTATACTGGGCCAATCTCAGAAAGCTTCACTTGTTTACGGATTTGTTGGTGAGGGTATTTCTGCTCACACATTGAAATTTCCAACAATGTCTGCATGTTGTTACTTTTTAGGTACTTCAGTGGAGTACCAAATTTGAACAAGAAAAAAAAATCCCCACTGCACATTTCCCATTTCACAGTAGATCATAAGTCTGTAGTGCTGCCTATGTTCATATCCTCATCAGCTTCACATCATGGCCATTTCTTGAGGTATAGCTATAAACTTTGAATTGGTGGCAATAACCTGTACAGTCAAAATTATATACAGAACTTAACCTGACTGACATCTTTAAATACAAAACTGAACTTGAAAACAAGACTTATTGAACAACGTGTTCATGCACAGAAACAAACACAGGATTTTAAAAAATATCTTATACTACTACAAAATGGCACATGCTCTCATGTTGATAAAACTACAGGGTAGGCACATGATAATTATCATGGTAACTCATGCATTCAATAGGGACTGAAAACACAGGATACTCCTGTCCTCAAGGGATGGTGCAGTATTGGTCGAGGTGAGGATTTAGCTTTCAACTTTTTGCTAGATATAGTACCTAGAAACCACTTAATAAAAAATGTTAAAAAGTATACAATTCTAAGAGGAATTCAAAGTTTATTTGATGAAAATTGGTTTAATATGAAATAGCTAAGAGATCCAAAAACAAAGTAACAAAAAAGCGATCCTTAGAAAAGGTGGGTCCCACCTTTTAATAAGATTGCTTTGTTTTGGAAATCTCAGCCATTTCAAAACCCATTTTTATTGAATAGACTTTAAATTCCTCTTGGAATTACACGTATATGCATTTCCATATTTCATACGAGGTTTCTTGTTATCTCAAAATCCATCATCAAAAAACGCTGGAGACCTGAAGCCCCATCTCAACCAATACTGTACCATCCCTTTCATGTTTTTAAAAACTTGCCGTGAAAACGTTTTTATCCTTCAGTTAAAAAAGACAACTCTTCAGCAAGATGTTCACACAACTTTCTGACCAGAAGATGACCTTTGCACTTATGAAATACTTTCAGAGGAAATGTGATAAAAAAGCTACTGTGGAATTTCCAGGTAGAATCCATTTGAGTCTACTTTACAGACTTTAATTTGGTAAATTTCTCAAACTCTGACGATCCAGAGTAAATGCAGCATTAAGTTGTCTGCCAAAACAGTTCTATAATGCATTGCTCTGCATTGACAGAACTTAAAGACAGCCAATCCCTTTTACATGCAAATTTTTGAAAAATTGGTGAGAACACTTAGGTATTGAAGAAAACATTATTTGGAAACCTCCTGTAAATTTTTAACTCAAGAGGGTCTTTATTTGTTTAGTACATTGACCGTTAAGATTTGAATATTTTTTTCGTACTACGAAAAAATTACAAATCTAAACTACTAGTTTAGTTTTAAAGACCTGTGTGATGCACTTAGTTGCACATGTAGTTCATGTAAGTGGTGTGTTGTTATTTGCTATCGACAACAAAGTAAGAGAAGCTACAGAATTCTTCATTTCTAGCTGACAGCTTTAACATGCATATCTTATGTTCGAAGTATAAGTATAAGTATAATCATTACAACCACAGGAGGATTAATGTATGCAGCTGTGCCTAGTACACAGAATACGTTACGGGTGAGCGTTTGGTGCATTATTCGAATTTTAACGGCTAACAACCTTCTAATATCACATAGATGTTATAGATTTACAATAGTCTTGTCATTCTGGTAGAATATATCATGTTCTGTACTATTTGGGAACTAATGCAAAAGGGAAGGGCTATCTTTAAGGTACAAGTAGGCACATGATAATGGCCAAAAAATCAAACTGGCAGGAGGTTACCTAATGTGCAGCCCACAGAGTTTTATACAACTATTGTTGAAAATACATCCAGTTCCCTCGAGTTTGAATGAAGATGAGGTAAGTGGGAAGACTATAATGCAGCCAATGCGGTCCCATTATAAGAATGCAGTCCCATATGGACCAAGTGTGACTGAATTGTTGGAGACAGCGCACCAGTCTTCAGTCTACTGGGCTAGATGAATTTTACAACAATCTGTCCCAAATCGGCCATCACATCTTGAGATCTAGTAACAGTGTGTGCACAAAAACAAATTTTCCCCTTACAGATTATTCTTGCTTTGACTTTTTTTTAAAAAGTTCTAACTGATGTTGGCTCTAAAAAAGACAAATGAAATGACAAACAAACATAACAAACAAAACCAAAGTTCTTACCATCTATATAAAACAAACATGAAACAGATAAAAGAATGAAAACTCACAGCTGTATACATAAAATGTGGGGAGAAATTCTCATCCTAACCTCTATAATACTGTTTCTGTTTTTTAAATCATCTTGATTCAAAGGGTGTTGCTGACACCAGCAATAGTTAATTACCCTACACCGTAGGGGTCACTACACCTAAGTCACGCAGGCACCCCAGCCCATAATCAAGGTGCATGACAATTGTCAGGGGCCAGACGCTTAAAGCAGTGTCCACATTCACACATCAAAATTTGGGAGGTACCGAAGCACTGTTACAATGATCCATGTGTTATATCATAATTCCTATTTCAGGAATGCATCTATATTCTTTCCTCAGATCATGAAGACACATTCAATTTCTCATTAGACTTAAAGAGACTCGGTAGGTATGCATTAGGAGCCCTGACACTCAGCATATGATATAAAATGTTCTGTACTAAAAGTAATTTATTACGTAATATCTACATAGACTTGAGAATAATAATATACCCCTTCAAAGAGCTTGAAAGCACCCACTCTGCTTACAACTAGCAAATTTGGGGCAACCCGAGCATTCGTGTATATGCTGGTCACACTTCAAACAAATTAATGCATATGACAGGTGTAACAAAAGAACACATTTTAACGCACAGCGTGTTACTTTCAAAGAAGGGAGCAACACTGGAACATGATGTACATTAGGAGGGAAAACCCCCTAAATGTGTCGCATGAAACATCAAGACTGCGGCCACGACTCAGTTGCTCTGCGAGAAGCTCATCTCCCTCAAGTACCATTCATGGATATGGGATCAGCAGTCTGCCACGCCCCGCACACAGGTGCACGCACAGTACATTTCCTGGATGTCTTCGTTCATTCCAAGAGGGGTCAAAGGTATCACATCCTGCCAAGACATCTTTGTGTCTCTCTCAAATTTCTACAGCAGTCGCTCCTTCACAAGACATACACATCTAAACATACCACAAAATATACTGGGTGTAGCGATGTGCAAAATTTCCTTGGGCTAAATGGTCTTTTAGAATTGGATAATGTCTATCGAAGATTATGTGTCCTTTCATTGATATTGAGTTCCAAACGATGGCGCATTTTGATTCAGTTGTGATGGGTCCTCCATTTGTGGGTTCACTGTGGAAAAAAAATAGCAGATTAAAGTTATTGATTAGTGTGATAAAAGCCATCTTTGACATTATATTTCTAAAATTTGGCAGCTTGTCCACTGTACCACATGTGCCTCATGTTTCATCTCCTGAATTACAAACTTGCAATCAAAGGGAACAAAATGAAATCTGTAATACAATTATATTATATGGGTTAGTCAAATACCGGTTAGTGATTGGCTAAACACAGTCACATTATGGAGGTACATTCGTTATGTTCGCCCATGGGCAAACATTCTTGTAATGTTCTCTCATGGGAAAACATTTTCACGTAACAAATGACAGAAGGCCTAGGACCGCGCACGCACAGTTCATTTGGCTCCGCGCGATCAACGAGCGAGCGATGGAGTGCGTTGTGCTGCTGGTGGTTGACGTTGACGTATTTGACATATTTGACTAACTCATATAACATAACAGATGATGACTTTTGTTGTCGGGAACATGTACCAAACGTTCCACCCTCAGGGTTTGAAATGCTATTTCGGGAGGCCAGAACGTGACTCAGGACTTATAACCTCCCTCAATAGCATTTCAAACCCTTCGGGTGGAACATTCGGTATGTTCCCTCCCCCGCCAGTCATCATATGTATAATGTGCCATCAAACTTCAAACTTCCCCTATCAAATCTGGAATATTTGCTTTCATACTCAATTTTGTCATTCTTCTTTTCTCAGCATATTATTCAACACATAGAGGGTAGTACTGACATAGTCATTCTTTGAAACTCGCATCAGCCACTGGAAGGTATAGACAATGGGAAGTATCCAACATTAGCATGTCTCAAAGAAAAGCCTCATTTTTTCTTTCTCTCCTTTCTCATGCCATTATTACAAGGCAGAACAAATAGTATGAGACGTTCATCTACATGATACGGCCCTCACTTGCAAATGATGCCGCTCCCTTGGAGGGATAAGATACTCACTGGGTCTGAATTGTTCTGCTGACATTCTCGTCATCAGGATCCCAACTCCTTCGATCATCGCAAGGAGGATCCCCCCTATGGGATGAACAGGAAAAACAAAGACATAATGCAAAATTTGCACAAAGTACAATAAAGCACAAGGCTCACTCTTACAGGGGATGGCTAGTATTAACTGATCAGTGGGAATCAGTGGAAATGCTGGGGGATGATTGTTCCAATTCTTGTGGAAATTCATTTAAGAGTACATTATATATCTCACAAGAATTGGGACAATTCCCACTAATTCCCACTGATCATTTACTAGCCATCCCCTTTAATCAAACTCGCTTTTCACATAGCCAGCCACTGTGTAAGACTGAAGGCAAGTGGTTCTATTACAGCACTTGTGTCACCTTTAATTCTGGTTCTAGGTATCACTGATATACCAGGTACTACAACAATGAGGTTCTTAATCACGGCATTACATCATCTTTGATGGGATGATTTAATCTTTGACAAGATGATTTCCATGAAAAAATTCTTGCATTAAAATAGAACTAAATTCAGAGGTTAGCTCAATGTTCTCATTATCACTACAGTACATGAAAACAGAAGCATCTTGGTACAGGATACTACTAACTCTTCTTTTAACATTAACAACCATTTGCTTGTATGCATCTTTGTCCAAGATTCTGTAAACATAAATGAGTACCCTTTAATCTCTTAAAAAGCGTACACACAAAGTAGCAGACACAAATGTTACATCCTTCACTGGCACTGCAACAGTCTTTAATGGTCAGTGTACTTTGTAAGACATCTGGGAGGTGTTTCATAAAGCTGTTCGTAAAGTTATGAACGACTTACGATCGACTGGTGATCAGTTCTTGTGCTGAATTATGGAAATTCTGATAGGTATGGCACATCAGAACTGATCACCAGTCGTTCGTATGTTATTCGTAACTTTACGAACAGCTTTATGAAACAGGGCCCTGGTGTATACATTACGAATAAGTGTATTTACTCACCAATCATGGCAGATCCAGCCATAGCCACTGCACCATCTATAGACAGAAGGAATACAGTCAAGTCAGTTTGGGGGTCAGAACAATTTGAGTACACTTTTCACTAATTTCTGCATGACATGGTTAAGGCGTGTATTAAACAATGAACTTTGTAACTTCCTATTTCGGACAGAGTACCATAGTTTCAAATTCATTCACACAACTGTACTGAATTCAATTCTTTCTTTATCCCGGAGGCAAATGCAAGAATGAACCTGCACTGAACCACTTGCATCCAATCCAGGAAATGAAAGCACAACTACTTCTAGCCCGACGGAGATTTTCCAGCTGTAATTGATAGTTTGATTTCAAAAGACACTTGTACAGAGGAACATCATTATTAAGAGGTTGGATATGAATATTTAACAGCACCCTCTAATAACAAGGTGATTTTGTAGGTCTTAACTCTATGATTTGTCTTTGTCTTGGTTTTGTTTTGTCTTACTTTGAAAAACAAGTGTACTGAGAAACCTGAAATTCATAACAATGTCACTGTAATTTTTTTTAAACACACATGTAGGTCCTCGTTGTAACAAGGTTTCCTTGTACCAGAAGTCAATGAGAGACTCCTAACATCTGATACAAGGAACTTAGCATTGAATGAAAGATTTCTCCTTACTTCTTGCTGCCAAGACTGCCCCTGTGAGTGCTCCACTGGTAATGGAGTTCCACGGATCTTCCTTCTTCCTAATGCTGACTAGAGCACAGTCAAAGGTGGAGAACAGGCCACCCCAGACTGCAAAGTTACCTGCACACCACACATGAAAGGTACATGTAAAATATGATATGATTCTGAAGTTAGCACTAAAAACAAAACAAAACAGTTAACTTGTATTTCAAACCATAAGGAACTTTCAGAACGCATTTTGCTTTCTGTCAGCAAGCATGTGTGTGCTCATGCAAACAAGATTCAACTAGTACACAATTATTTGTTTGTTACAACAAGTCTTTTTTGTTGTTGTTGCTACAACTTCAAATTAATTTGAAGTTCTTCTGTTTCTTGCAGGTAAAACTGTTTTAACTCAGTTCCACAAACACTAAATAGGCAATGCTAGGTAATTTTTCCAAAGAATTTCATCTCGCTTTTTGTCTTTCAAGATCTTTGTAAGCCTAAACAATTTTCATCACATCCTTCATTTACAGTTTTCAGGACAAAAAAAAAATACACGATCTACACTCATACATTTTTTTTTCATACAGAATTGAGAAGGGGGAAAGAGAGAAATATGGTTTCCAATTTGTCATAAACTAATGACTAAGAAATTCTGATCAATGTCGTAAAGAAGCAAAGAGCCTGTCCTTGGATTAAAAAACCTAATAAGAATTTTCATAGAAGTGTTAGTACTTTTCTTGTGCATGTGTAATAGCAGAAGAGATCATTTAAACAGAATCAGCACCAGGACCAGTAAAAAGACCAGGGTCACTACCAGAACCAATAACAGCAACAACAATAACAACAGTTACAGGCAAAGTAACAGTAATGGTACCAGAAATTGTAAATCTTAAAAATTGGCATGAATCTTGAACAAATTGCAAATAATACAACATGTACAATGAACCTGAAAAGTTAGAAATGATAACATTGTAACCAATAAAAATGCACAGAGATATTGATGATATACAAGTACCTTTATGTTTATACATCTTGCAAACATCATTGTAGGATGGACATTGTTCAGTCAATTGAGGCCCACATGAACATGCATGTACATCCTTGGTTTATTACTAGCAAAAATGGAAAAGATACAGTGCACTTCATGCAAGATTGAGGGCTGCTACGGGTGAATATCTATACTTACCTCCAACAACAGGAGCTTTGTGCTTGATTGCAAGGAAACTACCAATAAGGCGGTGCCTGTATCCCTGTCAAGAGAAAAAAAATAAAAAATAGGTGTCTGCATTGAAATACATCAACATCTTTACATTGTATGCAACATCATTACATTGTACAAATTGTAAGTACTACATATTGTAGCAATGCATTCAAGTGGGTATTACAAGCATTTCATTTCTGTATAATTGCTCTTAGGAGCTGTTGTTAATGTCTGTACTATGGTTACCACTTTCAAGGCACAGGTTGGTCATCCACACAACACGAATCTTAAAACCTGCACACTTTAAAACAAGGGTCAGACATCGTGTTAGATTTCACTGACATGGCTAACAGTAGTCACTGCCAAATATAACGCCAATGCTATCTTCCAATGACGACAAGAAGTTTTATGTTAAGAAACCCTGTTTGTTACATGTCAAACAGATGCTCTCTATGAAATCCCTCATATACCATGTAACTCCCTGGAGAAATTTGAAGGCAACTATGTACATGGTGGAAATCACAGGAATTAGATGCAAAATTTCTCATCTAAACATTAATTTCTTATTGAAAATGTACAGCAGATGACTACAAAATCCAAAACTTAGAAATGTGAAAAGGAAAGTCTGGTCCAGGATGGCTAAAAATGGGAAACTTACAGCAGGTGCATTCCTGGCTCCAATGATGGCATGGACCACCGACCCTCCTATCACACCCATGGAGAATGCTCCTCCACAGTCGTCCACTATCCTCCATGGGCTAAACAACAACAATGAAAACATTTGCACAAATTCATCTAAAACTCTGTAGCACTTCATGAGACACGTGTAAATATTGCAATAACATATACCACTAAGCAGTGGCGGATCCAGAGGGGGGCACATGTACACTGGGCACGCGCCCCTCTTTATTTTTTTTTTAAACAAAAGAAATAACAAGAAAACAAATGGGAGGGGGCATGCACCCCCTTTAATTCTGAAAAGGCGAGACCCTAGTTACGGAATTTTTGGATGTGCCCCTGACTGAGTAACTGTTTGACAAATTACCTTACATGTACACTGATGTAAATTACTATTACAAAGCACTGAATTGGTCAGCGTTTAGGTAAAGTTTAGTACATTGTAGTAGCCATGATGAACAATCATGGATGGGCATACAGCTATACATGGTCGGTCTGGAGTACATCACACATCACAGGATAAAGTCCTATAACAAGTTAAAATTACTGCTAAAATACCATCTACGAAGGAGAGCTGATAAAAGTAAAAAATGATTAAAATTTAAAAGATTCCTTTTTATGCCCGGACAGCTACAGACAGATTTTTCTGTCTATGCCATGGTGGCCTGTAAATAAATTGAAAATATGAGGATATGCACAACACAGTGGTTGTTTAGTAAGAGCCCAATATACTGAATTTTTAAGACATTAAAAGGCACAGCTGCAGCACAACTGCCCACTCACCTGTATGGGGGTGTTTCATAAGCTGTTCGTTAAGTTCCGAACGACTTACAAGCGACTTGTAATCAGTTTTTGGCTGAATTATGGAAATTCTGATAAGTATAGCACATCAGTATTTTACAGAACTGATCACCAGTCGCTCGTAAGTTGTTCTTGACTTTACGAATAGCTTTATGAAACAAGGCCTTGTTGGCGTACTGACTGGCGATGGCGTCGTGCTACTCCCTTCCCGTACCCCTCTCTACTACCCTACCACCACACGCCTGCTGCGAGCTGCGTGAGCACTCGGCATAGACTCTACACCTTTTCAAACGTGCCCGGCCCAACATGCCGATTTACAGCACTGCACTGCGTTCTCACATATACAACCGGCGTAGTAGCGCAGCGCAACGCCATGTCGACGAAGTGTCTGACAATTGCACTTAAGATATTTGAGCAATGTGATACAATACTGACCTAGAACCTAGCTAGAGAGACCTTATACAACTTATTGTTACAGTACAAGTAACTGATCTCTTACAAGCGTTACGATCAACCACATAAATAACGAAAATTCTTACCAAGGTTCACGTGCGTACTCCTCCATTTTGTAACTAGCAATCGACACGAGCTCTTACGCAAGAACCAACCGGAAGCTAAATCCATGCCATGCCGCACAGCTGGGTAGTACGGTTTATTGAGCCCGCATGTTCTGCGATAGCTTTTCATTCCGTACGATCTCGTGTGCCGACGACAAACATGGGAAAGAAACCAAAAGTCAGTAAGCAACATGAGCGCAGTGGTGCAGGCCGTGTAGGACGTCTAGATGAGCACACCATGGGCTACTATCGAAGAGTGTCAGAGAAAATCCGGGAAGGATTCGAAGATGATGATGAAAAAGGTACTCTTGCCCTCCAAGATTTAGTTGAGATGTTTAGTCCCATACGCTCACATGTGTGTTGCGTGGTCGTTGTACCAATACTGCAATACCATATCTAACGTTAGACTAGGCTAGTAGTGTATAGTATTAATTAAATTTATCTCTGAGACTCTGTTTGCGACAGTGTGTCTATTTAATTTGCGGCAGTTGCAAAAGAATAAGTAAATGTAAACTCCCTGTAGTGTAGTGCCAGGTTTAGCATGTATGTGAGGGCAAATGTATCATGCAGATCTTGTTAGTTGTTAGAATGTTCAAACTGCCTGATTAAAAAAAAAAAAAAAGAAATTAGAAAAAAATAGAATGCTGGATTTGCCAGGAATTTTACGTAACGGTTAGATCTTATTTATAGAAACATAGACTGCAGGGCCTAGATCTCGACAGGGATAAAAGGAAGTCTTTGATAGTTCACATGCACAGTGTACTATGGTACTGTAGCTCTGGCAAAAATATTGTTTATCCAATACAGGCATGTTCCTGAAGAATGTTTACGCAGAACTGGACAGCAATGAAATCAAGTTGTCTCAGAACCAGACTGTCAGTCGAATTCTGGAGATGCTGCTCCCTCTTTCCTCGAGGCACCAGCTGACCTGCTTCCTCCGAGGGATGGCCTCTGACCTGGGCACGTCGGCCAGTGATAGGTTCGCGAGCCACGTCCTCCAGTCTGCAATGACAGAAGCACTCAAGCACATTGGAGAAGAGGGCACTGGGGAAGATTTGGAGCAAATCTACGTCAAGATGTGGGAAGAGATGACAGAGCACTTGGAGGAAGTGAGAGTAGCAAAGAGTTTGCAATCTTGGGAGAAACTTCAAACGTGATAAAATTTACACATGTGGAAACCTGTTATAATGAGGTTCCCGGGACTGTAGATTTCACCTCGCAGTCACTGGTACCGTGTTGTAGATGTACTGAAAAAGAGGCCAGCTAAATATATTATTAATGAAAAATTGGAACCTCCGGATTCTCATGTAGGCATGCTCACTATCACAGGCTTTCCCTATATTTAGACCTAGCAACAAGGGAGGATGGGTGAAGAGAGAGAAAGTAGGGCTACACTTGAAGATTTACTTTTCGGATAAGAAAATTGCCTACAACAACGGGTCCGATCTGTTGTAACTTGTAATTACGCATTTAGTACTTTTTATAGTTTGTTTGTTGTTTGTCAAAAGGTTATTCAGGATAGTCTTATGCCAATGAAAGGTTGAAGTATAATACATTTAATATTATTAATGTTGTTATTGTTATATTGCCACTTTTATATTAGTCATCATAGTTTTTTAAACTCTTCCGATCTGAGACAAAATGTTTGTGCTACTGTCATATAATTGCCATTATGGTGTAATAGTGGCAGAAAAATTGAGCTTTTTGCTGTATACAGTTTATTGGGAGTGTATACTAGTGATTTTTTTTTCTTTTTGCAGGGGGGGGGGGACGGGGAAGAAGATCATGTGAATATACATCACATACATGGATTATTACTAGCATTTTTTTCTAATTGAAGAGATTTTGCACTTTTTTAAGCCATCACCAGAATAGATGACCCCAAGAAATGTACCAATAGTCTTGCAGACAAAAAAAAAATAGTTACTAAGTGCAAGAAAAGATTCATGGAATGTGGACATCAGCCATTTGAGGGATATGTTTTCTGAACATCTGATCACAGTACTCTTGGATACTTGCATTTTGTTCTTTGTTTAATCTATCAGGTTTTGCTCTTTGTTTTTCAGATCATGCTGGACACGTATGCCAGCCATGTGCTGAGGTCTCTTATTGCCTGCTTTGCTGGTATTCGGGTTGCTGAAAATGTGTCCAGGAGTAAACTGTCAAGGGGGCAGCAGCAAAAAGGTTCGTTCTTAACCAATGTCATCATGCTTTGGTGTGACTTGTTTGACCATGTACTCTGCTTTTACTGGTTCCATGACATTTGCTCCTGCGACAATTGCTCCCATGAAATGTCTGCACTCTAAGCCAAACATAAATGTTACCAACAAACATAACTCTAACTTTGTTCCTGATGTTCATATCAAATTAAACTTAAAATCCTATCGCAACTTTAACTCTAACCGTAAGTCCTTGGAGAAAATAAGACTGGAGAAAATGTCACAGGAGCAAATGTCACGTCACCACTTTTACCATCTGTAGCAATTTTTGCAAGACAGCCACTAGTAAAAAGAAAAAGATAAAATTATGCTGCTAGTGGTGTAGATGATGATACTGCTTACCAGGGAGCACTTTATTTTAAATTCTTTTTTATGTAGTGGCCCATGGGTGTCCTTCTCAACCCAGGTGTACCACATGAGTACCAGGCAATGCTTTTGTTATTGTCAAATAATACTGGCAAGTGCTCAAGGGACATTGACAGAAAGAATGTAGCTTCTCTAAAGACATGGCAAGGTAATAGAATAAATGATGTGACTAGGTAGGGTAAATCTTGTTACATTTGATTCTTATGTGTCACTAGCCTGTCTCATTACCAATTCAACTTTGGGCTTTTTGTACAAACGATTATCACCATGTTCCCATCTTATGCCATCTGATATAGTAGCATAGAGTGTTCCAGGATTTGCATGAATGCCCTATTCTGGTTTCAGAAGCCATTATTCCAAATCATGACTTATAGCTGGCAGGTACCACTGTTTTGTTTTGTTTTGTTTTGTATGTTGTGTGTGTTGTAAGTGTAAACATGTTACCCATCTTGAGAAAGTCAAATCATTGCTTTTGTTGGGTAAAGTACATTGTGTTCTGATCAGGCACAGAAAGAATTATGTTAACAGATTGTGTTATGCCTTCTTTCAACAGATTTGGTGTCTGAGACTGATGTTGTTTTGGCAACGCTTCCTGAAAGCTTTGTCAGTTCTCTCGACAACCTGACCCAAGCGATCTCAACTCTAGATAACTTGCAAGGTGAGTCCTATAGAATTTCATATCAGTATACCAATAACACTTTCTCTCCACATCAAGTTGTGATTAATATGCAATGACAAGCATCATCCATCTTCCTAATCAAAACAAACGAATAAAGAAAAAAAAATATCAGTATCTTTGCAAGTGATTGGTAGTACAGGGGACTACTGTTATAGCAAAGTTCTCGAGACAGACAGTTCTGTTTCGTTATATCAAAATTTTGTCATAGTCAAACATTTAAGTACACCAAGATGTATAGATGATAATTTGTGACTTGAATTTTTACTTTGTTGTAAGGAGAATTTTGTTATAACCGTGTCCGTTATGGGAGAGTGTACTGTGCTAGAAACTTCCTGTGATTCTTTTAACAGTTTCAAATTACTACTAAAGAAGATTAAGAAGGGAAGGCAGAAAGAAAGAATTCATGTCAATTCATTCAATATGATGCAGTGAAAAATCTCTCTCTGCTTTTATAATTACATGTATATATGACAGAATGCTTCACCAGCCCAACTGCCGGACCAGTCCTTGAGGTGCTCTTGCTGTCACTCCATCACAGGAACGCAGAGCAGTGTCAGCGTCTTGCGAGGTTGATTCTCAAACACGCCGGCCTCCTCACCAAGGGAGACGCAGAAGAGAAAGCAGAGAGGTGAGTGTTTGTAACTTTAGTCAGCTGTAGAGAAGAGCAGGTTTATAATGTATCGAATGTCAGATGTTACATACTTATGATGTCTTACCCACAGTGAGGAGAAAGCAGTGTTATGCTCCTGAATAGTTTGCTGTTCAGTTCAGTTTCATTCATTTTCCATATGACATCCAATAAAGAGTACAACAAAATTCAAAGTATGCATTACACCATCTTCTGGTAAAAAGTTGCACCAAACCTTAGTATTAATTGTTGGTCAGTGCAAATAAGTGATGAGTATTGATTGAAGGGAGGAATGGGGGGGGGGGAGCAGTGATTAGTGGGAGGAGACATCGCATACAGGTCTATACACTATAGATGGGAGTCGAGTCGTGCGTTGGATTCATATTTTTCACTCTTATCTGATCCCGAGTGCAAGAGTGATGGTGATTAGTACCCAGGAATTGTTGTAGTATTAGTAAACATCATCACATGCACACACTTTCAAAGCATCTTTAATCTACAGTCGTGTCTTGGAATCGCAAAAGTCATCCCAAAGATATTGACTGATATTTTTTGCACATTATATTTGATTTCATTCACTGAACAAAAAATTGAAGAGTGTTGTATGGAAACGGCCACTCAGTGATGCCTGAAAGGATAGACATGTACTGTGACTGTCTGTGTGAGGTTGAACTGGGTGGATATGCTTTCCTCAGTATGTATTGATGTATGGCAACAGTCAATTACCAGTATTCATCAATCAGTCATTGATTATTCCATTTAAAAAGAAATCAATGCAAGTTTACATCTACATGGCATTTCCGAAGAAGAAAGAAACCTAGTCAATTTCTATTTCAGGGATTACAAGAACTCTAATCCCTATACACAACAATCAATCTTTATCAAAAAACCCAAATTGTCTATTTGAAAGAAGACATAAATGAACAATGTAGGAAACACAAAGCCATATGATAGTTCCACTATCATAAATGTTGCCAATTGTTTGTAAGATATTTCCAGGTTTATATTTCAAATCTTAGTCTGAATTTGTATATGCATGTAATAACAACGACAACAACAACAAGAACATTTACCACTTCATCTTAGTACCCTACCAGCACTGATGACGAACCCAATAGGGAGCCACATCCTGGAGGTCGTCGTCAAGGTCGCGAACGACAACCTTTTGCTGAAAGTGGTGGAGCGGAGTTTGAGAGGTCGCCTGATCAAGGTCGCCCTGCATGGAGTCGCAAATTTTGTGCTACAGAGGATCCTTGAGAGAGTCAAGAAACTACCCATAGTTAGTATATCTTTATTTCATGCCATATATCTTGTTTTTTTGCAGGATATGTTCTGCCTTCCCAAGAGCAAGTATCACAGGGGTGCTGTTCATTTGCAAGTTTTGACATGAAAATATTACTCCACAACACCTTCATTTGTGAATTTTTGGGGGCCACCACAATTTTTAGTCATAATCTTCCAGAGAAAATTGAGAGAACAATGTATGCTATCAATTCCTTCATTATATGATATATAACTATGAGAATGGTATTATGAATTCACCTACATTCTGTACTAGTCTAAACTATTTCTGTCTGTCTGACCTTTGAGCTTGTAATTCCAGTAATTCTTATGATCATGTGGAGCATGAATGCATCATTGTATATGTACAAGACTTTTGTATATTACTCATTCTTTGTGCAAACAATGGTGATCAAAGTGAATACAGCAGTGGTCAGAACTGCTCTGTTCTACTCTCAAATAATTATTGTAAAGACATAAACCTGGTCCGTCCCACAACATGGTGCAAAGCAGGCTACTGTTATTCTGTTTTCCATTCATCGCTTTTAACTTTTGCTGCAGATTTCAGCACAGTCACAGTGAAAATGTCACAAAATGAACTTCAAAGTCTCACCTACAAAAGAAACACAGAAGTTTTTGTCTGGTGTGAAGACTGATGTTAAGCTCCCACTTTAACCTGTTGAGGATGGGCTGAGTATGCCACAAAACACATTTCCCATAGACACTGCCCAAGTATACGCGGGACTCATCTTCAACAGATTAATATAACCTTTCATTCAAAGCATGTAAATGAGTGTCTATGCATCTGCCAATGAAATGAGGATATTCCAAATTTAAGTGTTACTCAGCAGAGAGGTTATTCTGTTATCACCAATGTTTTATATTTTAACAGTTTGAGGACGTGTTTGATGAACTGAACGAGGAGTTGGAGAGTGTACTGGCTGTCAATCATCTGGGTGTCATACAGCGATTGGCGGCTGGGTGTGTATGCCACACCTCCAAGCAGGGTGAGAGCCAAATTTGCCTTTTTCACTTTTGTAGAGATGATGCTCTGTGTTTTCACCAGAAGTGTCACTGAAATTGTCACCAGAAATATATGTCCCAATACACAAGTAGCCCCCTGAAAAAAAAAAAAGTGCTCAAATTTAAACTAGAATTACAACATAGCTCAAACAGAGTGATTCAGGTTCACTGTAGCATCAGCTGTATCATTTGAAAGCCTGATAATTATTCAAAAGTTGTTGTTTTTTTCCCCAAAAGAGTGACATAATTTGTTCGAGAAGCTAGCGACTACAAGAAGAAATTCAAATGAAATATTTCATGTCATCTTAGGTAAAGATCAGGCAGTGATTTTAGTCACAATTTGACATCTTATTCTCAAATTTTGTTGTATTGCAGCATTGACAATTCACACAGAAATATGAAACTCTGGTTAACAATTGGCAGTACTTTTGAATATTAACCCTTTGCGAGATTTGAGTGCCGATTGGCACAGAAAACTCCAAAGCTTTTTACCAATTGTCCAAAGTCTAAGGCACAAAAAGGGTTAAGAAAGAGCTTGTGTCCAGGAAAATAAATGTGAACAACACCAGCCATGTGTTATATTACATAGTTTTATAGTCAAAGTACTTTCAGAGTTATACATGCCTTTAGCATGCCGTTTTTACCATTGTAGCCACTTTAGTATCATCACCAACGAGCCCACAGCTAGTTATAGCTAGCCAGGCACAATAGTATGTAGCTGGAGTGTCTGCGTGCCTCATGCACACAGTGCATACTGGGTATCCAAATTGAGTGCCATCATTTCACTATGCACTGCTTTCCTTGTCTGCAATTTGTTTTTCTCCAAATTTATATCATGCCACAGGCAAACATTTTCAAAAATGATCTGCCCTAGGGAGAACATAACTACTGTTCTGGTATCACCTATCATCTCTAAACCCAATTGCTGGCTAGTGTTGGATTGATTTGATTTTAGATTTTATTACACTTTTTGTATGAGTTGTTGCCATGGGTAACATTATTTTTTCTGCTTTGGATTTGATTTTCATCCCCCAGTTCCATTTCTGCAGGCTCTCATGAAAGCATTCCACTGCATTGAACCCAAGGATCGACAAAAGTCCTGCGTTCCCCTCTTTGCATCTATGGTTACGTACGAGGTATACTTTGGGGACAAGGACCAAGAACAGGTACTGGAAGAGTTTGGCATATGATACATGTATGTCTGTGCTCTAAAGTTGTGACATTGTTACATATGATTGCTATATTTCTTGGTATTTTCTTGTTCTTTTTTTTTCATCTTGTTTGCTTTTACTCAAGATGATGTTGTTTGTTAAAGTGCAGTGAAATAAAAGGGGGAAAGGAAATCGGCTTTCATAATTTTGCTGATCTATGCAGATCATTAAGTATCAGTTATCACATATGGATGATATATTTCTCTTAGTTTGGCTGTTGTGGTTACAAAAACCTGTAATTTCTTCTCTTAACATTTTGTGTTCAATATTTATAGCACTTTCTTATTGAGTGCTTGTTAAAAACATATAAACAAACAAACAAACAAACTACTTTATTGCAAGATTTTTTTATTCAAAACTGTGTAGTAGGCTTTTAGGGAAGTCAACACTTGTGCACATTTTTTTTTCCATACACTTTTTTTGTTATTTATTGTGTGTGTTTATTTGTGGAAGTTCTCGAGTGTTTAGGTCAATGCTATGCTCCCATAGCTCTTTACATACCATCTCATTTTGCAAACATCGTTCAATAGTCCTCTGTACAGACAAAGTAGAAAGTCAAGGTTTTTGTTGTCACCTAACAGTCAAGATGTTTTATTGGCAGGCATACATGTGAAATGCATCTTTTATGAGACATCAATAATTTTGTCACTCCTAGAAAAGACACATACATTCCTATGAATATACTGTAAAACTAGAAACATTCACAGCATGAAATTTTCCCAAATTGGAGCTGATGGCCTTTTTTACAGCAGGAAATTTTCACGAATTGGAGTAAATGGCCTTTTTCAGTGTGAAACTTTCTTGAATTGACGGTGGTATTCAATGCATTGAGTAGACAAAACCTTTCGCATGCATTTTACTCTTGGGAATCCTGACTCCTTGCGAAATTTGTGAAAGTGAAAAACTTCTGGTTATACAGTAAGGGTGAAAGGATGCTCCATACATCTTGAATACACAGACTTTGCTCAAATCTTTAATATTGCATTTATCTGCTAACACTCTTCAATGTCTGCTTCAGGAGTCACCCAAGCCACCCTCCATCCAGCTCCAGGGGTCCCTGCTGCTGCAGGAGATGCTCAAGTTCACCAAGAATGGCACCATCCTCAACAGCTTCCTCTCCATGGCCCAGGACAACCTGGTCTCCATAGCAACCCAGGACCCCGGCAGCTACCTGCTGGAGGCGTTCATGATGAGCAACATCATCGGGGAGAAGAAGAAGGACCAGTTTGTGGAGAAACTAAAGGTTGGTATTGTTGTTAGATATTGTGCCGAAGGTAACTCCCCAATCAAGAAATAAAAAAAGAAAAAAAAAAGATGTAGAGATTAAAAAAAAAAAATCTTAGAAGTTTTTATATTTTCCATACACAAGCCAGGGAGCAGTGTGGGGATGTAGGTGTAGTCATGCGGATTCACCAATAATTGCAAGAGAAGACGTTGTTCAATTCCTTTGTCTTTTCTCTCATTTAGACTAGGTGATCATACCCCGAGAGTGTACCATGTAGCCTTGCTTCTTAGTTTGTTGTTGCTTTTGATTGGAATTTGTGCTAGAATTGTCAAAATATGTCACACAATTTGATGTATCATGCAAAAACAGATGATGTAACCAAATCATCATTATGGAAAAAATAAAGAAAAAAAGTAGTATCTGGCAACATTTGGATACCTACATGTAAGAAGATGCTAAAAGCAGGTATTCTGAGAATGTCATATCAACTGGGGGAAAATTCTGTGGAAAAAAAAAACACAACTGATTTTATAGATCATTTGTGCATTCATGAATGCTTGTAAGTGTTGTTGGAATGTTGCGCTTTCCACTAATTGTAAGATTTTGAAGCATTATTCATTTTGACGTCAATGTTCTAACTTTATTGATCATATTTCTGAAAAAAAAAACCCCACATACCCAAAACTGTGATTTACAGGGTAGCTGTTTTCAGATTGCGTGCAACAAGCACGGCTCGCGCACCATCGAGGGCATCTTTAAGGCAGCGTCCATCAAGAGCAAGTTCGTCATCGGCGAGACACTGGCTGAGCGGGAGGACCACCTGCTCTCGCACCCCTTCGGACGATTCGTCCACCGCAACCTGTCCATCGGTCACCTGAAGACCCGCAAGCAGGACTGGAAGAACGCCCAGCTCAGGCACGCCCAGAAGAGGAAGCTCTTTGCGGACATCACTGGAGGCGGCCAAGCGAGTATGTCCAGATACTGTAAAAGTGGTAGCTCTCGCATAATGGATTTCTTGTGCTGGACCAATTTCAGTCAAAATCACTTGCTTTTTGTATTCTGGTGGAGACTGTTTCTGTATATATTTCGGCATCTCCGCAAAATATCGATGTGTGCTTCTCGTTGGGCTAGTTTAACAGTCCATGAAATTTGTGGTATTTTCCATGATGCAAAGTGTTCAGCCTTGACAATAGTTGTTTGCTTGTGCATTTTGTTCTTTTCTTTCTTTGTCACTTTGCAACAGAGAGCAAATATAATAGCTGCCACTGATATTGTCAGTGGTAAAAGCTATCACCATGCAAAAATTATGCTAAGGATTAGCCTCTGATTAAAACTCTATCCTTATTTGGTATAACGAAAGAAAGGAGGAAAGGAAAAAAAAATTAGAGGAGCATACAAAGAACAAGTAAAAGAATGTGTCAGTGGAAAACATATGCATGTATGTTTTAAATAAGCTATAACACATCACCCCCTCCCTCCCCCACACATACACACCATACACACACACTCACACCCATGCACACACGTACAGACTTGTATTTATTAAAGTAGTACTTGTAACTCTCTGATGTCAGGGGAATTATTCTTGTTTCTTATGTGTAGTTGAATGCTATTTTAGCTTTTATGGTTTTACTTGCTGTTGCTTGCGATTGTCTCGTGTGAAGTTTTAACCCGTTGACGACGGGCTGATTTTGCTATAACGATCGTTTCCCATAGACACCTGTGTGAGTATACTCGGGGGACTAGTCTTCATCAGGTTAACACATCTATGTTCTTTCCTATTTCTATGCACTCAGAGAAGGAACGAATCACAGAGCAAGGAGAGGCAGTGGAGGAGGCATTCTCAAGGGAGGTGGCCCAGCTGATGGGGTCAGAGGTCAATGAAATAGATGAGGTGAGGAGAATTGAAGAGCTTGCTAATGGCTTAGATTATAATGATGTCATAAGCAGCATTGTGTACCTTTTGTCGAATCCTTAATTCTGATTGGTTGAAATTGAGGGCATAAATTCAACAATTGCCTTCAGCCACAATGTACCCAAACTGCCCCATAGTTCTATAGGGCTCACACCCATAAATATTTCCCCATAGGGATGTGTGTTAAAAATCAAATTTCAAAAAATTCTGTAAAATAGCTGGGAGAAATGAAGTGTTTCAGCTTCACTAACCTGGATAAGTTAGATGTAACCTTTCATCAATCAAATTCTCAGGGTGGATAATTCAGTTCAAATTCTGTCCAGGGGTCCGAAAAGCCAGACTACGAGTTCTTGTCACTCAAAAAATCACCCATTTTCCGTACACGTACCCAATGAAATATAGTCCCCTCAAATTCCACCAGAAAAGCATCATCTTCTAACCAAAATGCAATTTGTAGAGGAATTCATACTCAATATCTACAGCTATTCAGTTTCTTGCCAAACTACATCACTGATTTTTAATTAATTTTTTTCTTCATTTATTTTGGTATCTTTGGTACGAATTTGTGAAGGGGTCTCGGACATTCCATTGTATTTACGGGTGTGAGCCCTATAGTGAAGGTCATATTTCTCATTTGACTTTTAAACATCATAAATGTGTTTTTGATGATATTTGCACCTACATCATATGGGAAATTACACATTCAAGGGTTATAAAGCTTCTCAAAGGGACACTTTTGAAACTCACACCCTTTGAGGTTTTTTTTTAAAAATAAAAATGTAGTGTTGATCAGTTCTTCATAAGATGAATACCTAGATGCAGGCAGTAATCTTTGATTATGGGGGTGTCATCATCACATTATTGCCTACAAAATACTTGAAAAGACTTTGTTTTGTCAAACAGACTAACTTTATGAATTTTGACCTGTTTCAGTGGTAGCCAAACAAAGAAATACATTAAAATAACACAGTCATTCAAAGTTGTGTGATACTGATGACTGCTATGTACAAAGATCTATCTATACCACAATAATAATAATAATAAAAGGACATTTATATTGCGCAGCTACTATAATGATATACTCTACTGCGCATTACAAAATGACATGCATACAAGAAATTCAAACAGAAAATACACTACTTCAAGAGATGACTTTTTAACCTGGTCTTAAACTCATTAATTGTAACTGCTTGTCTTACAAACAAAGGGAGATTATTCCATAATTTTGGTGCAGCATACAAAAATGCCCTGTCACCAAGAGTAACTTTTGATTTCCCCGATGGATATTTCAATAATGTTTGATCCCGTGAACTTCGAAGATGATAAAATGTTTGAAATGATGTTTTTAACTCTACAAGTTCCTGTATGTACACTGGTGCTGTACCATGAATAGCTCTATATACAATTAGCAGAGTTTTAAATATGATTCTCTGCTTTACAGGCAACCAATGTAATGCACGCAGTAATGGACAACAACATAATAAGAAAACAAATTATAGCCAAACAGAGTTGGGGGGGGGGGGTAGAGGAGAGAGGTGGGGGGGGGGGGGTAGGAAGGGGAAGGGGGGAGGGAGGAAGAGATCTGACACAATAGATCAACATAAACCAGCAGAGTTTGTATGGGATGAATACTTCCCATAGACTTGTGTGCATTGCATGCATCCTCTATAGTGAAGGTCATATTTCTCATTTGACTTTTAAACATCATAAATGTGTTTTTGATGATATTTGCACCTACATCATATGGGAAATTACACATTCAAGGGTTATAAAGCTTCTCAAAGGGACACTTTTGAAACTCACACCCTTTGAGGTTTTTTAAAAAAAATAAAAATGTAGTGTTGATCAGTTCTTCATAAGATGAATACCTAGATGCAGGCAGTAATCTTTGATTATGGGGGTGTCATCATCACATTATTGCCTACAAAATACTTGAAAAGACTTTGTTTTGTCAAACAGACTAACTTTATGAATTTTGACCTGTTTCAGTGGTAGCCAAACAAAGAAATACATTAAAATAACACAGTCATTCAAAGTTGTGTGATACTGATGACTGCTATGTACAAAGATCTATCTATACCACAACAACATAATAAGAAAACAAATTATAGCCAAACAGAGTTGGGGGGGGGGGGGGGGGGGTAGGAAGGGGAAGGGGGGAGGGAGGAAGAGATCTGACACAATAGATCAACATAAACCAGCAGAGTTTGTATGGGATGAATACTTCCCATAGACTTGTGTGCATTGCATGCATCCTCTATAGGGCTCACACCCATAAATATTTCCCCATAGGGATGTGTGTTAAAAATCAAATTTCAAAAAATTCTGTAAAATAGCTGGGAGAAATGAAGTGTTTCAGCTTCACTAACCTGGATAAGTTAGATGTAACCTTTCATCAATCAAATTCTCAGGGTGGATAATTCAGTTCAAATTCTGTCCAGGGGTCCGAAAAGCCAGACTACGAGTTCTTGTCACTCAAAAAATCACCCATTTTCCGTACACGTACCCAATGAAATATAGTCCCCTCAAATTCCACCAGAAAAGCTTTCATCTTCTAACCAAAATGCAATTTGTAGAGGAATTCATACTCAATATCTACAGCTATTCAGTTTCTTGCCAAACTACATCACTGATTTTTAATTAATTTTTTTCTTCATTTATTTTGGTATCTTTGGTACGAATTTGTGAAGGGGTCTCGGACATTCCATTGTATTTACGGGTGTGAGCCCTATAGTGAAGGTCATATTTCTCATTTGACTTTTAAACATCATAAATGTGTTTTTGATGATATTTGCACCTACATCATATGGGAAATTACACATTCAAGGGTTATAAAGCTTCTCAAAGGGACACTTTTGAAACTCACACCCTTTGAGGTTTTTTTTTAAAAATAAAAATGTAGTGTTGATCAGTTCTTCATAAGATGAATACCTAGATGCAGGCAGTAATCTTTGATTATGGGGGTGTCATCATCACATTATTGCCTACAAAATACTTGAAAAGACTTTGTTTTGTCAAACAGACTAACTTTATGAATTTTGACCTGTTTCAGTGGTAGCCAAACAAAGAAATACATTAAAATAACACAGTCATTCAAAGTTGTGTGATACTAATGACTGCTATGTACAAAGATCTATCTATACCACAACAACATAATAAGAAAACAAATTATAGCCAAACAGAGTTGGGGGGGGGGGGGGTAGAGGAGAGAGGTGGGGGGGGGGGGTAGGAAGGGGAAGGGGGGAGGGAGGAAGAGATCTGACACAATAGATCAACATAAACCAGCAGAGTTTGTATGGGATGAATACTTCCCATAGACTTGTGTGCATTGCATGCATCCTCTATAGGGCTCACACCCATAAATATTTCCCCATAGGGATGTGTGTTAAAAATCAAATTTCAAAAAATTCTGTAAAATAGCTGGGAGAAATGAAGTGTTTCAGCTTCACTAACCTGGATAAGTTAGATGTATTCTTTCATCAATCAAATTCTCAGGGTGGATAATTCAGTTCAAATTCTGTCCAGGGGTCCGAAAAGCCAGACTACGAGTTCTTGTCACTCAAAAAATCACCCATTTTCCGTACACGTACCCAATGAAATATAGTCCCCTCAAATTCCACCAGAAAAGCTTTCATCTTCTAACCAAAATGCAATTTGTAGAGGAATTCATACTCAATATCTACAGCTATTCAGTTTCTTGCCAAACTACATCACTGATTTTTAATTAATTTTTTTCTTCATTTATTTTGGTATCTTTGGTACGAATTTGTGAAGGAGGTCTCGGACATTCCATTGTATTTACGGGTGTGAGCCCTATAATGTGTCATAGTATTAAAGCGCCCTCTCTTGGCTTATGGCTGTACATATATGTACACATAAAGGTGTACTGTAAACGTGTGTAATATTCTGGTATGGAGGCTATTTGCCTCCACAGGGGCGGATCCAGGAATTCTGTAAAGGGGGGGGGGGGGGGCGCAACTAATATTTCTGGTGCCACTTCCGGGTTTCATTTCATTTTTTTCTTTTTATTTCTTTTGTTTTTGACAAAAAATAAGGGGGGGGGCGTGCGCCGGTCGCGCCCCCCTCTGGATCCGCCACTGCTCCATACCTGTAAGATGATAAATAAGTTTACAGTATAACACATATGTAACCTATTCATTCTGCGCCTTCAATTGCCATTGCGCTGGCTGGAAGAAAATATTCACTCAAGCATAAAAGTGAAACTGACATGTGCAATATTTGCATAATAGTAAATTGCAATGCATGTTCCACACATTGTGTATAGTTATAGGTAGCCTTTTGCCAAGGCCCTCTCGCTGTATGGTAATGAGTGAATGGAGGTGAACGAAGCAAGCTCATTAGGGTTGGAAAGCGGGAGGGCCTTTAGAGATCTGATTCGCATCCGTATGTTAGCCCTTTGAATAACCGACTTTTGCTTCCCGAATTTGGGAGCAAAAATCAACCAATCTGTGTGTCAGTTTGCCCGAACTCAATTTGCATACTGTGAATGCTGGCCACAGACCTCCACTGGTGGTCAGTGATACATGTGAACAGGCTGGACAATGCCAACATGGACAGTGCGGGGAGTGCGCCATTCCATTGGTCGACCGGAACCGGTTAATATGACTATTCATTAGGATTCATGTTTCATGAATAATAATGAGTGAAGCAGATCTCAAAAGGCCCTCGCACTGTCACGTTTGGCTGGCCTCGCTTCGTTCACCCTTATTAGCCATTATACAGCGAGAGGGCCTTGACAAAAGGCTATGGTATAGGCAACTCTAACCCTGCAACCTTTTTGTAGCTCTATCGTCATGTGTGAATTGTTCTATCATGTGAGCCCCATCTGTTAAATCAGGTTGAAGAATATTGCCTGGGATTAATGTCTTGCTGTGTTTGTGTTACTGGTAGGTGTGTGAAATCAAAGGATTGTCCTATTCTGTTGTAAAGAACAACAAGTACAATCTTTTGGGGCAGTGTTACAATCATTCACAAAAGTTACATATAGCGCTGCTCTAAAAGCTTTCATTTTCGCGTGCAGTCTTTTTCGTGAATGAGGATGTCACAGACAGTTTCAGATATGTTGTTTTTGAGATCTGATACTAAGGCTATCGTAAGGTGCACGATAGCTTTCACAGTACTTCATGGTAATTCACTACAGATGTTGTTGAGTTGTTCTCTTTTGATTTGCACTTCACCATCAGGACAAGGAGGTGGATGTAGAGAACGATGAGATATCTGCCATTTTCAGCAGCCTGTCACAGCCAGGTGGAAAGACGTCCGTCAAATCTCTGGCAGCTGCATCATCTCCAGATCGACCAGCCACAGAGGACGGGAAGAAGAAAAGGAAAAAGAAAAAGAAAGAGAAGAAACAAACTTGTTCAGACTAGCAGGCACAAGATATATAACCTGTGGATTGGACATTAGATCCCTTGTGCCTTTGGACAAGAACTGTGTCTATACAAGCTTGCTTGCACAAATTTCCCTATTTTTGCCAGTGTGCCACAGTTTTGACTCATTGAGATACAACACTGAAGATTATTGCCGCGACTCAAATACACAAGATTGACACCATCATGTTGGTGCATTAAGATGAAAGAACCCCTTGCTTTACAAGTGATGTACACATTGCTGTTGGTGCAGATTACCTCTTTGTTCCAAAATTAACATATTTGAAGAATGTGCCTGAAACCAGGCAGGGTAGACATAGTGGAACAATTTTGATTGCCAGGTAAGTAGCAGTGAGCCTCCATGAAACATTTTGTCTTGCCATAATTTTTTGCATTCCCCTGTTTGATTTATATCACATAAATTTTACTCTTTATGGGTAACAAACCTGCCAGCTATTCCTGGTATCCAAGAATCATAATCTGAGTTGATGATCTGTTTGAAGAACATGTACAATCTTGTAATTGTGTGATAACCAATCAAGACTGCAAAGCACTGTAGTGGTTTTTTTTTCTCACAAACAAGTGCTTTTGCACTCTGTTGGTTAAGTTGGTGAATATGGCAAAGTCACAAAGGAAATGTGAATATTTTGAATAAACCTTGAATTCTACATTAGTAATTTGTAATTGTTTTTATTGTTGCTTTTGACTGTTGTGTTTTGTTGTTGTTGTGGGGTGGTTTTTTTTTTGGGGGGGGTGGATGAGAAAGAGGAGACAGAATTATGCATCGTGTGATGAGTGAATGATATGCATACAGAGTTCTTCGTAAATCTATTTAAATTGCAAACTTTTGTCTTTCCTTGATATAGTCCTTTCTTCCCCCCTCTAGCCTCTGTGAACTGATCCTAAGAAATTTCAGCATCACATTTGTCAAACTCTTGAGTATCTCATTTAAATTACAGAAACACTCCACTGAAAATACTGTAGAGAGTACCTAGAAATGAGTGTGTGCGTGTTTGTGGCAGGTTTGGTTGTGGTTTGAATGTGTGTTTTATGCTGTGTGTTTGAGGACACTTTATAATACAGTATGTCCCCAAAAAAATTACAACGGGACCCCCCGCAATGATATCTTTAAAAATAGTGAATCAATCTAACTACAAGTTCAGGGTATGAAACTTTAACTCATTGCCCACATCTTACAGAAAACCCCATTCGATTTGCTTCGGTGGTTAAAGAGAAATGAGGAATTTTGTACAGGATGTCGGGAATTTCTTTTGTCCAAGTTCTGTCTATTATTCACGCACTAGAGCCTTGAATTGCTAAAACTGGAAAAATTAGACTCGTGATATGCTTTACAACAATCTACATTTCTCTGTGACCGCTTAACCAAATTGAATGAGGTTTTCTGCAAAATAGAGCTAAGATGTTATATCTTAAGGCCCCGAAGTAGCACTTACACAGGTCGGTGATTTTGGGTGTTATCAATTCGAAAATTTGATTGTAATTTTTGAGGGATATACTGCAGTATGTCCCACAAAAATTACAATAAGACTTTCGCATTGATAACATCCAATATGATTTTTTTTTTTTCAATGCTACTTTAGGGTCTTAAAATATAACATCTTAGCTCTATTTTGCAGAAATCCCCATTCGATTTGGTCAAGCGGGCACAGAGAAATGGGGATTGTAGTAAAGCATGTCATGAGTCTGATTCTTCCGAGTTTAGCACTTCGATGATTTTGTGTGTGAACAATAGACAGAACTTGGTCAAAAGAGATTCCCGACATCCTCTACAAAATTCCTCATTTCTCTTTGACCACTGAAGCAAATCGAATGGGGTTTTCTGTAAGATGTTGGCAATGAGTTATAGTTTCATACCCTGAATTTGTATTTAGATTGATGCAATATTGTTAAAGATATCATTGCGTAGGGCCCCGTTGTAATTTTTTTTTTGGGACATACGGTATATTACATCAGCATAGTAAAAGAATTTATCGATTTATCTTAGGTGCTTTGGTCAAGTCACTTCAAATTGATCCATGACCAAACATGGAAAAGAGACTTGAAAAGAATTTGATTCCGTGTTTTTTTTTCTTGAAACATTTATTAAGATTAAATTTAGATCATAATGTAATCCTCATACAACGGAATTCACAGAGTCATGTGTTCGACTTTCTGAAAAATGTAGTCTGTAGATACAAATCTCACGAAGTACCTAAATATTACATCATTCTTGGTGAACACACAAAAAACAACAACAACAAGAAAACAAAATGACAATGAACTCATACATACTCATGTATAATTCATTTTCGTAACAGGCATTATAGCTGATAATTGAATCAACTACAATAACAGCACGACACAACACTAATGATCTGAGTGAAAATCTTGATTTTTGTACCCCTCTACACCCTACATCCTTTCTTACCCGTATACATATATGTGCATGCACTCACACACACAACAACCCATCCACTCTTAACAGCCCTCAGGTTTCAGTTTCTATTCACACACACACACACAAAAAAAAAAAACCCAAACAAACACACACACACACACACACACACACACACCAAAAAAAAAAACATGAATATGGCCTACATGTAATTGCCATCTTTTTTAGACAATACGTGTACGTCCTTGCAGTGATGGCGAAAGTGATGGAAAGAACAAGTGTTAGAGAAAAACGACAACAACAACAACAATGACTCGCTCAAAATACAGGTAATGCAGTTTAAAGGGGATGGCTATAGTAACTGATCAGTGGGAATGCTGGGGGATGATTGTTCCAATCCTTGTGGGATTCATTTAAGAGTACATTATTGTTAAGTGAAAATTATTTGCTTCAGAATGGTCTCATATTCAAGTAATGTGCAGTTCAATGTTTCCAGGTTAGCATGCCTGTACAGTGTCGGGGGCGATCGTTAACGGCCCGTGATTCCTCGATGACTTCCTTAATGTACCTGCATAAACATTTTCTCAACACGCTTGCTTCAATTCTACTGAATTCAGTTTGTGGCTGATAATTTGTCATTGTTACTGCACAATTTCCTAACCGCATAACAATACATGTATACTCTTAAAATATGCAATTTGTCGTATGCCTTTTTCATGACAATAATGATGAAATTGATAGATTTGTTTTTTCTTATTAACATTTTTATCATACATCTGATGATCCATACATCATCTTATAGCCCTGAAATTGATACACACACACACACAAACACACACACACACACACACACACACACACACATGTTTATATACAGTATTATAGATATTGGTATTACTTCATATTATTTGATTCATATTCCCATCTTCTAAATTTTGCAAACTTTTCAAATCCTGCCACGCCTGTAAAAGCTCTTTAATGTAGTCTTTCCCTTTCCATGAAAATTCAAAACAGATTTAAAAAAAAAAGACTTCCGCAAATACCTACGAAGGACAACAGTTGAAGATAATATATGACTCAATTTAGATGATGTATATTTATTTTAAGTAGATTAATCTTATCCTTAAAAGATAGGTCTCTTTACTTCTACCAACTCAATAATCTTTTTTATTTCACTACCCATCTCTCTAAGCATTTTTTCTATCAAATTCAAATCCATTACAAAATAAACACCTAGTAGGCACCATAGTTTTCACTTCTCTGACTAAATTACCAAAGGAAGGATCCCCTACCCTATTGCCTATCTTTTCCTATCCCCCTTTTCATTTTCCCCCACGTTTAAACAAGTAATTTCGCAAAACAACTCAAAATTTCATGCAAGTAATCTTTTAACCGAACTCTTATCTCTCTCTCTAAAAAAAGTCATATCATCAGCTAATAACGCCTGACTGACCTCAAAATCGCCCAAAGTAATCCCTTTAATAATTTCATCTTTCCTCAATGCTTGAGCAAGAGTTTCAATTACAACCCAAAATAAATGTGGCGAGTGGCGACAGAGGATCACCTTGCCTAGCTCCATTGCACAACCAATATGAAAGTAACCAGTTGAAACCCCCTGTTCATTACACAACTACTAATTCCATTGTTCAAAGTTTTCACCCATGGGCAAAAGGAGGGACCAAAACCGAATGATTCCAAAGCTTTGAAAAGAAAATTATGAGAAACGGAATCAATGGCTTTTTCAAAAATCAACCGCAATTAGAAAACTCTGTATGTCATTATTCAAGCAATGGAAACAAAAATCATATCATCTAGAAAATCTGATAGCTTCTCCAATACTCATATTTTTCTTCATATGCTCCATCTGATCTTGCTTGATTACATCACCTGATGATATTTTTCATTCTATAAGCTAAAACTTTTGAAAGTAACTTATAATCTACGTTCAATAAAGTGATCGGCCTGTGATTTTTAACGTGCGAAGGATCCTTACCATTTTCTCCTATAAAAGTATATTATACCTTGCTTATTAGATAGAAAGTTTTTCTATATCAAACGTTTCAGTGAAAGCCTCAACTATTAAACCCCCGTGTATGGCCACAAGGTCATACAAAATTCGACTGAAAATCCGTCGTTACCATTGACTTATTCAATGTCATAGTCTTTAAACATGGAAACATTTTTTTGGGGGGAGGTGTGATTTTACCCTCACATGAAATTCGACTTTCATCACTATGGCAAAGAAACAATTCTATGCAAGGCAGGATCCTTTTCATACACTACCCTTGTTGAATAAAAATCGTCATAAAATAATTTAATAACATACAATATTTCCTTTTTATCCCGTGTGATATCATCTTTTTCTCTACACAATATCATTGCTCAAAATATTTCCTTCTCTCTTCACCTTCCTCATACCAAACGGCTCTTGACCTTATCTTAATTCCCTCTAAAGAACAAATATGTGACTGTTTTAATTAAGCTTTCTTTCTGCCTATTTCGTCTGAATGATCACAATTTCCAGTTTTAAAGAAAAAAATCAACAACTTTTCTTTTCCTTTCCGTTACTTTGCCTTTGGACAATTTTACAATCATTATCTCATTTTCATTTCTGAGTAATGCAAAAATACAGACTTTCTTACAAATTCACACCCTTGCTCTTCATTAATCATTTTGTTTTATTTCATTAGCTATTCTTTGAATAAAAATTAATATTCTATCCAAACAAAGGCTATACTGAATTTCTAATATTTCCTGCGATCATATACAGCTATACTTTCTAAATACCTCAAATGTAATGTGTACCGGAGTGGTCGGGTATGATTGATTACTTGACCTGATTTGATTTGATATTTCATTTTATTCTAACGGAAAAGCATGTTAATGTATGCGTGTGTGCATATCATGTCATGTGTCTGTGTGTGGTGGGGGGGGGGGGGGGGGGGGTTCATCTCCAGGTCCTGCTAAGGTTTCGCGGTTCTGCTACCCATGAATAACTGTGTTGGTTTTGTCTGTGTGTGAACAGGGCTATTCACATCATGAAACCTTTTTTTTTCCTTTAATAGAAAAAGGCAACTTTACTCGCATGTCGTGGAAGCTTTACTTGACCACTTGCTAAGTGGCGGCGAGTTCCACCGGTCAGCTTTTCCATGCCACCGAATACGACCTTGTGGCTTGAATAAACGTCTTGCTTTCTGTCAATATTTGTCTCTACGTGAGGGAACAAAGATCAGCGGTGCCTACATAAACAACGTCAGTTCATCTTACTATTGGCATCACACTAAAGGTGCTGCCGCAGATGCCACTTCCCCCCAAACCTGTCTAGTTCTGTCATTCTCTTTCTCCCTTCATCCCTCTCTCTTTCTATGTATACTAACTTGTGGTAGACGGTTTGAATCGCACTTTCCTTTATCTGGCTTCTCTCCTCTCTCTCGCTCCCCCACTCCCCCTCTCTCCCATACATATATATCATATTATTATCATTATTATCATTATATATTATATATATATATATATATATATATATATATATATATATATATTATACATTATATACATACATATATATATATATTCACATATTAAGGTTTATTTAGTAATCAATATCTTTTAGATTTTATTCCAATAATTCTTCAGCATGTAGATTATACGTGCATTTTGGGTGACGAGTACGGCCTACGCTGTGTATGAATTTATGAAGCGTAATATCTATAATATTAACAGAAAAATATGGTTCGGAATAGTGAAATTGTGTTTTTATAATTATATCCTTCAGAGTGCATTGCGTCGAATGAGTGATTTCTTTTTTTTTAAACTTAACTTGAAGCCTACGAATACTTTTCAAAACAGCGAAAGTGCGGGCAAGAGCGATGCATTATTGGTTTATTGCTCATCACGATGTTTTGTTTTGATCTGTGTGGTGTTTTTTTTTTTTTTTCTGTGTAATAGCCCGCGCTCTTTAAATCTGAAGTCGCACTACATCAGGCATTAAATGACTGTGTGCCATAATCGTGCCGCTGGAAGGGTAAATACTTCCGCATATCTTATGAGGGCATGTTTGAGACACTGGGACGAAATGTGTAACATGTGTGTGTATACTGGTATATACCTCGTACCGATGTGCCCGTCCACCCCAGCAATGCAATGCTTCAGCGCTCTTGTGTAGGTTTGGTTGGCGCTCCGGCACAGCGAGCGATCAAGATATTGTTCTCAACGTTGGACCAGCAATAGAGTCTGTCCGTGATGTCACCTTAATCATAGCTCGTGGCTCTCTTTCATGTAATTAATAGCAGACTACGTTTTACATTGGTGCGGCCATCGCAAGACATCGACTAAATGGTGCTGGAGGTGAGATATGAGACTATCTTTCCATGCCTATATGCCGTGATTACGGGTTCATTGTGCGTGCTAACACTGATTTTGTGCATAGCTTCCCACGGATAAGTCGTGGCTTGCCGACATCACCACACGGTGCACATTTCGCCGTCGTCGGTGGTGGACTAGTCAGGTGCATGGTTGGGTACATCTGGTCAGTGAAAAGGTCGTACGAAGGGAATATCCTGGTAGTGTGGTGCGGCGTGTAGGCGTGTATAACGCTTGGACGTTGAAGCTACACATCAGCTGCCCCGTTGCTTGAGCTGGGACATGTTTATAGTGCTTGCATGCCCAGTGATCACAATGATGCTCATAACGCCTTTAACGGCACACCAAGGCAAGGAGGAGAGTTCATACCGGGGAGGTGTCTCTCTCCAAGAAGATGCTGTACTTCTCTTTCTACTCCTTGCTAATGGGACGTAGATGCATCGCATAGTACCTCTTTGGGTATGGGCATCACTCTTACCGGGTTGATCAAACAAGCGATGAAACATCCGTAAGCACACGAGGGACGAGGCAATACTCCTCGAGAAAGTAGTTGTACGTGGTGTGAACTTGCTTGGACGCAGTTCCTTAATATTGCTCTCTGTGAGAAATAAGCAAGCAGTGTGGGATGTAAATATCAAGCAAGCTTGATGTTTTGATTGGGGCATGGTAACGCCAAATCCTTGTGAATGAAAGTTCTGTTCTGATACGTTCTTGGTAACCGCATGTTATTGTGAGGGAGGTTTCCTTGAAGCGCAGGTACTTTCCCTAGGCCCTATATTTGTATCCTCAATCTTGGTATAGGAATACTATAATTACGTTAATACTAGTAGTCACCCTGGATCACTTAGTTTTCCTCACCAATTGTAATAATATGAGAGAACGCAGAGAGTGTAAAATTAATGATCCTTTTTTTTTCTCACTATCTTTTTATGATGACTGCTGTTCAACATGTTGCGTCTATTCCTATACAAAATACTGTAGAGCTTCTTAAATGTTTGCTTATTTAGGCCCATGTCGTGGCTGCCATTATCGATGCTGCTATTTGATATCTGGTAATTAACGAGAGAGGGGGTGAATGCCCGCCCTTAGCCTCAATGAATCAGGGATCATGGTAAACACGTGACACCTCCTTGAATGAACCAGATCAATTACTGACATGCATCGCTTCATTTTTCTCTAGCACACGGTCTATCACCCTCATGATTATTATCCGTTGCTTTTCCGTCTCTCCCCCTCTTTCTCAAATTAAAGAAAACTGGTGACTGTCGTGCTGATGTACCTCCATCTGTCGTATAGAGCTCTTCTTGTGTCTCACTATAGCTCGTTCATTAATGCGATACAATCGTAATGTAAATAACAGTCTTTCCTGGTCCAGGAACAGCAGACTTCCGGGAGAGTGGTGAACCAATTGCTGCATGGACGTTTAACTTGCTCTTCACTCCTGATCAGCCGGCTTGCATTCAAAGCTCACGCTCTATGCAAATTTAGATGACTAATTTATTTAATCCGAATCCTTGGCAATCCCCAGTAAAGTCAACTCCGACTAAATTTATTGTACCACTTCGTCCAGTAGCCAAGTTTTCTCTCGGCATGATGAAAGCAATATGCTCGACACAGAATTGGGTACGTGCACCTTTTGCAGCATGCCTTGTCGCAGTCAATAACAAACCACTATTTTGTTTTCGCTTCTTTTGTATTGTTTACTGAAAAGAAAGGCGAACGTACAGGAAGCTTTACAATGCAAGAGTGCATGACATAATATTATCACTCTTTAAAAAAGAAAAAAGGAGAATGTTTTCTCTCCTTTACGTCTTTATCTATCATTTAAGAAATATTTGACCGAAATGCTAGGTTATACGTATATAAATGATACGAGGTTCTGCAGGTAGGGGTTTTGGCCGTGAGTATGCTCGTGCCTATATCATTGCATGCATAAGATGATAGGGAGTTGATGAGCCTCGCACGTTTGACCTTTCCTTCCGTCTACAATAATAAATGGCAACGAGGCGAGACAGGCATTGCGCACAATAACACGCAATTTAGTTATATTGGTCAACGCGGTATGTTGCCTATACACGTACCGCCCCGTTAGCATCTCGATAAGGTATATAGCATTTTTTTTTCTTCAAAAGAGGCTATTTTTGGCTCAATCACGCTTGAAAGCCCAGAGGGCAGGGAGGTGGCTCAGTCTCTACTACTTACCTGCTGAGACAATACTCTAATAAGAAATGTAGGCTTACTGATAGATCATGCTTCTGGCGTTTTTGTCTGCAATATTAAAATTTCGCAGAGAGATTTGGACAGACTAATTTCTATCCCCGTATAAACCCGCGCATGGCAACCCATGTTCTCACGTAGTCATCCTACATGATGCATAGCTGTTGTTACATGAAACATAATCTAGTTATGACGGAGAATAGCACAATGTTCGATTCCGTAAAACTGTGCAGAGTAGGCCAGAAGGATTGTCCGAAGGTATAATAAAATCGAGATTGTCAAAATAATGGGAATCGGCATCCTCCTTCCAAAGATAGGTTTATATTCTATTAAACCCCCCCCCCCCCAAAAAAAAAAATAAAAGATATGAAAAATAAAAAACAAAGAAATGAATAAAAAAAAAAATGAAAAATAAACAGTCAATCAATGAATCAAACAAATAGTAATTCAGCATATCGTTGTTGAAGTAGGGTTCATTTACAGTATCTAGGCCTATAAGGCCCACGAAGGCTGTGTATATGAATACGTGATCGACACTATCGTGATTTAGAGCGGGGACATCGGCCAGCGCCGTTTCGCTTTAACTGTGCACAGCAAAGATCATCAGTCATTAATGGCTCGGCATTGTGACTTGCTGTCACACACCGCCACCTATAGAACGACAAAACCAGACGCGTTTAATCTATCGGCCACGACTCTGCCCATGTAAAAGGGGCGAGTCAATGGAATCTTTTGTCGCCGCATTAAGAAAAGAACTTCATTTTCGTGTTAGAGAAAATACTGTTAAAAAAAGAAAGGAGATAACCGGAGGCAATGACGGGGATGAATGATTTCCAAACGTTTTAATTCCATATTCGCGGACCACCTTTCAGATTTCTTTTGCGGCAACGATGTTGTTCATAGAAGAGAACTGTTAAGTGAGGAATAGCATAATAGGGCTTATAATATATTATCAGCATGGACTTTTGGTATTGCATCTACATTGGAGTTGCATTGCCTTCGTAGGAATAATATGCCATGGTATATTTATACACTGGCTAATAAAAAGCAACATTGAATTGCGCTAAGATCAAAATGAACAATTTCTCTGCCTAATATTTTAATTTATAGTTTTGAGAGAGAAGTTAGGGTGGAGGGGGAGGGGGTGACGGTAATGGGAAGTGAGTCAACGCAACTATATCATTAGGCTGATTTGTCGTCCAGGTTTATACATCTCATGAAGATTACTTCGTATAGAGCATGTCAGTTTGACTAGACTGTATGCAGACCCATTTGTAGAAACTCTTGAAACCGGAATGTGATACGAGATGACCATTGAATTACAGCGATGGCAGAGTATAAATGGGTTTTGGCTACTCAACTCTCGAACCCCCCCCCCCCCCCGAAAAAAAAAATCGACACTGTTATATTATGTGTGTAGCGTTGATATCAATGTCATACGGATTGTGACGATTTCAGTATTCTACTGCTAAATCAGGGATTGATTTGATAATTTCTGCACCATTCAATATATGATATAACAGTGATTTTACAAACTAATCGCTAGGGGATTCAATCCTAACAATAATCTAGGGCTTGTTTTTTCCTTCTATGAAAAAAAAAAATAAGTGACGTGTGGTGATGCACTTCACCATCCGTAACACACCATAGCCATCGTTTTGCTGAGTGACCTTGCCAAAACGTATTTCTTGCATTTTTGCCAGAAATCCTTTCTAGTAATTAATTTGACTGTACCGTGGCTACAATATGAATCCATTCCATGATTAGTCCTGTATTAGGAATTCGGATGGTATATAAAGGTGTGGCATTTGTACACGGATTGAAGCAAAACTTTGAGTAGTCATGGTTATTGTCGCGTCACTATAGTTAGTTTCATTTAAAACTAAAATTATGTTGGTTGATGGAATCTTTACCCCGCCTTCCCTATTTCCATCGGAATTGGAAAAAAAAAATTTTTTAAAGATGAATAAATGGGACCATTGTTATCAGGGTAATGAAAAAATAATTAGCTCAAGTAGGTTGTAGGTTAAGCCAATAAAGAAAAACAATAATTATAGCTCACACTGAAACCTTAATATATGTTTCTGTGGTTTTGTTGAGGAAGACACAAACACACGATGTGACAAGTTTTTGTAACCTGATAGCTGAGTGCTGGATATGACTACTGCAGATTTTTGTAATTATACTGGTGGTGTGGAGTTGATGACAGTGTTTATAGTTTTTCTTGTCTTCTCTTGTTCGTAGGATGGTGTATGGAACTGTGTATCACCTGGTTCACTATGTGACGACAGAATACAACCTATCCTGCCATGAGCAAGAGGAGCCATTGTGGTAGGATGCCTCTTCGACTCCGCTTTCGAGGTCACGCTGCTGAGGCCGTCTCACCGTGATCAGTAGGACCTTCCGGTGCATCCATGGCTCCCCGAATCTATTTCTTCGCCCTGTGTTTCGCTGGTCTTCTCGTGGTAGCTATCATCAGCTGCACGCGCGTTTACACCCTTCTCTACGACAGCGTTAGACCTTCGCGAACCCGAAGGCTTCCGGCTAACTCGTATTTGTACCAAAGTGGACGGTTAAAGTCGCAGAGCGTAGACGGTCACTCGTTTCTTCGCGGGAAGGCCTGGGATTACGCCCGGAGTCGGTGCTATACGATATCGAGCGATTGGACACATCGTCTGGTGTCGCCTGAAGCATTGAATAAGCTCGACTGCAAGCAGAGACTGCCAAAAGTATTGATCATAGGCGCCAGGACATCGGGATCGCAGACCCTCCGCAGGGTGCTCGGCTTCCACCCGCAGTTGGCGACACCTGTGCATGAGACACAATTCTTCGACAGGTATTACAGTCGAGGAGTGCAATGGTACGAGAGTCAGATGCCATACACAACCCCTGATCAGATCACCATCGAGTCTACAGAGAACTACATGTATCACAGGAACGCCTCCGTACGAGCCATCAAAACCCTCGGCGAAGACATCAGATTAATCGTCATACTCCGAGATCCTGTGGCGCGATCCATCTCGGATTACGCCCTCACGCGGACTCGCATCCGGAAGTCCAGGCTGATCTCTGGACATTACAAGAGCACCTTCAAGGAATCGAGAACAAGTGACCGCCTCCTGATCAGCGGCAAGGGCAAGCACGGCCGACGAGGATCCACCAAGATGTCATGTATGGTAGACGACACCTTTGAGGAGACTGTGATGAAGGAAGACGCGGAGATCAACCGGAAAAACGTGTTCATCACCGACAGCCTCTACGTCTATTACCTTCGGCCGTGGGTGAAGAAGGTCACGCCATATCGTGTGCTGTCGCTGAACGCCGAAAAGTTCGCTAGGAACCCCGCGGAAACGATGAAAGAAGTCGAGAAATTTCTCGACCTGGTGCCGTATTTCACACCGGAGCACTTCCGGTTTGATCTGAACACCAGCACGTACTGCCTGCAAGAACCCTTCCCCATTTGTGTGCCAAGTGAGACGGTTGATGTCCCGCTCGTCAGTGAAGCTATGATATCGACACTGCGAACACAATTCGAGAGCAGCTGTCGCTTTCTGTTTCTACTCTTGAAACACTATTTAGAACTACTCGGGGACGTGCCGCTAAACTATCACCCCATCGAGTGAAATCGACAGTAGGCCTGGGGCAACCCATGTTGTACATATCAGTACTGCGAATGCAATAAGACCAGGGTATCATTAAGTCTCGTGCAGCTCCTGATTCATATCCTTTACAAAACACATTATGAATAATGCTTAAAGCAATAATTAAGGTCTATTATACGAAGACACCAAGAGATGCATATTGATGGTAATTATTCTTGGTTGAATATTTTGTGTAGCACCTCCCACCCACTGCGCACTTTTTGAGAATCCCGATAATCTTTTCGAAGCATTGACTGCTTGTCACAATCAGCACGTGTTTGCGTTCACACTGACGTTGAACACAGTCGGACGTACAGAACATACACAATAGGCAAGGTCAGACTGGCAAAGGATCGAAAAGTTTAAGTTCGCGATCTTTTGTCGTCCGGTCACACTGGCAGCCATACTTCTCGATTTTTGGCTCGAGAAGTATGGGTCACTGGTGCGCGTGCGAAAAGAAAAAGAAAAAGCGCGTCGTCTGATTGCTAGTGATTGTGACGTAACAATGAATACATGTACAACACAATAGCCGTGCGCTTCTTAGGCGCCGCCCGAAAACGGGTGGTTGACTGGTCACGTGACAAAGATCGCGATGTTTCAGTTTCTAGCGATCACACTGGCAAAAGATCGGGAAGTTTAGCGGGAGTGGGGGAAATATCCCTAGTTGGAGGGGAAGGTTTGCGGTAAGTTTGCGGTCACACTGGCGAAACTTCGAGATCGTAATGATCGCGATCTTAAAATTTTCGATCTTTGGCCAGTCCGACCGCGCCTATTGAGACACAAGTGGCACTCAGACACAGGCGCAGATGTAAACATGCACGCACACACACACACACACACACACACACACACATACACATCTCATGAATCAGCTCCGTTTTTGCATAAATTGTTCCTTACATCACCACATATCTGCCAAAAGGTGATTTGAAGGACTTATCCGCAATCGGTTGCTGCTGTATACCCTTTATTCTGGTGTAGAAATGAACGAGTGAATAATCCAACTCAATTACACTTGTCAATGTAGGAAACAAAACAAGGAAAGAGGTCTAAAAATATACTTCCTCTCCAAGATCTTTCGTGTGTGGGCAAGGATGTATAGGCGAGCACCTCCTTGGTATCAGTACGTGAAGTGTCGGTGATCTTTGTTTACAGTCTGATAGATATGCTATGTTTTGTTGGTGTGTATGCTAACACAACGCTACCTTTACAGATATCTTTAATAAAGAGAATGTTATGTCTGGGATGAAGATAGACAGAGGCTGTTTTTATTACATACGCATCATCACAAATGTCAGTATTATTTCTATCTATGTATATTTTCCCCAAGGCTTCAACCAAATAACAAAAGAGTACACATCAAGGTAGTTTAATGTGCATGCTTATTCATTTATTCAGCTGCGACGTATGATGATTACGCTCTAGAAATATAACAGTGTATATCATTATATCCACTGACCTGACATGAAATTTATCATATCAGTTCAGGCTATTTTCACTGTTGCTGGCAAATTATTCTTGAAACCATGTCTAAGTTTAATTTAGTGCGAAGCAAAGCTTTTGCATGTACATGTATTTCTTACGTTGATATTCAATTCATTTCTCAGGTGGAACAATTTATTATTTTACTGTATGAGATTACGTATTTATCTTCATGTTTGTTGTTTTTTTTATTGTGATTCCGTTCTATTCTTTACCTACCTCCGCCAGCATGTTTTGTTTCAGATTTGCCTTCGCATTTGTTTTATTTCTAGTGGATAGAAAGCTAATTTTGAAGGGTGCTATATCAATATAGTGTTGTCAGGAATGAATCGTCTGGTCGGATACATTAAAAGAGGTAGTTTATACGGAAGCGTATTGGTATATGGAAAACGCTTGTGTTCAATTATTATCTGAACTAAGCTGAATACAAATGGGTAAAAAGTCATTCGTGTGAATACCTGCTCTGAGCTCCACTCCATAAACACGCCTTTGCAAAACGTGCAAATGCTGAAGATTACATGGTGAAAGACCCTTTTCGTAGTAGACCGTGATTTTAAATGTGACCAAATGACACAGGACAGTCTTTGGAAGGTCTCTTGTTGTTTCTTATTTGTTTTGATATACAACTGAGCAATAACGGCAAAACAGGTATTTTGGGTGCACGTCACGAGACCGACACCCACGAGTCATACAGCCCATGAGTTATACAACCCACGAGTTATACAGCTCACGAGTCATACAGCCCATGAGTTCGACACTAAGCAAACAAGGCCCACGAGACCGACACATTAAGCCCCGTGTTGTACCTGTCGAACTCGTGGGCTGTTTTTACCTAGTGTCGAACTCATGGGCTTTATTTGCCAAGTGTCGAATTCATGGGCTGTATGACTCGTGAGCTGTATGTCTCACGGACCTGTTTTCAATGTCGAACTCCTGGGCTGTATGACTCGCTGGTGTCAGTCTCGTGGGATGACCCCATTCTTTTTACTTCCGCAAATATTTTTGTTTTCATAATTATGCGACAAAATCAGTCTTTCACCCGAGCTTTCAAACTGGAAACATTCTACTTCTGTAATGGAAACCACCAAATTTTGATATAATCATGTCTTTAATATCGTTATTGTTGCCACTTACTGTCACGTCACGCGATTCAATAATGGACAACACAGACCGATTTTGATAAAACTTTATAAATGTCGTCTCAAGGACAGCAGTTTGAGAGCTTCGGAGTCAGCTTTCTCTTTTTTTTCAGAAGATAATTATTTGAAAGAAAACTAACAAAGGTGCTAATACTAACCTATGAGTTGACCAATTGCTATACAGTTTATGCGTCGGGCTGCCCTACACGTAAACAATAATATCACTGTATATCTTTAGTGTCGTGGCAGCAAAAAAAAAAAAAAAAAATGGTGGTGATGGTGGAAAACACAAAAATAAAGATAACCATAATCTACCAGTCTTGATAAGGCACCAGGACGGTATTTGAACAATGTACGAGCATTCTGATAAAGCCATAATGATTCACATCATGAATATGTGTGGAATCGGAATTGTGTCTAATAAGGTGCATATCGGTGCTATAATTTAGTTGATTGCTGTAGAATCTATCAAGTTTTCTGCCCATAATGATATCATATTATGATTTTGTTAAGATTAATAATGGTGACTAAATAAGTAAGGGAAGCTCTAAGTTGTAATTTAGAATTGGGAACTCATGCAGGATCTTAAATCCATGTTGTCATACTGCAGTAAATAATTCATCAGGGGTCATTTTGTTCATCACCACAGATGACTATTTCAGGTTGATTTCCTTTAAAAAATAATCACAGGATATATCACAAGGAATCAGGATCACAAAGAGTATTAAACATACGACCTTAATTGAGAGTAAACATTTTTTTTTTTAATTTGTGTTTGTGTGTGTATGTGCGTGTGTGTGTGTGTATGTCATTAACCCTAAATAGGTAAAAGAGAGAGAAAAAAAGCATGCATGCTTGACCTTACAATGTTAGCACATACAAATACCCAGTATTTGTCAAATGTCTTCATTTACTGTATATAGTCCCGTCGTGTGTCTGTCTCAGTTATATGAGAAAAGACAGTGATCTCTATGCCTAAAAAGATGCAAATAAAAATAACTTATATGATACGCTGTGTACATGTATGAAATTTCTGTTTCTTTCTTTGTATATGTCAGTGTGTGTGTGTGTGTGTGTGTCTTTGTGTATGATTTTTTCATGTGTAGGCCCAACTGCAAAGACAGCTATTGTATTCACGTTATGATAGGGGTCGAATCGCAAACATAAAAGCACAGAACTACAATTGTATATAATTTAAAGAGTAATGAAAGGGTGAGTGGTGCGACTTCGTGTGGACGGACGAACAGCATGCTTATTTTTTGTTCCTTGGTCCGCGACCTTCGATTGATCAGTGTATACATCATGCATCGTTTGAACCAAAATCACAATCATGTTTGTATATTTCCTTATTAATCTACATACGAATCATCTTATTAGTACATTTACATTATTATATCCGTCTTGTTGTTTGCCTATACATTCATGGATCAAACGTCCCAACACACCGAACTGGGGATATAGCCAGTTTCCTAACTGGACTGGATTTGTTGAGTTCTCTCTACTATAGCCTAACACACCCGTCGAATGAGCGCACTTTATATGTATATCCCCGTCCTGATCAATGGCAATGACTGCGCAAGCAAATACAGAAATATCTTGACACTGCACATGCTGGTATGAGGATTGTGATCCTATCTTCCTCGTTGTATGTAAAATCTCTCCTGCATTGTGACGAAAGTACATCTAATTGAACCCTGAGTTGTGAATACCGAATAGGAGCGATTTCACTTGGAGCGTAGCGATCGGATTTCCTTTATCAGTATCGGTGATATGAGGATAACCGACATGGCAGTCTGTGTAGGATAAATGAAGAACAATGGGGTATAAAGAACGTTTGTCAAAGTGAATTCACATATTCGCAGATAGGCAACAACTCGGACATAGAGCTTCAAGGGACAAAATGTTTGTATAAGAATAATTATTATGTGCATATTATGCGTGTATCATTATTTAGGTAATTTGACGTTTATTTGATGTACATTTTGTATAACTTCATTGTAATACTTACTATGCCTTTTCACCTGTGTTTGTAAATATATATTCTTACTTCGTATTATTTTGTATTATTTGGATTTGGAAAACACGTGAAATGAAATGAAATTATGGTCATGCGCTCTATCGCATATTTTATACATAGATTATCCACCTACACCAACCCACAAAAGATAGGTCCCACAAAAAAAATAGAAACAAGGTAATAATATTTTTTAAAGATGTGAATTTTTTTTTTAAAGATGTGAATTTTTGTTACGCTGGGACACTATTATCTTGTAATCATGCACCTACCACCTATCATAATTATAAACCATCGACTAGAAAATTGCGATAGAATGACCAAGATATTATACTTACCGTTAATATCAAGAAGCCAAAAACTGAAAACCAGTCGTAGTTTATGTAGAGTACAGGTACGATAACCTGTCGATGAAACATGTGAGAAGTAAATGGCTTTGAGATGAATTTTTAATGACTATGTTCTTGTTTTACCTCTGACGGTCGTAATATTCTAATATTAATTTACTGTACCACGTGTTGACAACTAAGCGTTCCTGCGATTTCACCTCATTTAAGACCCAAGTTTCAAGTACATCCCTTACTTCTATAGCAGACGGGCTAAAAAAGTGATTTGCATATTTGTTATCCGTAAATTGTCATCGGTAAGGAGTGTGGGGTATAATGCAAAGTCTATGTGTCACCTTTTTCCTCTTTAAAAAAAACAATAAGAAAAATAAGATCACAAAGGCTTGAACATAAACTCGTGCTTGTATTGAATATAAACAGGGTATCATTCGACCTAGTCAGCGTAAATCAGTCACCAGCGGGACGATCGTGAAGCGAACGTGACGTCTATTATACCCCTAAAAAGGATTTTGGTCCGAGTAAATCGACGAGAGCCTTTTCAAAAGTGAACGCATTGATGAGCGGCTCAAGTCATGATATAGGCCCAGTCTTGAATACTGTTTCTATTCCACATATAACGTGATAGAGAGAAACTGCGTGAATTGGAAGAAATATATATTTAGGACGACGGGAAATGCAAGGTTGATGCGCTTTAGATATTAGTGTGGGTTGTTCAGCAGGAAGACGATGTGACGCATGCACATACATGTAGCTTTAAAGCGACATTATCATGCCTCCGTTTACTGTGACGACATGCAGATCCGGCTGAAGCCACCAGTTATTGTCGGCTTTGTTTTTGTCAGTTTGTTCTCTTGTTTATCATCAAAAATAACAACAACGACGACGACGACAACAACAAGAACAACCAAATAGAGGATTCCTGTATACACCCAAATTATATATAGGCCAAATTATATGTATGTAAATAAACTGTATTATAATGTAAATAGCACAGTCTGCAAGAATCTTCAGCCTATTGAAGGAGGCAGACTTAATCAGAAGAAGATGATGAAGAAGAAGAAGAAGAAGGCCTACCTGACCAATGGCGGCCCCAATCGTGCCTGTGCCATCCACAATGCCAGTGACAGTGGCCAGGGCTTCTTTGTCCTGCCTCATCGGCCCCTGCTGGCCCAGGTCCGCGGCCACAGTGGCGCTGATGATGTGGGCCACGCCGCATACGAAGGTTCCTAGAACAGGACATTTTTATGTGTTTTTGTACATTATTGGATAAAGTAAAGATTTGAATGAAGAAAGTGTTATGCTGTGATATACTTTAAAAAAAGACTCCAAATCTGCAGAATCAATACAAGGTCAAATTATTCTATTTTCGCAAAACCCATAGCACGGTAAAGTACTAGTATATTGCAGCATGACTTTAAGACTGGATGTATCCATGCACCAATGCATTGTTCTTCTACTTAATGACACTGGATGATCATGATGATATCGGAATTTTACGCTTGTAGATGTAATTCAGAAAATTTTAGGCAATTATGTTAAAGATTTTCTCTTTAGGCCTCAAATATCTATTCACTTCCAATTATTGTTGATAGTTGTCCCAGCCAACAAAAACAAAAAAAAAAAAAGGAAAAGAAAAAAGAGAACACTTAAAAACTAATAAAAAACAAGACGAACATGTATTCACTCATAATAGTATACCGGTACATTATAAAAAGACGAGTATTTTTCCTCCGCTTGACAATTATGTTGAATGTCTTTTATCGCTTGCCAAGAAGAAGACCTTGCGCATTGATAAACTTCCAATTTGCTTAAAAATAAAAACAATGACAACAAATTTGAGTACAAATTAATTCTAAAAAAGAGCAGTAACATGTGTTTTGTTCCTTTCGTTAAAAATAAGTGAGAATTGTAACCAACCGTGATGCCCAGAGGCCGTTGTCTAAGTCAAGCGAATTGCTAAGTGATAACGGTTTCCGAGTCCACCTTTTAGGATAAGGAATGTGTACCGTGAAATACAATTACATTATGTATACGTACGTATACGTATACATCATACGTACCGGTATCTCTTTCTTTTGAGTGCACTTGCTTGTATTTTAATGTGAAAGCTGTTGATTTTGTCATAAAGAGGTCATTTTTTTTACAAGTTAGTGGAAAAACACAATATAGGAAAAGGAAACAAATTGCTTTTCATTGGCTTACCTAGAACGGCCATCACGAAGGCGTTGAGGGCGTAATTTGCTGGTGTAGCTGTGAATGATGGAGAAAGCAGTTAATGTGTGAATACGACTAATTTTAATATCTACGGATGATCCAACCATACTTCTGGCAAAGTCCTGATGTTAAGTTTCATGACATATCTGTATACTCTTTCGGACAGTAATTCAAATATAGCCTGCACCGCTTTTATGACGAGACAACAGCTGGTTGGTTTATTAAAAATGCGACTCCCATAATCGTTTCCTTGAGTGGCATGCTATAAATGGAAACAACACGGAAGGATTCAAAATTTAAATGGTCATAGCAGGCGCTAGATTAGCACGACATTCTCACATCATGAAAGTAAAACATTCTATTGGAATGGTATTTGTCTGTATAGGAGTATATCATTTTGTGTTGGTGTTGTTTTTGTCAAATTATTAGTATATAGAAGATTATATAGCTCTGTATCATACGTCCTACCGGGGCGTTTCGGTAATCAGTGAATGTTACTTAATGAAAGAAGTGAATCCAAAAAGAAGTTATTGCTTGTAATTTAATAATTCATTGCAAAGTATGTCACAGAAAAATCTTCAAGTCTTTCATTTATTTTGCTGTTTTATCACTCAAGACGAAAGGTCATAAACGTCTGTTTTTGTTAGGTCAGCAGTTGGCGCTCTTCACAACCTCAAAACACTAGTAGCGTTTGCGCGCTCTTTCTGCAACGAGAGATGAAGAAAAAAAGTTTCTATGTTCATGCTGTACGTCTGCAACCAGCTATGTCTCACCATTGTATCCGTATAATGAGGCCATTGACCCGAACAGCATGACGATAACAACAGGTGATCGAATGCCCATAAAGTCCGATATCACTCCTCCAATAGTACCACCTATACAGAGAGAAGAAAAGACCGATACACAGAAGACATTTTCACCTTTTCGAATAAAGATTTCAATTTTGTTGTTTATTTGTCAATAATCTTTATTTGAGTTCAATAATAACATCACAAAACATATAAGAAAATTCAATCAATTAAATGATTAATACAAAGCACATAATTACTACATATCACCTACATTATACAACAAAAATATAACTAGATTAAATGCTCACTATTTCTTGAACGTGCACACTTACCTATAATGCCTCCCAGATCGTAAGCCATGGACAATCTGTCGGCAGAGACTTCCTGCCATTGAAATTTGGACGTGAGGTAGTAAGGGATCCAGTTGAACAACGTGTAGTTGACCAACTTCAGGCAGGCATATCCGCAAGAATACTGTAAAATTCACACAATCGGCATCTTTTTATCTATTTATTTAATTAGCTATTTTTAGTTATGATCAATATTAAAGAGTAGCCAGACGGCATTGTGAAATCACACTGTTTTAGATCAAGACGAAACGAGATCATGATGAGCAATTTTCTGATTTTCGATAAATTGCACATTCATTCCTGCAAAAATGATGTTTCGCTAACGCTGAACCCTGGGATCAAATCTATAGCGCATGCTTGTTCCACTTTACAGTGTCGTTCGCGATGATGATGATCATACCTTTTGCAAAATGTATTGGCGGTGCTAATTGTTACGATCAACAAAAATGCTGTAATGTAGTTTCAATATCATGTTTAGGTACATATTATCATCCAACTGATATGTTTCGCTAATAAATGCTTCTGGAGAATATTTATTCTATGTTTCTACATCAGTGATGATACAGATTGCTCAATCGTAACTTTTCTCGGCTGAACTGACTCCAAAGTACAATCGAAGTCGGGATAGAATTGATATCAACTTGTTGGCGGGGATGTTATATACGACATGCAAACTATGCGATAAGATATTACAGAGAGAATTGAACCCACGCATGCGACGCCGGGCAGCAGAAAGGCGTTGCAGAACCCGATAGCTTCTGCCTTCTCCTTTTTATCGCTCTCTTGCTCATCTTGTTCCTCCTCATCGCTAGAGCTCTCTTCGTTGGTGGTCGTGCCGTCCGAGAGTACGTGATCGACATCGTCCACGATAGCTGGAAGTAGGCACGAGACAGACTTGTTAAGTGGTTAATGTAAGTGTCATGGCAGACTGACAAATTGCCAAATACAACCAGGTGAGAGCATTAATATGTGCTCTTATAACGATATCAAAATCAAAAAGTATAAACCTTGCAATCATAAGATGTGACTAAAAATATTCCTGGATTTTGTGACTATTTCAACGTATTGTCATAATTTTTATCACTTCTATGCAAAAAATAAATCAAGAACAACAACAACAGGCGACCAGGGCCGACCCTATTGCATTATAGATATGCAATCAAAAATAAGGCAGGTATCAGCCGATCAGAAACGATTATTAGAGACTTATGTTTGATTTCGGTACTTGTATGTTTGATCTCAACTTTAATGTAACGGGGCTTACATACAAGCAGGACTCAGTAAATATTCATGAATCGCGGTGTAGAAACACTCCAAAGCAAGACCATAATTCTTATGGACAGGGGACGAACTCAAAACAGGGAAGGACAAAATGTGGCTTTGAAACCTGTTCCCCTTCCCTTGCTCCCCGTAATACATAACGAAATAAACAAAATAAAACAAAAGAGATCTTGCAGGAGCCGCCTGTCTATGGGATCCACGTCACGAGTTCGACTCCAACGAATCATACAACCCATAAGTAGTCACACAGTCCACGAGTCACACACGAGCTGGACATTAGTGAGCAAGTCCCATGAGCTTGCCATCAAGTAAAACAGGCCCGCGAGACCGACATAATACATCAAGGGGCTTAAAGGGATCCTGCAGTTTTGGTTGAGACCTAATTTCAGGTTTCTAACATTTTTAGGTGAAATAATGAGAAACCTCTTATGAAATATGAAAGAGCATGTAATTCTATGAGATATTCAACGTTTATTTGATGAAAATTGGTTTTGAAATGGCTGAGATATCCAAAAAAGAGTGATTCTAATAAAGTGTGGGACCCACACTTTATTGCGATCACTTTGTTTTACTCTGTTTTTGGATATTTCAGTCATTCCAAACCCGATTTCCATCAAATATACTTTGAATTCCTCTTAAAATGGTATGCTCTGTACTATATCATAAGTGTTTTCTTGGTATCTCGCGAAAAGTTAAAAGCCCAATTCTCATCTCCACCAATACTGTACTATCCCTTTAATGTACGCGATCGCGGTCTCGTGTAGGCTGATTTTTGTTTTGTTGTTGTTGTTGTTGTTTGTTTGTTTTTTGCCTATGTGACGAGCTAGTGTTTTTAGTTTGTTTGTTTGTTTGTTTTGTTTTGTTTTGTTTTATGCTTTGTGTTGAGCTCCAGGCTGTATCTTTTATGACTCGTGGGCCTTTTTTTTCCAACGTCGAGCTCGTGGGACCCTATCCATGTACCTTCATAGTTAACCGTTCATTTAATTTATTCATTGTAAAACACCCATATACGCACAAATATCTAATGTACACACTCCACGAAGTCACTCTTTGAAAAAGCTTTTTTTTCTGAGTTTCCCAAAATATGCATTATAGCTGTTTGAAATTATCCTATGATAAGCCTTTTGAAAGTTTTGAAAGTTCAAATTCAGCACATCCATTTTCTACTTACAACTGCCTCTGATTATTACATCATTATCAGTGTAGAGCAATTAGTACCCATCCCATGACATGACAATAATATTCTACGAGCTCGCAAATGCTAAAAGGTTTTGACAACATGAACATAATGAGGTGTGATAAGTATCAACGCTGCCATTCATACAACATGCACCAAGGATGATACGTACGCTTCTTGTCATGTGTTGAGGGGGAATCTTTCCAAGCTGGTTTCTCAGATTGCCCTTCCTCACTATCGTCAAGTATTTCCACTCCTGAAGCAATAATAATGATAATAACAATAATGATAATAATGATAATGATGATAATAATAACGAAATAATAATAATAATAATAATAATAATAATAATAATAATAATAATAATGATAATAATAGCAATAATAATAACATTAATAATAAAAGTAGTAGTAGTAATAATAATAATAATAATGATAAGAATAATAATAATGATGATGATAACAATAATAATAACAATAACAATAACAATAATAATAAACTATAATGATAATGATAATTCCAAGCAAAATCAACAATTCAGAATCAAAATCAATTCAAAATCACGTTTAGCAACATCACTCTTACACTTGAGACAATATGCTTTTATCATTATGCCAGTTGGCAATACAAGACAGGCGAGTAGATGACTACATGACATAACGAAATATCATAAACTACTTTTACATGTCAGTTTCTGCAATGATGAGACGATGAAGAAATGCAACGATTTTCCTTTTTGTTCGTTTGTTTGTTTGTTTTTTTCTGGCATGCTCAAAACGTCCCCTTCTCTCACGAAAAATGCTACTCTTTTCTGGGTACGACATGCATGGTCATTTACGTACTATACATTGAGTCATCTTTTCGATTAATAGTGATGATGATCCTGCACGATGATTTCACTATAGACATGATGATTAGGACACAGTTATCTATTTTTGATCACTTTTAGCAAGAATGTGTAAGCTACAGAAGGGACCAACTGTGCAGTGATAACATAGGTAATTGCAAATGAAAGGTATATAAAAAAGCGAACGAGCAACTAATAAACAAATCGACAAACAATCAAACCTGCATCTCGAGGTGTCGGCATGAGAAAAAAGAGAATGACGAGTCCCCAGAAAAACATCATCATTGACGTCACGAGGAAAGTAAACTAGAAAAGAAGGAACATAAACAAGGCATCTAGTACGTGGCATGGCCAAACTAAATTATTATCATTCCCATTGATAATGCTGCGTAACTTGATTAATCAATCTTTTCTCCATCAGGCAGCATATATATTATGAGTGAGTCTTTCTGTCTTTCTGCGTGTGTATACGTTTGTGTTGAGATAATTGTTTTCGCTTATCAAAACAATGAGGATATTGACTGCTATCATAAATGGGAAGTCCTATCTTAAGTCTAAACAAAGTTATTTCAGCACATTCTTGATCAAGTTGCATATATATAATTACGAGAAATGACAATTGTACAACTGTTGTAGCATTTGTTGCATTTTTTTTATCACTGATGAAAATTTCAGTAAATTATACGAAAAGGAACACGGAAATTGTAAGTGTTGATTTACACACAAAAGCTATTGAGGACAATCAAATGCTTGCTGGCAGTTTCGTCGCGAGTATCCATTATGATTACCAACGATGCGTCCGAAGTAATGTAACTGCGAGTGAATGCCACAAGAAAAACACGTGTTGGATAGAGGAGAAAATGTGGGTAGACAAAAAAAAATATGGATGGATAATAAAGAACAAAAGTTATTTGTAATTTCAAATATGATATATCAGAGACATTATTAATTTCAGTCATTTCTTTTCAGCTCCATTGCAATATCACGAAACGACAACATTTAATACTGAAATATAGCACTGAATGATAAGGGGTCATCAATTCATCTCAACATGTATTAGTTTAATTTTCTATTTGATCTCGTAGGCCTACCTCATATCCATAGGACAGAACCAAAGAAGCTGAAAAGGCACCGAGCATATTACCAATGGATCCGCAGGCACTCCATACACCAAACACTAGACCGCGACTGATGAAAAAAAAAGAGTACATAATGCAAATGGGCGTCATGTAGAAACGAATTGTAGATATATACATGCAGTAACAGACAAAGAAGATTATTGTAATGTATGGTATCTCAAAAACAGTTAGTCAAGTGTTTCACCGTAAGTTTTCGTCTCAAGCACTCACATACAACCTTTAGTATAGTTCTATGTCTTTCTAATTAACGCTCTGGCAGCGACATTCTGCTTGAGCAACTGTGCATGCATGAGCAAGTATAGCAAGCCGAACTGGACGGTGTCAGCCCCTTCCCAACACACCTATGAAAAATGATGAAATTCTTCAAACCACTGCACCAAGAAAACAAGTCAAAACTTCCCGTATGTTTTCTCCAGATTAGCAATGTTGTCCTAAGCAGACCATTTTCGTCTTGGTTGAAAACAGGAGGCTCTCTCCCTGTGTCCATAGACCCTCTTCGACTCCCAATACCAATCTTAGAATCAGCTGACTCTCGCATGTTATCTTACATTTGGAAAAGTAAAGTGATGGTCGCAAATATCACATTGTAACAAGTTATTACATATGTCTGGATGGTGAATTGCAAAAGTAAAAAAAAATGCAAATTTCTCAGAAAGATTAAATGACAGAAAAGTAGATTTCTCTCAAGAGGAAAACTCGTTGATGCGAGGAAGAAGAAAAGTTAGAATGTATAGTTGTGTTAGTAGATGCATATATCGCAACATTTATAGTGCAGTTATAGTACAAACAGTAATAAGCAGCTGTCTTAATGGTGTTAGTTTGATATATAATCTTACCAGTAGTTCTACCATTGCTGATAGACGACACAGAGTAGACATAGCGGTGGTAGTTGTTATAATTATAAAAATATACCTATTTAAAGGTCGTGTCACACCATTCCGGGCAAGCTACGCGGGCTTGTAGCGAGGAGGTAGTTTCCAGCACTTAGAAGATTTTCAGCGGGCGAACAAGAATGTTTGCAATTTTCATTCATGCCTTGTCATACCGTACGGGGGAACTTCTGCGGCTTGACTTGCGGGGAAACAAATTTACTCCCCGGAGCTCTCCGCAGTTGGTCCGCACCTGACAGTATCTAGCGCGTAGTTGCCCGGAGGTGCTCACGCAAGTCCGATTTAACCGCAGCCAAGTTTTGAGCATGACCAAAACTTTTTCCGGGTGAGTCGCGGGAATGCCCGTAGAGGTCCACGCAGAACGCCAGTAAGGAGACCCTTAGCGGCAGTACTTCCCAGGCAATTCCCACGCAGGTACTTCGCAGTCCCGTACGCAGCCAAGATAATGAAATTCTATGAGATTTCAGCCATTCCATTAGAGGAATTCCTTCACTGAGTTGTCAGCCCCCACGCGACTGGTACAAAGGTCACACAGTATACTCGCAAGTATAACGCGTCCAGCAAGTAAGACACATGCGCTGACTCGCACAAATCCTTTACCGCCCTCAGGAATGTCCGGTATGCTAGAAAATCCCTACACGTAACAAGCCCGAGTAGCTTGCCCGGAAAGGTGTGACAGGGCCTGAACACGGTTGCGGGTGAAAAAATATGCGTGCGCACCTCCGGGCGTCTACTTTTGACATACTGTACATGCTAGGTACTGTCATGTGCGGATCATCTACGGGGACCGCCGGGTAGTCAAAATTGTTCTTTGCAAGTCGCACGCAAGGCTGGTGTGACACGGCCTTTAGGTGGAGGTGGTAATGGTATGAATGGTCTTTCATGTTTCAAATTGTTGGAGAGGAAGACGAAGATTGCAGAAGATATGGAAGCAGACATTAAAATTGATTGTACAGCGAAGAAGAAAAGAAGAAAAAATAATGAGAAGAAAAAAGAGACAAAAATAAGCATAAGATAAAGAAATTGGAAGAAGAAGCTACAAACAGTAGAATAAGATGGAGAACAAAAAGGAGAAGAGCGGAAAGAAAAAATAAGAGACGGAAAAAAAAAATCAAAAAGGAAAAATGAGGAAGAGTTACACACCTTCCTTCTGAAAACCAGTTGCCCATGATTGCAACCAGGGTGGGCCATCCTGTGCCCTGGAGAAGTCCGTTTAGAACCCAGAAGACCAAGTAGTACCAATGGTTGTAGACTTTTACCCACTCGCTCAACGTGCCGAATATAAACATCTGTCGTGGATAAAGTTTATCTTAACTTATCAGCCGTTCATATTTTCTTCTCTGTTTTTTTTAATCAATCAAAACGCCGTATGATAATCTGAAGGCTGTTAAATTGGTCATAAAAATGTATATTATGCATGCGCAAATTGTTCAACTGACAACCTTACCATGATATCATTATATTGCTAATTTCAAAAACATGTACGAATAAAAAAAGAAGAAATGCGATTAACTTAATGTCGATGTTAAATTACAAGCCTTTTCTCTGCAGGTCAAAGTTGTGTGAACATGTTTCACATGTGATGAATTATATCATTCGCCAATATACATTTTATCCATAATACTGTACCCTTGTAACATAGTTTTTCTTTTCTTTGGTGTTGCCTTCAGGCTATTTTTATGATAAAAAGCACAAAACCGACAGCAGCCATAATACAAATATGATAGTTCAGCCACTGAGTTAATGTTCACGCGGAGGCTAACGCCGAACTACAGGCATTTCAAGTTGTAATTTCATGAAAAATCGATAAATATTCGTCCCTATGGTTAGGAGAGAACTGAGCAAATATTCGAAAGCAGTTAACAGAGCTAGAAAAATCAATGTCCCGCACAGCTGGAAGAGTTTTGTCGCACGACATTCGGCGTAGATTGATGACAAAGCGATTGAGGAGTGTCCCTAAAATTACATACGTTTTTGACAATCCCAAAATAATTATTGTTGAACACGATCAAGAAATTGCTTGTGTTTAAACAGTCTGTCCATATACGTAATTAGTACTCGATTTTGACTCACCATTAATGCAGATGAGCACATTCCAAATGACAGCACTAGCCTTAGATCAATCCTGTTTGAATGAGAGATGTTAATAGATGACTTTTAGATTCATGTAATGTCAGAAACAAAGGCAGTAATTCAATAATAAGATCGCCGAGGTTATTGATAATCAGTCTCCGTTGATTTGACCTGTTATCTATTCTATTTGATATCATCGAAAAAGAAGGATATAATATGTCGTCACCAATAGTTTGAACTTTACCAAAGATGAAGCGATATAATCTTTTTTGGTCGCACATGCTTCAGTCGTCTGCCTGAGCTGCATGTATCAAAATAAACAGTTTTATGAAGTGGCGATTTTGATTGACGTATGTGTTCATAACCTATCCAGAGACTTCAACTTGTTATCTATTCTATTTAATATCATCGAAAAAGAAGGGTATAATATGTCGTCACCAATAGTTTGAACTTTACCAAAGATGAAGCGATATAATCTTTTTTGGTCGCACATGCTTCAGTCGTCTGCCTGAGCTGCATGTATCAAAATAAACAGTTTTATGAAGTGGCGATTTTGATTGACGTATGTGTTCATAACCTATCCAGAGACTTCAACTTGTTTCAAACGAGTATTCTCACAAAGTGTATAAATAAATAAATGGATGGAAGTAACAGTTTTAGAAACCAAATGTTTGCATGGACTGTCGATTTACGAAATTCAAACACAAGTCATATTTTCACTGTGAAACATACAGCATTATTAATTGATCTATTTGCTCTATCTAAGAAGGGGGTATATCATACATCGAAAACTATGGTCAGCTATATCACTTGGAGGACTGAATGTCCGAATGTACGCACGAATGCACGAGCTGTACATCAAAATGGCAGACATGACTGTGTATGATATACATGTTTATTTTATTTGAAAATAAAAACAGACAAGAAAATAACAGGCGTAAACGAGCAGTGTGCTTTAAAGTGTAGGGTCTAGTAGTAAACAAGGGCATCAGCTGCTGCTCCCAACATCTTCCAAACCTTTGTCGCATTACAAGCTGGCGATGCATGGATTGATATTTCACCATATTAGTATCGCAAACAATGAGACTTCTGAGAAGTCAATTTAGATATTGAATTTTGTATACTACGACCGGGTATTACATGAACACTTCATCCAGGTGTGGCTAGCATGGATTTCACGATCTATCTGACAAACATCGATTGCACAGGGAAGTACCTACACTCTGTTTAGAAAATTCCTTCCTTCACAGAAAGGATGTATGCGATGTCATATTCGGTGTTGAGGTCAGGTTTTTTTTTTTTCCGCTTGATTGTACGTTATTTGCAGAATATCCCACTTTTATATTGGTGCACGGAAAACTATGGTTATTCCATAATTGCCTATTAAACTTGTGAGAGATTCGGTTGTACGCTTGTACGCGGCTTTCTCGTCGTCTGGACCGACCTTTTGATTAAAAGCTATGCATAAAACATAATTATATTATGCATGTACCAGAAAATTGGTCGAGGAAAACTACAATATCTAATATCCGATGCATTTAACTGATGGTAAAAGATGTATTCTCTGATGACTCAGCAACAGGAACTTTCTTCAAAGATGCATTGATAAATACACAGACCCTACTTCATTTCCAATGTTTGGGATCGTGCGTAGATAAAACGTTTTTAACTCCCTGACAACAGTTATAGTTTTGAAATTCTATTGACATTTTATGATGTGTAGTTGCAAGACGGTATAAGTGACAGGATTAAAGGAGGCTAATGTGGTGTTTACAGTATGACGTACCTGTCACCCATGATGCCGCTGATGAAGAGACCCAGAGCGTAAGAAACTAGGAACACTGTATCCAGGATACCAAAGAACACCTCGGCCTGGCCGATGGAGTCTAGGAACGGATCCTTTTCTGGGTCCTTTAAGTTACACCAAATTATGCACATTAATAACTTATTAAATATACAAACCTTTTTTTTTGTGTGTGTGTGTGTGTGTTTGTGTTTATTTATTCATTGAAAGCGTCATTATATCATTCAAAGTGTGATTGATTTGTTTTCGTTTATTTTCGTATTTCACTCTGAGAAAATCATATATAAACAATGCAATTTGACAATTACACATGTTTAAGAGAAATAGAGAGAGCTAGAAGTGAGATACGTTATATTAAAGGAGACCTGGACCGAGTATATTGTGTCAAAAGAACAGAGGCAAATATCAAATCATATCGGATCAATTCATTCTTCAGGTAGACGAAACTAGTTGTAAATGTTCTTATTGCTTATAGTAATTTCTTCGTTTTCATGACGTAATAATAATAATAATAAAAACAATAATAATAATGATGATGATGATAATAATAATAATAATAATAATAATAATAATAATAATAATAATAATAATAATAATTATAATGATACGGTCTTATTTACCCAGGGTAGCCACTTCAGTGTTGCCACTGCTCTACCAGAGGGCCCTACTATTATCATTACCCTAGCGTCGCCAGGTACCCATTTATACACCTGGGTCGTAGAACTGATATTTTGTACTCACACTTGACATAACCTAAGAAGAATTCCTTGTAAGAGAAGTTTGAAAACAGTATCTGTAATATTCCTTCTACTACTAATACATTTTACACACAAACAAATGCAAAATGGTTCTTTTTTTTTTCGTGACATGCCGTGTGACAATGTGACGTATCTCTGTAACCGAACATCGAAGTTAAATTTGGAATCATAAGTTGCACAAAACTTGAGAGAAAAAAGTCATGAAACTGTAGCGTAAAATCGTTTTGCATGACATCATGATCGTTACGTGGAAGGGGGGGGGGTGGGGCTAAAAGGCCCCTATCCAGTCTTTTTGATAGGATTAACACTTATACAAACTAAGGAAAGTTAAACTGATCATGCTGCTTCGTTTCAAAGATGATTACAGTATCTTCTGTTGTATTTTTTAAATAAAAACATACGGTTTTGTTATAGTCGCGTAACGTAATTGTATGCATTGAGTCATCCTGATATAGAGAATGCTATAATATAAAGCTGTATTTCATACTATCCCATACCTCGTGCCTATATTGGACATGATATGGAAGATCGATCGAAAACGGAAAAAAAAAGTGTGTCAGTGCTATGGCGTGGAGGACAAGCGCAGTGATTATGCGGTCATTGTTCCGCCCTGTTTGTTGCAGGAAATGTAATCGATTTGTTGATGACGTCCTAGTTTTTCCCATAATGGTCGTAAGTTCAAATTACTCATGTCCAGTAAGATAGGTTGTCAGATGACTGACCATTCACGAAAGATAATTGTCATGGTCATTTCAAATACCAGCAGAGACAATGTCTATATTCTATTATCGTTGATATGATAATAAAAACACCATTGACAATAACGCCAATGCTTTAATTTCAAAGGGCTTAGCAAAAGACACTGAATATACCTTTCTCTGACGCTACATACACACATACACAAAAACACTCACACAAACACACACGCATACACACACACACACACGCATTATATATATATATATATATATATATATATATATATATATATATATTATAGGAACTTGTAGAGTTAAAAACATCATTTCAAATATTTTATCATCTTCGAAGTTCACGGGATCAAACATTATTGAAATATCCATTGGGGAAATCAAAAGTTACTCTTGGTGACAGGGGAATAATCTCCCTTTGTTTGTAAGACAAGCAGTTACAATTAATGAGTTTAAGTCCAGGTTAAAAAGTCATCTCTTGAAGTAATGTATTTTCTGTTTGAATTTCCTGTATGCATGTCATTTTGTAATGCGCAGTAGAGTATATTATTATAGTAGCTGCGCAATATAAATGTCCTTTATTATTATTATATATATATATATAATTCATGTGCGTGTGTGCGAATTTGTGCTTAAAACAGACATGTAGTCTCTTCTTACCAAATATTCGCTGGAATTTAAGAAAATGGTTTCGTTGAGAGGCAGAAGGGTCCATGTTTCTGCCAAAGCTGTCTTCACGTTACTGAATGTTTTTCTTGCAGCGTGGATGAAAACATACCTGAATGGACATTCGATACGAATCGTGTTTGACAATTGATAGTAACTTACATACGCTCAGAAACGTGACAAGGCGTTAAGTGGCGGTGTTGATGATCTACGTTCTTTTTTAAATATACAGATGTATATATCCGACTGTGTTATCGCTTCATTGACAACAAAAATTGCAAAGAATCACATTTGAAGAGTTCGTCAATTATGATGGGCTAAAATATGGTTCACCACAGCATTTCTCACATCCAGAAAATCTAAGATATTTTTCATCCAAAGCTAAATAAGTCATTCCATCTGGATATCGTATAACTGACAATAGATTTATATTTTGAAAATGTACAACTACAATTTTTAAACTATATAATTATAAGTAGAAACCCATACTTATATATATATTTTTTCATATATATATATCATATATATATGCACATAAATACAAACATATTAATGTATATTATGTATATATAAGTGTATAATACGCTCCAAGTTCATAAGCACGACCTATGATAGGCAAAGTAATCAATACAAGGATGGTGCAATGACAGCGGAAAGAGCAGCTCACTGATGTTTACATCGAATCAGATATTCATTTGATTTCATTTTAATTTCAGCATGAAATCGACAAAGAAACTTTTTACTTCAAAACATTTTTTTTTTAATTGTACGAGATGCAAAACTCTTAAGGATATTCTCTTACAGCATACACAGCAGGGTGTTTTTGTTCCCATCGTTTGGGGATGATTTGACCCTTTCAACAGAAAGCATAATGTCAACTTCTACATCCCTTTGCACCCCCTTTAAACCCAGTTGAAGGTTTTCCCCGAGGGTCATTTTGATTGATTTAGAGACCCCAAGGGATAAAGTACAAATTTCGATAGCGTTTTTTAAAGTTCTTCACACAAACTCAACTGGATCAAGCTTCTTTAAGTTTTAACATTGGTTACAACAGCACTTCGTAACTTTTGAGATCAAACTTCTGGTAAATTAGTGAATACATTCCGCATATTATCATGATCCTCTTTCTGTGTAAAAAGAAGCTATCATGTTCAGGGAAAATACTGTTGACAAAGGGACTGTTAACACCAATGAATCTGCCGAGTGTTGCCAAACAGACGACAGTATAACGTGGCACTGAAGTACATAGGAGCCCCAATAAAATGCATATTCGATAGAATAACTGAAGAAACTATTACAATAGAAGTCATTTTGATGACGACGATATGCAAGATCTTATAAAATGTAGTTCCTATATGCTTCCGAAGTAAAAAGCAGGTAGTTTATACATTGTATTGATACTCACGCGAAAAATGTGAGGAAGAAAACGAGAGCATGGTTGCGAGTGAGCGTCTTTTGGTAGCGTTCTGGTATCGCCCCCATGGCGGCTGGTCGAAGAGCCCAATATTCCACTCCGCGTGGAGACGGCACCCTACTCTCCGGTCGGCTTTTCCGTTTTCTGCTGGACGAGTTGACGAGTAATGGTAGCAGCTGCTCCACGGAACGACGAACCTTCATAATTTTCTAGGGTGTGCCAACCTTTGTTTGTTTGGTGTTTTTTTTTCTCTCTCCCTTTTGAGTTCCGCACTCTTAGACACCTCCAGATGCCGATATTAATATCGATTTGTTTTCTTTTCATGAACGTGACCAATATTCCGGTTATCTCGATGACTCCATCGTCCTAAGTCTACATAGACAGAGAGGGGGAAATTGCTTGTTCATGCAATTTAGTGATACTTAAATGTTTGAAATCATCCCATGTCTCACAGCATAGCCTATCATATCCACTGACGACAACTTTTATATTCGAGTAATAATGAGTTGTCATTCCTATTGTATTGCAAAACATCTTGTCATTTTCCCAGTTTTAGAATCAAATTCCGAAGAATTCCCCCTGCAAAGGCTGAATTGAAAATATCAATGGTGAAAGTAAAGGAAACTTACTGCACAATTTGAAGCAGATACAATTAATAAAAAGACAAATGAAAAGGAGACATGACTATAACAGATTACACAGAATTGTTTACCCACAGGCATAAATATAAAAATTGTAAAAATACGTTGGGATCACAAACAGTCTCACGAAATTGCTCAGAATGTCATATCCATAACCAGTAAAACTATATTAAAAACTATGCCGCTATACTTCGTAACAGCGTTAGAACTAAAATAACGCATTTTCCTGCTTTCCTTTATGACCAAATCTTTCGCAGAAATTAGATGTAGAATTCAAACGAATCGCGAGAAAGCGATTGATATACAGTGTAAAAGGTTCATGAAATGTCCAAGAATGTCTGGTATAAGGGAACATGGTAGCGTCATGGAATATACGATGATATGCACAAAAACAAAAAACAAACGAACGAACAGACAAACAAACAAAAGCAAAAAACAACACAACAACTCCAATATTGCAAACAAGAAAAAAGAATGAACAACACCAATACAAGCAGTATTCATTTTGAGTCTTGGACCATGTATGCCAGGTGCTCAATGGCTATCATTTGTGGCGTACATAATTGCAGTCATGTTACTCCTCACGAGAGAGGAAAAGGTTGTACGTGTTACAGGTATAGTAGCGTTGGCGGATGGTGAGCTGATCTGCCCCCCCCCCCCTTCAATCCCCCCCAGTGAAAAACAAACAAACAAACACACAAACAAGAACACACAAAGTTGATATTCTTTACCTTGGCAAAAAAATAAAATAAACCTTGTGAAACAAAAAACAAAAAAGATGAGAGATTTCTGGCTAAATAAACAAGCCAAAATATTCATCGGTCTCGCAAAAATTTGGTGCATTTCATGGAACGAATATCCAAATAATCTCCTACTTAATGAAACATATTCATGCATATAACTATACACTATATCAGCCGTAATATATAGGTTTTGCCATATGCATCTGTTGGTAAATTTATACATATACGGTTTATATATTTTCTTTCGTATCCGGGCAATTACCCCCAGAGGGCAATTACCCCCCGGCTAAATGCTGGTTAGTGGTAAGGTTAGAGTAAGGATTAGGATTAGGGTTAGGTTTAGGGTTAGGAGTTTAGGTTAGGGTTAGGATTAGATTTAGGATTAGGATTAGGATTAGGGCCAGGGGAAGGGTCCGGGGTAATTGCCCAGGGGGTAATTGCCCTAGACCCATTTTCTTTTACACTAATAAGGTGACTTCACCCGTTCCTTTGGAAGAATGGCTTTACTACTTATTTTGTTATGTGTTATTGGTAGTGACATCCTGTCTATACACAAGAACAAGTTGGAAGCTATGCAACAAACTTCTTTGCAATATTGTATATGTCGGGGTAGGAGTGGCATTGATAACAAACCCTGCTGTGTGGCAGTTGATAACTCTTTTACACTAAAATTCTCTTTGAATGCTAATAAATGAGTCATTGTAATGTTTTAACGATATTATTGTCTACACCTTTTTAATTAGGAGCATTAATCGTACCTGATCATAGCACATAAACGGCCTCACAACCTCTTATATAGTCCTCACTTACATTCCCATTGTACCAATCCACTCTTTCACTCAATAAACTGGCTTTAGCTGAAAGTTAAAATGTATATTACGTTTTAATTAAGCACGACAGAAATCATATTTAACTCTTGGTTTGAGTCAATTTTTTGAACACTCGTACATTTATTGTTATTAGATCATTTCACGTCATAGCGATCATTATTACTAAAGTCGTGTCCATATCATGGTGCATATAATGTTACGTCCGTTAACATGCTCAAGAAGAGAGCGGAAACAATTATGTTTGTTCTTCAGGCGCAAACAATATATTCTATTCTATCATCTCTTTAAACCGAGAACTCCCCGTACACTAGATCATAGAATCCGTAAGGAATTGAGCACTTTAATGCACACTGAAAAATCATGAACGTGGTTACGTGTATATCACAGTCTCTTCCTCTATACAACTGCACAAAAACAAAATGAATTGGTCAAGATGTGAAATATTGACAAGAATTAAACAGAACATGGACATCAGCCAAAGAGGTACTTTTCATTAGAAATACTGATTGGAAGAACAACATAAAGTATGAACCTTGCTAATTTGAAATTAAATGATTCTCCATTGCAATTAATAATATTGACACTTTCACAACACGATGAAGACATGAATGTGGTAGAGCAAACCTCATATCCGCTCTTGGAAAGAACACGGTCAATAATCAAGTTCAGAGTACTGGAAAACATATCACGGTTTTGAAATAAAATCTCAGTCTGTCTCAAGACCAGCGCAACTTACCAGCTTTGACGGATTAATCGTTACAAAAGATACAGTCAAGAAAATATTTCTCCATGGAGGACATGAATCAACTAACTCCAAACCAAAGCTCTCCCGATGGTGGCAAGGCATCTGTCACTAAGCTAAGCACCTTGCCAACGTTTCCCGGCCTGGTCTAAATGAACAAAGTTGACTCAGTCCATCACTTTTGATGTAACTTGTTCACAAACAATCTCCACTTGATTTTCTAATAGTTACAGGACGCCAGCGTGCAAACGTTGAAAACAGACGTAAACATGTCTTTCCAAAAAAATAAAAATAAAAATGTAAGCATAAGGTTATTTGGGCTTAGGAACTGTATCAACAATAAGGTAATATCTAATTTTTCTTGGGAACAAGTTATTCTCCTTCACGGCCACTTGACCTTCAATGACATTTGATGTAAGAGGTAGCTAGTAGCTGATTATGTACACAATGAGTTTTTCTGCCTTCAAAGAGGCCAACCCATACGAGGCAAGCCTACATTTTTTTTTTTTTTTTTTTTTTTACACTAGGCCTACACCACAGGGAGGAAAAGGGCAAGAATGGTGAGAGAAGGGGAGTGGAGATAGGGAAGAAAATAGTGACAGAAAATAAAGAAAAGGAACAACAAGAATACCCCCCCCCCCAAAAAAAAAAAAAAAAAAAAAAAAAGCAACTTAAAAGAAAGAGGGGAGGGAGAGAAATATGAAGGAAAGATTTTCTAATAATTACTTCTTACACATTACACAGTCTCACAACTGGGTCAAATAGTGTTTGACCACATAGCAAAATGATTAAAAACTGCTCATAGATGACCACTGCTCATCACATTATACGGGTGCAACCCAAGCTTTGCCTAAATCCATCAAATGAAATGAAATCTTGTACTAATACAGTGTTGTTACTGTTTTTTTCTTACGATTTGCCCATTTTAAAGGACTTCTTCACTGATGTAAGTTTTAAGGTAAAATACATTAGAAAATGATACAAATTCATTCTTGCAGTTCTTGTTAACTATTTGTGTGCCTTTAGTGTTAAAGTGCACAGAAAATCCAATAGGATTGTACATACTGTCCACAGTCCCTGGCTCAAAAAGGGTTAAAGGGTGTGTACAGTTCTGGGTGAGGTGAGGATTTAGCTTTTAACGTTTTGCGAGTTATTCAGAAACCACTCTATGAGATGTCAAAGAGCATGCCATTCTAAGGGGTATCAAAAGTTTACTTGATGAAAATCGGTTTTGAAATGGCTGAGATATCCAAAAACAAGGTGAAACAAAGAGATCCTAATAAAAGGCGTGGCCTGTCGCCTTTCATTATCATCATTTTTTTGGACATCTCGGCCATTTGAAAACCAATTTTCGTCAAATAAACATTGAATCCTTCCTAAAATTACATGCTCTTTCATATTTCATACGAGGTTTCTCATTATCTCACTTAGGAATGTTCAAAACATGAATCCCCACCTAAACCAGCACTGTGCAGTCCCTTTAATATCACAAGCTTTTTCACAAGCAGACAGTATTGCATCCAGACTTGACCTAACAGTACAGTAGATTAGCAAGCTCATTCATGGGCAACAATGTGCCTCAGTTCAACAGGAATGCCATGATAGCACTACATGTACAGGGATTAGGGGGAATTACATGTAGGTAATCTCTATGCACTGACAAGTAGTTCAAAGACATTATGTGTCATTTATCGATCAAAGCACAGTACAAGTAACACCAATGATATCCCCTTCCAATCCCACAATTGACACATCAAATTGTGTACACTACAATGCACAGGTGTGTCTGAAGTATACCACAAACAAATATTCATATGCAATGAGCATATGTCATTACTATGTAAACAATGACAGTCTTGATTGTAAATGCCACAATGACCTGAACTTTTGTTGTACACCTCCTCCCCCCCCCCCCCCAAAAAAAAAGGGGGGGGGGGGGGAGGTGTAAGTATCACACACTTCCATCCTGGGCTAGAACTAGAAGAACTCTAAGCACTAACCTAGAACCCATGCCGTGACATTTACATAGCTCTACAGTCTTTGTAATGGTATCCTATTGTACATATTAACAAATTAACCAAACAGGTTGGGCACAAAGTATAGACCTACGAGACCTTAGCAACCTACAATGCACACACACACACATCATATTGACCCTACAAATAGGACAAATGGTTTTAAAGGGGCTCACTTCACATACCAAAGAGTTTGTAAACATAAGTTTTATGCTATTCAGGAGTGGTATAGAAACCCTCAACAGAAAAAAAAAATGAAAAAATGGTTGATATGATTTACCTATATATCACAAGCAACAATCCAAGATATCATCATAATTTATCATGCTATATTGAGGCTATATAGACAAACACTGCAATACAAGTCTTTCTTATGACATCGAGCCATCATAAGCTTGGGGTTTCTAGATGCTGACCACGGATTATCTTGCCTGCGGGCTGACAGCATGAGTATCATTAATTCTATCTAAAATGTCACAAATAACTTGCCTTTCTGAGAAGCTCTTGAAATACAGCAAACACATCTATTGGATAGAGAGTTTGTTTACAGTGGTCTTATTCTTTCAGATTGTTAAAGGGGTCCAGAGCAGGAAGATAATCTTTATTTAGTTCTCCAGTGAACTCCCATTATAGTGAAGTCCTTGGGACTGGCAGTTTTCTTTTGTCATATCATAATTTCGTTAAAACCAAACAAATAAGCAATAAAAGACATAGAGAGGATAATGTTGCGCATGAATTTTTACTTCGTTGTAACTGGAATTTCATCATAACCATGTTCGTTATAATGGGAGTGCACTGTACTGGGTTCATCACATTTTGAATAAATGATGTGACCTCATTGTCATTCTCAGATTAACATCTTAAATTTGTGTGTGGTGTAACTTCAAAACCAGTCATATACCACTGACGGTAAAACCTTGTCCAACAAGCAACACACTCTGTACAAACTGAGTCACACACAGTTGAAATTGCTATCTATCTATCTATCCATCTATCTATCTATCTATCTATCTATCTATCTATTTGTCTATTTCTTCCACCCACTCACTCTCTATCTCTCTATCTATCTATCCATCTATCCATCTGTCTATCTGATATATATATATGTACATACACACACATATTGGGAATTGTTCCTCATTTAGTTTAATTGCTTAACCCGTTGAACCCGAGTCCCAAGAATACTCGGGCAGGTGTCTATGGGAAATGCGGGTTACGAATCACTACTCTCTTAACTGCTGCAGCTCTCCTGTATAAGGCCATGGGCATTTCTCTCTAACCTCTCTCTATATCCTCTCAAAGCTTCCTATTCAACAACCTCAGAATATTGCCACTGATCTGAAGCCTCCATATCTTATACCTAGCAGTTGTATCAGAATATAAGCAAGCTCTGCATAACCCACTAAAACTGACATTCACTAGATCTGTGATATGTGATCAAACAATATCGAATCCAGGACTGCATCCCAGTCAATTCGGAATCCTTTTAAGTACAAGCTGCAGATACTGAGTATGCGTTGACCAATGCAACATGATAACTAAAACACAGATTGCATTTTACCAATGTTGCCTACAATTGGCCATCCAGGAAAGATTCAGAAAAGGCGAGGTAAGTTTATGCCAAAACCAATTCCACAGGAAGGTCAACACTGTCATTGAAAGGTAGTAATCCACAAATACATGATCATCTTGCCAAACCCAGAGAGTCAAACCAAGATTGAGTCTTGACTGTTATGCTGCCCTCTTGAGTCTGTGCAGTGATCTTGGCCTCTTCCCCGCCCCCGTTCAGCTCGCCTGAGAAACATGAGAAATCATAGAATAGTTAGTGAAATCCTGGCGATGTCATTGGTTGAGAGCTGTGTGCTAATTTTTACTGGCCACAAACTGCCTCACGGAGGAAAGAATCTTGTCTGATTTTCCCACATAACATTTCACGCGATATTTGTAAAGTCATGAAGCTGTTATCTCCTACAGGAATCACAACTGAATAAACAAGCCAGTATTCATCCAGAAACACTAAACATATAGCAAAATACTATTTTCATAAATGGTGAAGAGTAAAATCTTAACATTGGTTTAAAGAATATAACATAGGAATCCAAAGATTAAATCAAGGAATACACAGATACATACATGCACATACATAGACATAATCCTACACATTCAATTGTGGAATAACAAATTTTTGCAAAAACAAAGCATAAGGCATTTCTTATAAACCTTCCTAGGTATAAACCTTCTTATAATTATTTGAGATTGGGTGTGCATCAGCTAATTTGATAGAAATCCCAAAGCCACAGAAAAAAAGGCAAGGTACAAGAATTGAGAGATGTGCTGTCATACCTATTGTGGCGTGACTATCTGACGGCTTGGTGCTGCGGAACACGAGAGCGCTGTCGATGTCAACCTCTTTTGCCTCCAGGTGAACATGTGACCTGCATTCCTCCGGAACTCTGATCTCAATATTGCCTGGAAATATGACAAGGAATTATAAGCTTATACAATGATGACTCAAAGCCTGTGGCAGCTAATATGTGAGTCACTTTCATTTTTACAGCAAAATGCGATAATATTCTTGCATTTCACTGAATCCTCAGAATTTTTTGAGTGGCTCTGTTTTGTATAAACTTGTAAACTTTCTATTCACCGTACATGGCCATGATAGCTGTTCCAGTTCCATTATAATGAAGTCCTCGGGACCAGCAGTTTTCTTTTGTCATATCAAAATTTTGTTACAACAAACCAGTAAATAATAGAATCACATAGAGTACACAATATTGCGGCCAGAATTTTTACATCATTGTAACAGGAATTTTGTTATAACCCTGTTCGTTGTAACAGGAGTGCACTGTACAAAGTTTTCAGTTTGTCTTACTAGTGTTTGTTTCTTGTTGGCTATCAGTTGTATGCCCAACATCAGGAGAGTGGTCTTCATTCATCTGAATATTAAATTACGACCACAATGAATACCATGCTGTCATGATTACAAGATGAATCATTTCACCAGGTAACTGTTACTGCAGTTAAACCCATCATGCTTGATAAACTTGACCAGATCCTACAATCTTCTTTGCAACTGACTGACAACTTGCCCTTCATTGATGAAAATAAACACCGGTTATTATTCCGTCTCAGAGATATAGCCATGATAAAAATAATATGGGCATACATACTCTCATTTTGCAAAGATACGCAGTACCTGCTGCTACAATGAATAAAAACCATCATTTGCTATCGGGTGCATCCTACAATCTTTATCCATTAATGGGATGGTACAGTTTCGTTTGAGATGGGTTTGAGGTTTCCAACATTTTCTTGATGATGATTTTTTTTTTTCAGATAATGAGAATCCTCTTGAAGGAGCATATGATTCTAAGAGCAATTCAAAGTTCATTTGATGAAAATTGGTATGGCTGAGATATCTAAAAGAGAGGGTTCCTAATGAAAGGTAGGACCCACATTCATCAGGATCCCTTTGATTTACTTTGTTTTTGGATATCTAAACCATTTCATAACTGATTTTCATTAAATAAACTTTGAATTCCTCTTAGAATTGTAGGCTTCTTAACATTTCATAAAGTGGCTTCTAAATATCTCGTAAAAAGTTGAAAGCTGATTTTTTACCTCAACCAATACTATACCATCCCTTTGAAATAAGATATGCCATGCAATTCAGAGTTAGCAATTCCATAAAGACAAGATGACAATGCTCCATACGGAAGAGACACTATGGCCCGAATTCACGAAGGGGGTACAAATGAAACCATGGTTTAAACCATGGACAAAAACCATGGAGCGCCAAGTGTCACACGGAATATTTCGTTACGAAATCAGTCATTTCGTCGAAATGATTATTTTGTAACGAAATGACAACATTTTGTGACTTTATGAACATTTCGTCCACGAAATGATAATTTCATTAACGAAACGGTCATATTGTCGACGAAATGACCAATTTCGTAACGAAATATTCCGTGGGACACTTGGCGCTCCATGGTTTTTGTCCATGGTTTAAACCATGGTTTCATTTGTACCACCTTCGTGAATTCGGGCCTATGACTGCAGAAGGCCTTGCTTGGTCAGGTGCTACAAAGGAAGCTTGCCCTGCTCCGAGAGAACAGGATGCTCCCTTACCCTTGTCAGTCTGAATTTCGGCTGAGTCGTGTCGTGACAGGTAACCCTTGAAGGAGCCAGATCCCGACAAGGTGGCTGATAGAACGCCCTCTACACATCCTGTCATCGACATGAAATAATGATGGTATAAAAAACATATTTATTTACTGCTCCATATGAGGGTAACTTCATGTTGCAAAATGAAGCATGTGTCACAATAACATTTTTTTTCCCCTGCAAACTGCTGAAATACAAGAGTCACGTTTAAAGGGGATGGCTAGTAACTGGTCAGTGGGAATGCTGGGGGATGATATTTCTAATTCTTGTGGGATTCATTTAAGAGTACATGATCTATTGTTGTGTGAAAATTATTTGCTTCAGAACGGTCTCATATTCAAGTAATGTGCAGTTTAATGCCCCATCACTGTACAGGCATGCTAACCTGGAAACATTAAACTGCACATTACTTGAATATGAGACCATTCTGAAGCAAATAATTTTCACACAATAGATATATAATGTACTCTTAAATGAATCCCACAAAGATTGGAACAATCATCCCCCAGCATTCCTACTGATTCTCACTGATCAGTTACTAGCCATCCCCTTTAAGAATATAGCTTTGAATGTTAAGCATTTCCTTGAATGAGAGATATCAATCCTTATAATGCCTAAACTTTAGGATCACAGTGAGCTAGACATTTTTTTTTTTTTTTTTTTGGGGGGGGGGGGGAGGGGGCTCCACTGGATGTATAATACAGTACTTCATTTTGCAGATTTTGATCATAGCCATAATTTCAAAATTATACAGAGAAACACAACACAATACAACACAACACAAAAACATTAATGCCAGATACCAGTGCTAGAGAAAATGATGGGTGTATGACAACAGTATGAAAACTTAAGTTGAATTGAAAATGTTTTTCAGACAGTAGTTGCTAAGAGGTTTCATGTCATCTGTGTAGCCACCCAGGGCTTTCTTTAGCCCAGTGTGTCTATAAAGAATTTCCTGCCTTTCTTTTATGTATGGTACTTGTGAAGAACATTAACTTCTTAGGCAGGTTTTTGTTGATTCAGTTGTCTTGAAGTGGTATGTTTCTTATTGCATATATTTATCACTTGAAACTCTCACTTCCTGCATCATATTACATTGTGTATTGGTAGAATTAGACAAATGACTGGATAAAAGCTTCCTTTCACAAGAAAGTAAAGCAAATAAACTGTAAAGCTACATAATCATAATCAACATTATGACATGACCTAAGAGAGATACTCTAAAACCAGAAAAATTTGTGGCACGAAACTTATGCAAATTGGAGCCAAGAGCCTCTTCCGCGGGATGAAACTTTTGCGAGTTGCCTTTCATGAAAAAATTACAAGCATACTAGGATTGTGCAGTCACAAACTTCTGCATGCATTTTGCTTTCGAGAATCTTGGTTCCGTGCAAAATTCACATAAGTTTCATACATATGAAAATTTCTGGTTTTACACAACTATAATCTATTTGGCTGAGAAAAAAATATACCTACCTACATTAACATCAGCAGTACTTGCTATTTTGCACACCGTGTGCATGTTTTGGATGGTGATGGGACCATTCGCACTTGTCACTGTGGCTGTTCTGGAGTAAATATCTTTGATGTGAACAGCCCCTGCATCAGTGGTGATTTCAAAATCCAGACCCTGGAGCCTGTCTGTAGTCACTTTCTACAGATTTAAGGCAAAGGAAAAGAGGGAAGAGTCAGCCTCCCATTAATAACAATAATAATAATGATGATGATGATGATGATAATGATGATAATAATAATAATAATAATAACAATAATAATAATAATAATAATAATAATAATAATAATAATAATAATAATAATAGTAACTGTGATTTTATATTTTGCAGTTTCTACTTAGGGCAACAACTCATGAAAAAATTAATGCCCATCAAGTTTTGGATATAATGATCACCAAAACTTGATACAAGCAACTCCCATTAAAGAAGTCCTTCTGACCAGCAATTTTCTTTCAATACATGTATATAAAAATTTTGTTATAGCCAGACAAATAAAGCACGCAAAGACATGCAGATAATAATGTTAGGACCAGAATTTTTACCTTGTTGTAATGAATTTTTATTACAATCGTGTTTATCACAACGGGAGTGCACTGTAGCGATTTATTTCCTAGCATTATCATCAAACTTGCACATCAGTAAAACAAAGCAAAATGTGGTCGAATGCAGTCAACACTGTCAGGAACATGTCTCTAATAATAAAAAATTCATGCATGCAAGCATCAAAAGCTAGAAGTTGATGTATTGTGATATGTCAGTAGCTTACCCCTTGATGCCCCGTTGCTATCACTCCACTGCCCTGGAGGGCCTTGACACACATGATGTCACCACTCCTAGATCTGATGTTGACGTGAGCGGCCTGAGCAGTCAGGATGCGGCATGTATGGTAACCATAGTTATGGGGCAAGGTGGGTGAAACATAAGCAAATAATATATCATACACACATGAAAATCAGCTTATATCAATTTTTGTGAGTTTAATTTGTATAAAATGGAATGGTAGAAAAACCACCACTGAAGTTAAAAGTGATCGTTGAGATGTGAGCTTTGTTGCCATAGTAACTGATCTGGGCCCTGTTGCATAAAACCCTTACCGCTGGACTTACCGCTCCTTTCTAGCGGTAAGTCTTCAAATTAGCGGTAAATTTTATAATCCTTGATGCTGATTGGCTGTGAGGCCTAATTTTGACAGTAGTTACCATTGAAATTCAGTGGTAAGTTTTATGCAACGGGCCCTTGATATTGATATCAATGATACCATAATCATGGTCTCAAACAGGGTAGTCTCTTTAGTGCCTAACTATTCTCACAGGTAGCTCTGCAATTATCATTAGCAAAGCATTTCTAGGAACCCATCTGTGCACCTGTGGACATTGTGAGTGATACATCTTTTCTAAGGATGAATGCACCTGGCAGGATTTAAACCCACTTAGGCACTATTAAACTTCTGTCTCAAAATCCAGAGCCTTGTCCACTTAAACTAAATTCTTTGAATATTTGGCAAACCCATGACATTAGAAACTTTCCGTTAAATGCATCATGAAGATTTATTTTTTCATTGCTCCAATCATATTTTTTTCTCTGATAACTAGAAATGCAATATCTTCTGATGACAAATATAAATATAAACAATGGGAAACCGCATCATACGAGGTCTCCTGCACCTACAGTTTTACCTCGTCATAACTGGTACCTTGTTGTAAATGTACTACACAAGACACCACCCAAAAGTGCAGTAATGAAAAATCTGGACCACCACATTCACCTCATTCAAAGTGATACCTCATTGTCAGGTGAATTCCTTTTCATGGGATTTCCCTATACATAGACAGGGGTGGATCCAGGAATTCCGTTAAGGGGAGGCCCCTTTACAAAATTAAAGGGGGCACATGTGCCCCCATTTTATCCTCTTTATTTCTTCTGTTTTAACAACAACAACAATAAAAAAAAGAGGGGGCGCGCACCCTGTGCACCCCCTCTGGATCTGCACTGCATAGACAAGACCTACGAAAAACATCATAGTCCTTTGACTCTACCCTACAATAGCTATGCTTTGCCATACCTTCATGCTCTTTAGTGTGACATTGCCATCTTCTGAATCGATGCTGCACTCCTCATTTTCCAGGTTCTCCACTGATATGTGGCCACTGCCAGAACTGGACACCTGAATATCTTGGGGGGGGGGGGGGGGGGTCAAAAAATTATGAAAATAAAAGGAAGGGATAGTATCAGAGAGCACAACTCAGACAAAACTCCAGTGACTTTTCATCTCATCTTACAACACCAGGTTTTATCAACAAATGGGTGTTTACCTCTTAAAAATCACACATGTCCATGCACCCTGCTAAAAGATGTCATGCTATAACTATACCTGGCAGTCAGTTTTCCACCCCCCCCCCCCCACCAAAGGTAGAAAAAAAAATGTGACCAGAATGCCATGTTTATAACCTGCTCATGTGTAACAATGTAAGAATCTAAGGTGTTAAAGAGTGCAGAGTAGAGTCCAACTTAGGTACTAATCTCTGTTTATTCTGTACATTGATGGATATTCTTAGAACAGCCTAGTCATATACTCATATCTAGTGAACTGGCCAAATGAGCAAATCAGTGAATGTGCCAATGATTGCCAACTTTAGCACAGAAAGACCCCACAATCGAATAATCAAGATTTCCTTTTGCTTTGACCACACTTTTTAGCAGCAATTCTG